>NC_141325.1:18887500-19217500 GCF_037954235.1 Aulostomus chinensis | reverse complement strand
TACATCTCCATGCTGTCCTGGGAATGTCTGGGGATCCTGCTGTCAGAGTTGGTCGATGTGACCAGAATGTTCATTGACAAATGTACATGAGATGAAGATGATGTGATAAAAAATAATATCTGTTACTGCTCGGTTAAAAGCCTGATTGTTCTGTCTTTTGGTCTCCCATCACTCCTAGCTGGTAAGCCAAAAAGTACATTTTGGACCTTTAATATTCTGTGATATCAAATATGTGGCGTTATCTCACATGAACATAATGAATGTATCACATTGTTCCCTAGCCTTACTCCTACGCACAGACGTCTATGGCTCCAACTCAGCTGCAGCCTGTTGGCCAGGTGTACCCTTCAAACCCTGTCTCTTACATGGGTAAGACTGTTTCCTTCATTAAGACCTGTGTCCACTGAATTCCTTACAATACCACTGCATGCCTCCACAATGTGTGCCTGTCAGTCTCTTTGACTTTTTGCTCACCACAAAATGTCTCGTAGTAGTCTTTGTGTTCATGCTATAGTAGAAGAAGTCGTTCTTGGTTTCTTGGTCACAAGTAATTTTAGGGGACGGTGACCTTGACCTTGGATCACCAACATTTTTTCAGTCCACTTGACAATCACCCATAAAGATTATGCGTCCAGCTCATGGCCATCACTGGCACTAAGACATAAAAACCAACATTTGAGTGAGAGATTCTTGTTGTCACTTTTGATGTGACAATTAAGGTTACCACGATTAGTATCTGAATTTGAGTTTATGGAGGGATGTCAGGTGAGTGTCTTTTGTGTCAGTAGTGAAGGTGTGTTAAATTCCTTGAAAGTGTTTTTTTTTGTAACCTAGCAGCAAATTCATGAGGACGCTCTAAATCAGAAGTTGTGGGTGCTTTCAGATCAAAAAAGGCATCTTTTCAACCTGTTTTTTTCAGCCTGCAGTGATGTGACTTCGTTCTTGATGACTGAGGCACGGCAGCATAACACAGAGATCCGATTAGCTGTCGGAAAAGTAGCAGACAAAGTGGACCAGCTTGCCACAAAGGTATAAGATCAATGTCTAAGAAGCTTTACATTGCTTTAACAGAAAACTGATAGCCACGCTTAACTTCAACAGATAGATGACCTTCAAAGGCAAGGTGTGTCCATTGGATTATCTGGAATTTCCATGGAAACTTCAATGATCATGCACAACATCCAGAGAATAGTTCAGGTACTCCCCTAGAAAAACAGTGTCTTACTTTTGATGTGTATGTGTCTTCAAACATTTTTAGAACACAGATGCATTTATATTACACTGTGGATACATTGGGGCTTCATCAGGAATCCGACTGTTCAGAGAGCCTCTTTTTTTTTGCCCATAGGAGAATGAATGTTTAAAGAAGGAAGTATTTGAGAAAAGCTCACGTATTGAGGAGCAGAACCACAAGATCAGTGAGCTGATCAACCAGAACCAGAGGTGAGCCCGCAAAGCTGAAAAGAGTGACAACCATGCCAGGCAAAGGGCCCAGATATTCTTTTTTAGGTGTTGTTTTAGGTGATGTTTTATTGATTTGTGGATAATGTTACCCTCAATGAGCTAGCGACAGACTCTTATAAATACCAGTGTCACAATGAGTCACTGTAGCATGAAGAATCCACTGTCTGCATGCTTACGGAGTAACTCTGAGGGGAAGATATTCTTCAACTGCTATTAACATTTCCATGTTTCCCACATTTTTTATTGTAAACTGTTGCCTTCTCTGTAACAACATCTACTGCACGTCTGTCCGTCCTGGGTGAGGGATCCCTCCTCTGTTGCTCACCCTGAGGTTTCTCAGATTTTTCCCTGTTAAAAGGGTTTTCTATGGATTTTTTTATTATTTTATTATTTCTTGAAAAACAATTGCACACACCAATTTTCTGGTCTTATGTTCCCCCCTGTTGATTTGATGTGTTAAGTGTAAGCCACTAGCTTTTTTAGATCAATGTTAAAAACTGTACCTTTTAAAAACAACAACAAAACAAGACTTCAAAACTACAAGTAGTCTTGCAGAGCACAGATCTCTCATACTGTATAATCACATACAATGTTTTTGAGGAGGGAGGTGTGGGCTTTTGTTGTCCAGGTACATGGAGCAGAGCAACTTGCTTCTGGAACAGAGGAATGATTCCCTGAAGACTTCCAGTGAACAAAACCAGGCCAGACGACTGCAGGCTGAGCAAGACAAGGTTGGTATTGCCTTTTCTGACACCTTCATTGTTCAATCACCAGCAAATGTCCGCTTTCAGGGCCCAAACCCATTGTTATCAAGAAGGCTGACAATCATTGCTTGGAACTGATACACATGGATTTCAAATAAAAACTAAAAAAAAGGACTAACTCAAAAAGAACATGTTGGATCATAAGAGAACATCTAAAGGAGATGATAAATGAAGTTGGTCCCTGAAATGAAGCAGAAATTCATCTGTTTATTTGTCCAACAGATTCCTGCTGTTCCTACAGAACAGAAAAGTGCATTTATCAGCAGAGTTCAAAGGTGCACTGGCTAACTTATGCTTAACACAAGCCTCTCCTCATTATTTATCACAGCAAAAGAGCTTTAGTTGTTTTTAGCTATCTTACATTTAAAGTTGATAGGAGGGAACTTGACATTCTTTTTGCAGCTGAAAGCTGCTTTCACTTCATCAGTCACTTGCTTTGGATCTAGAGCTAAGAGATCTGTTTATTAACAAAAACTACAAGCGGAACATTGTTCAAATAACCTTTGGTTCGTGACAGCAATATTATTCCTAATTTAACTTCCATGTACAGTTTGAACATCCTTTTGATAGAACAAACATGTCAATAAGGACAATGGTGGTGTTTTCATCCGTCCTCAAGGCTTAATATATCAGTTCCTGCTCCATGTAACTTGAGCTGAGTATGTGCCAACCTCCAACTAGTATGTTGTGCTGTTTTCATGTACAAGGGACTAGAAAGGACAGGACCTTAAATAGAGAAAGCATATCCCCTTTTATATCCATACATGCATGTTCTAAATGTAGGATTTTTGAATAATCAAGTCATTGCAAGTTCTTCCACGTGAAAACATTTCATCTTCCTCCATTCTTTCTTGCTTGAGTTTTAACTCAATAGAGTATGATCACACAGACACGTTACACTTATTTACAGACCAATTTTTAAATATAATGATGGGGCTTACCAAATTTCAGTGACACTAATTTGAATAGAATTTGAATAGCTTCAAAGAAATTCAGACAATCATCCATGTGTTCTGGATGTGCCACCTTGAAGACAGTAACTACTTTATGACCTAGGTCTGAATCTTTTGTTTAAATCATACTCCACTGACATATGAACTAGCTTTTCCTACAGATTTTTCTCTCATGTCCTCTTATCCATTGGTCAGTACTAAGCCACCATTTTTCTTCCACAGCCTCACGCTGTTCACTACACTAGCACCAGTTGTCATCCAGGCTCTGACTGTGTTATTCCACCATCTTTATGTTTTTGTCCAGCAAATAGCCAACAGCACTCTTCTTAGCTCTCCATCCGCCCTCCTTTTTTCACTCAGGTTCGTCTGTCAGAGGAGCTTGCTTCATCCACTGCCCGGCTGTCTCAGCTGCAGCTAGAAGCATCGTCTCATCAACAGAAGGCCATGGAGTTGCACACCAAGCTGAGCTCAGCACTGCAGGACACTGAGAGTCATTGCCACCACATCACTGCCCTGGAAACACAAATGGAAGGTTGGTGTGAATTTGGTACATTTGGTTTGAATTTGCGACTAGTGTTGTCATTATACAAAAATTATGACTTTGTTGTGACACCTGATCCCTGATGCATCTCTACACTGATAGATTCATACAACATCAGGAAAAGTAATATAATGATATGGACCTGTCAGAGTAGTCATGACAGAAATAGATCGATTTCAAATTGAGAGATGTAGAAATTATCCTCTTGGAACAGGAATTCTTGGAGTGAGACGTCCTGCACTTCAAATGGTCTTTGGCACAATTTATGATAATCTGCAAGGCCCTTCCCCTCCCCCACCTCGGTGCCTTGGACCACCTCGCTGTTATGCTAACGTCAGTGGTCTGTAGACAAAGTCACCAAACCAGGTCAGAATTAGGTTTTAGTGTGGCCGGAAGAGTCCTTAGAGGAAGACTGTTTCACCACCACAGACTGGAACATGTTCAAACATGCTGCAACCTACTACTCCATCACTGACCTTGAGGAGTACACCTACATCAGCAAGTGCATGGACGATGTCACCACCACTACGACCATCACTGTTCGGGCCAATCAGAAGCCCTGGCTGAAAGAAGAGGTCTGGCTTCTGAAGGCTCAGAGCACTGCCCTCAGAGCTGGGGATGAAGAAGGCCTGAGGGCAGCAAGGGCCAACCTATCCCGTGGCATCAGAGAGGCTAAGAGGCAGTACTCAAAGAGGATCGCCCACCATTTCAGCAACAGCAGAGACAACAGGAGTCTGTGGCAAGGGATACAGACCATTATGGACTGCAAGCCCCCACCACAGACCTGCGACAGATCCACCTCTCTGCTGAATGACCTAAACAACTTATTCACTGACTTTGAGGCACACAACATCACCCCTGTTACGACACAACTGTGGTGGGTCTCATCTGTAACGGAGATGAGACATACTACAGGAACAAGGTGAGCCACCTGGCCATGTGGTGCACAGACAACAATCTGTCTCTGAACGTGGATAAGACAAGGGAGATTATTGTGGACTTCAGGAGAGCACAGACTAAGCATGCTCCTCTGAGCATCAGTGTTACTGCTGTGGAGAGGGTGAGCAGCACCAAGTTCCTGGGAGTACATGTCACCGAAGACCTCTCCTGGAACTAAAACACTTCATCACTGGCCAAGAAAGCTCAACAGCATCTCTACTTCCTCAGCAAGCTGAGAAGAGCCAGAGCCCCAGCCCCCATCATGTGCTTGTTCCTACAGTGGAACCAGCAGCATCACTGAGTGGTACGGAGCCTGCTCTGCATCCTGCCGCAAGACCCTCCATCGCATAGTAATGGCAGCTGAGGAGAACATTGGACACCCCCCCCCCCCCCAGGACATCTACAGCTCCCGCCACACCCACAAAGCCACCTCCCCATCACGCAGCTTCTACAGTTTGCTGCCATTAGGAAGGAGACTGTGGAGTCTGCGGGCCAGGCTTCATCAACCAGGCTTTCAGAAAGCTGAACTCTTTGCCTCTTCTGCTCCTTCTAACCCTTCTGCCCTCTGCAAGCACAAAATCTGGACTCCCACCCCCCCTCCCCCGCAACACACACACACACACCAGACTCAGCACTTAATGCAGCATTGGACTGCTATTTTTGCACTACACTGCCACTTTGTATCCTGTTTCACCTGTAATGTGCCTTAATATTTTTGAAGTGTTTTGCACAATGTTTTGTTTTGCGCATTGTCTTTACTTATATATTGTCTTTACTTATATTTTTATAGCGAATGTTTACTGTAGCACCAAAGGCCATTAAGCGATACAGTTTCAGTCCTCTGTATGTGTCATACATATTGAAGAATGAAAATAAAGCTACCTTGAACCTTGAACCACACACAATTCAGGGAGGATGAGTCAAAGAAACAAAATTCTGATGAATTACAGGTCATGGGTGGTGACATAGAAAATGATTAATTAGAAAAATATTCAGCAGGATACATTCTTTGTGGGACAGTGAAGAGCAGAGTTGAACTGCAGAACAGTCTGCTGGATAGTTTCATCAATAGTTTAACATGTCTCTGTGTTTCAGAGCTGAAAGTGGCAGCAGAAAGAGCCCAGGCTAATTTCCGCACAGAGAAGCAAAGACGTAAAGAAATGGAGCTGAGAATAAACAACATGGAAGAAGAGGTGCAGGACCTGAGGAGTGACAAAGAGAGCCTGGAACAAGTAAGAAGCCCCCATGTTTATCGTTCTGTAGCACTCTATACAGCTGATACTTATAACATTCAACCACACTGAGGATGCCATGGATACTTTGAAAAACCATTAGAAAGTGGGACAGTTGTAAAGAAGTAGTGAAATTCAGAGTTCAGGCAGATGTTCTTACATTATACAATAGTTTTTTCTCTTCCTCCTCAGACACTTATAGAAAGGAAGAATAAGTGGCAGGCAGAGCGTCTGCGTTGGGATGAGGAGATGGAAGAGCTCAGAAAAAGTAACCAGCAAGAGCTGGACAACATCCGGGTTCAACTTAGGAAGGCCAGGACCAACATTGACAATGTTGCACCTGAACAGGTTGTTGCCAGTATTAATGACATTATAAGTCTAAGTAAACCTTGTATTGAAAGTGTTGATCTCAAGTGTGGTTACAGGATACATTGTTAACCTTGCTTCCATCTGTGCTTCACTTGTGTCAGCTGCAGGCAGAGCTGGAGGATGAGTGGAAGCGGAGGTGTGAGCATGCCTTGGGCTTGGCTAAAGAGCAGAATAGCAGCGAGATTGCCAAACTGACAGAGCAGAGAGATGCCTTGGAGGAGAAGCTAACTGAGCTACAAGAAAAGGCAGGCTAGTCTCTTGAACCTTAGGATATTATCAAAAATAGTGGTCACCAACCCTTTTCCATCTCAAAATCTCCAATGACATCAACAGAGAAATGCTAGACCTACCTGCTCAAATTCATTGTGCCGCTCTCTTCACTAGAGCACAGACACAAGTTGAGTTTTCGGAATGTGTGTTGCTTATTTGCTGCATCTTTACTTTAGTCACGCAATGAGAACTACACTAATGAATGAAAATAATCCCCACACATTAGCAGAGTATACCCCACATAAATGTAAATAAAGGAGAACAACATGGTGCTTCGTGCCCATAAGAAACAAAGCACACTTACCAAGTAAACGAAATACCTTGCTTGTCTCTTGTCATTAAAAGAGATTCTTGGGTTCACAAAAGTATTAGAATGTCCCTTAACTGTCTGCTTCGGCTTCAGACATTGATGCTAATAACCTAACTGCAACAAGCTGTAGCAGAGCCTTGTGGAAGACGTTAGCTCACAGCGCACCAGTTAATTCTCATAGTAGTGCAACGGACAAAACAGTAGTGCTGAGGCAGAAATCTTATTTGCATTGTGCCGAGCATTCAACCGAGCATTCAATTTCAATTCAACATTCATGACACTTTACAAGTGGAGCAGGTCTAGCACCATAGACCTTCAATTTATTTACACCAAACAGTTCTCCATGAGCAAGCACATCTGGTCACAGCAGTGAAGAAGACTTTTCTTTTAACAGGCAGGAACACTGAGCAGAGCCAGGTTGAATGGGAATGGCCGTCTGCTTTGACTGGTTGGGGAAAGACAGCTGGAAAACAGGGGCAAATAGAGAGGAGGGACTGAGACAGAGAGAGGGAAAGGAGGGGTATAGAATGACAGACAGATGCGGCTGTGAACACGACAAAAAGAGAAAACTATTCCACAAGAGAGGAGCGAGTTGTACCAGTTCTACTTTTGTTGACTGTCAGAACCACAAGTAACCTTGCATTCAGGTTCTTGCTGGGTAGGATGGAAATATGAGCTCTGTCGTATATGAAGGTGCCTGATAATTGAGGGCTTTATATGTTAAAAGGAGGATTTTGAATTCCACCCTGAATTTTGTCAGGCAGGCTTACCTGAGTATGTGGGTCGTTCCATTTCTTTGGCTTTGCTGATCTGGAGACTTGAAAATCACTCAGGTCTACTTGCCCTGTTGTCACCAAGAGCCTTCTGCCTAAACCGTGCCTGTGCCACCTGCAACTGTCTGACAGCACTCAACTTTCTGCCTGTACAGACCTCAGTACCAGCTGCTGCTACTTTTGGATCTCTGAAGTCTCTGTATTTCATGACTTCCATAGTTCATTTCCACTACAAACTCTTTTGCAAGGCCATTGAAGAAGAGTTTTGCATTGTTAGTGGACTCCTTGAGGCCTGCACCACTCGGTTACATTTTCACAAGCATTTGCAGCCACATTTGCAGATCTTCCAGAGTTTCCATTAGGACATCTTGCAGTTGCAGGAGCTATAAAACCCTGGGCAAAATGGCACCCTGGTGTACCTAAGTGTTGAAATGTCTACATGTGCAATCCAGATATGTTAACCCTGGTAAACCAGGCCTCAAGGTCTCTGCTGGTCTTGTGGACACAGGTGTGTGCTTCAAAGTCTTCAGGTTTTCCTGAGCTCATGACTGGCTTCTCTGTCAGTGTTGGGATGGGATGGGATGGTGGTTTTGGAAATTGAGATACAGAACTTGTCTTCAAGCACAAGGGAATTTGATGTTGATGTTCATCCTGACCCATGTGAGGAGCTTCCCAAGTTCTGGTCAGATCCATCTGCTGCCAGAGACTGTTGATGCTGTGACAGCTATAATGTTCATACAAGCACTGATTGGCCTCTACATCTTTATAAGGGGGACTGATGACTTAAAAAAACATATTTTTGCCAAAGGGCAATAACTGACTGAGATGGTACAGCCAGTATGATCCCTTTCTCACAATGGTGCCACTCTGATATCAGAGACCCAAAAATAACTCTCATCTGGAAATCGTTGCTGTAATCCAGAAAGAAGTTCTTCTTCTTTTTCCTCCTTTTTCTTCCTTTTCTTCTTCTTCATCTTCATCATCATCTTCTTGTGTCAGAAGAGCCTCTTAAACCTGTTTTTTTGGATTTGGCACATGGTCATTTTATTTGTCCAGCCACATGACCAACAACCTTGCCAACCTTTGCTTCTCTTATTAGCAGCATGACCTCCACTGTATGCTCCAAGTTCCCTGGTGCTCACAGATTACACCTATACACGTCAATGTAATTTTTTCTCGTTACTTGCTCACTCTTAACGGTTGAAGGTGCAGAAGCAGTCAAGAGATTCAGAAGAACAGAGTTTGCATCAACACCAGGAGCAGGCTGAGGAGCTGCAGGCCCTTCAACTAAAAGTAAGATAGAAGAGTTATGGTCCGTCTGTGATTTAAGTGTCATTATTGGATTAAGGATTTGTTACGGATCACTTTTAGAAGTTCTAAGACAGGGAGTGATATCATATATCCTTTATTTGCTATTTTTTGTGTGATAAATCCACACTTTCCATTTAAGTACTCATCCCTGGAGCAGCAAGGTGCAGCTCTGAAGGAAAAATTGGAAAGAAGAGTGGCTGAACTGGAGAAGAAGCTGAAAGAAAAGGAGAGTTCAACGGATATTGCAGCAGAGGTGAAAAGTCACTCATGCACAAATGAAATGATAACAGGTGGATGCATCATTTTTTTGGAAATTCACGCATGTACGTTTTGACATCAGAAGGGTTAGTTTAGAAGAGGCCTGAACTGCTACTCCCCTTGACATTTAAGGCTATCATTTCAGTGTTAAATGCTGCATTTCAAAACAGCTTCCACTAAAATCTTCGACATACAACACCTGCACCAGTGGCAGCAGGTGCATTGCCATGCAGCCCCAGCTTTGCTTCACCACTGGCTTGCTTCACACCACTGTTCCATTTTACTGCAGAGTTGCAACCTGAAAAAACACAAATACACCTCTTTTGTCCATCATGGCTATTGTACCAGCTGTTCATCTCTGCTTTGTGCTTCAGCTTGCTATCGTCATGAGTAAATAATCAATAAGAAACTGAGACTATTTAAACAGAGACTACTTGTTGATCCTCCTGAGCTATATAACCCACAGTATAATCATTAGGACCCACAATCCTGACATTATGAAGACGTGTCATTTTGTCAGCTGTCCCTGTTGATGCTAGGAGAATCACCTCTCTGGAACCAGTGAAACTCCATCCCAGAATTGACAGAGGCATCAGGAGCAAATATGCGTTCATTGCCTACTCAGAGAGACTTTTACGCAGTCTCTGAAAGTGTCAGTGATCAAATAAGTGACCATGATCATCACTACACCATGAAGTAAATTTTTTTATTTTTAGTGTATTCTGTCAAAATCATAATTATTTGACTCAAACATGCTAATTTAGCCAAGTTTAACATGAGACAGAGGGTTGGATCAAAGTAGTATGTCTGGTATCTTGGTTCCCTGCAGATGAGTGGCTTTTACCTAAAAGCATCAGTGATGTCTTCTTGTGGTGGGAGATGTCAGCAATTCAGTGTCATTAGTAAATGCTTATTGTTCCTTATCCACAGGTGAAGCGCGTGATGAATGGAGTATTTCATTCTCTTCGAGGAGAGTTTGACCTCAGTGAATCTTACAGCGGCCAGGCTGTGCTGGGCGTGATTGTTAGTACCATCAAGGTAAGAGACATATAGATGGAGTAGTGGATATATATGTTGAGAGAGAAGTGTACACGCAGCATCTCTACAAGAATGCAGACAGCTTGAATGATGGTGTACGTTTTTTTCTTCAATGGGATATGAAATGAGTACCAATCAAGAATAATTGCAATATATGATGTAATTTCTTTATTGCACAATATGTGGAAGTGAACATTTCACTCGCCTGTTGTCCAGTAAGGAGAGTTTTGTATCAGACTAGAACTTTTGGAACAACTATTGGTCCTGACATTTCTAAATGTGAGCCTGGAATGAAACATGAAAGCCACCAATATATTCCCGCTACTTTAAGAATGCATGATGTTAGGAACCTGGGAGGTGATTTCAGGAGAGGGATGTTTTGCTGTATGTTTGGTACATTTGCTATCTGAGAATTCCTGTGTTTGCGTAATTTCAATTTAGTCTTTCTAAATTCTTCCAAGATGAAATATGCAGAAATATATAACTTCATCTTGGTGATGATGATGGAGAACTGACACGAACAAGTTGTGCACATAACACTGGCTACTTTAAAATGGGCTTAATTCTTCAGATATGAACCTGATTTAGACACTAGCTGTGTTTACTTAGATCACAAAAAAGTGACCTTTGACCTTTATTCAAAGTAAACAATATGAACATCATGGGATTTACTTGAGATTCTAAAAGAAAATTCCATCCATATCCCTGTTTACATGCTACAGAGGATAGTCCAACTAATGACTTCAGATAGCCCATGTCATTCGCTTCGTTCTATGTCAGAGTTTCCTTCTGAATCAAACTTCAGTTGAGACTTTGGTATATTTTGAGCATTTTCTTGATTTAAAAAAAAAAGATAAGCAGAAAATTGTACATAGAGGCAAGGAAGTGAGGCTACATGAATATTTATGGCATGAAAGGTACCAAAATCACAATATAGTCTTGATGTCACATGTAGCCTAATCTTCTGACAGCAACACAATTAGAGTCTGATTGCCTGTCTGTGGTGATCAGGTGAGCCCTTCTCTCTTCTACCCAGGATGTAACTCTGCAGCTGCTCAGTGGCCAGGACAGATCTTCAACGAGACCGAGTAGAGGGGAAGCATTAACAGAGGGAGAGGAGGAACCAGAGAGTGACAGTGTGCAAATTCATCAGACCACACATGTGAATGGGATCAGTGAGGCTGAACTGGAGGAAACTGATGAGGCAAAATCCAAGTGTCTGCAAATTGATCAAGAGGCAGCTGCAGCAGGGCTTGAAATGGCTTTAAAGACACAAATCCAGTCTGAAGATTTAGAGACCACACCTCCACTTTCATCCACTGAATCCAAAGCACAGGCTGTTGAAACAGCAGTAGCAGGGTCTCCGATGGAGCAGAATAACAAGGCTGCCCTTCCGGGAAACACGGCTGGGGTCAGTGTGTTAGACAAGCAGTGCATGGATGATGAAGAAAAGCTTGGAGAAAAAACTAATTCTGACTCTTTGAAATCATTTGGACCCCCATCCCAGCCCCCTCCACCACCAAATGTCCCTGAGAGCAGCCCAGGACGGGACATAAGGTAAGTGGTAGCCTCAACTCTTTCATGATTGCAGCAGTTGCTCAAGCCATTTAAATGTTTAGTCCAAACAATGTCTGTTGTCATCATCAACTTTACATCAAGCACCGCAATAAGCAGTGTATTATCCAAAGAATTCTCAATGAAACCATTTGGCCATTCCAGATGTGAAATTTTTATTTTAAAAGTATTAATATAACCATGCAAATATGAAATGTGCTGAAAATGGAAAATGCATGTGACATAATTTATGTTGGTTGGTACATACTAGAGACTTTTCTAGTTAGTCTTCACATGTGGGTTAATAATCTTAAAAATAACATCACTGACCTTGCCAAAACATCTTATGTTGTCACTGCTAAACCGAAAGGTGCAGCCAGTTTAATGTTATTGACCATAGATCTGCTAACTTGCTCTGCACCCTGTGACTTTTATTCTTCCTTATCCTGTTAACTACTGCATCTTGCTTCCTTAAACCCCATCTTCATTTCCTCTGTACACTCCTTATCCCCCTTTTCACTATTCTCTCAGTTTAACTGAGGGAATGGCTGGGGAAAATGGAGAAGGCCCATTTTTCCAGAGCACACCTCCTGCCAAACCCCCTGCAGCACCCAGCATGGAGGAAGAGGAGGATGAGCTGGTGAGGAAGCATCTGGAGAGCTCATTTTAAGATCCCAGATTTGATTCAGCGCACTGCCTGTCCTCTGTCATTATCTGGTGTTAGTCTCAGTGTGCTTTAATGACGACCTTCAAACTGTCAAGATGTATCTCATCATCATTTCTCATTTGTGTTCAGAGTCTGAAGGGGCGTCCGCCACCCACTCCACTATTTGGTGAAGATGAGGATGATGAAGATTTGGACTGGCTGAGCTGAAACAAGTCTGTACCTAAGTAAGCCACAATGAAAGCATTTCCCTGGTATGCCAGTGGAAACAAGTGAAGTGCCTGTTGATAATGTGGTTTTAACAGCCAGGCGGTTCCCCTAGCTGTTGTCATGCCAACAGAATGCTATTGTCACAGCTTACTGGTGAACAAAGCCACAACCTCAACCTCAAGCAAGCAAAGTAAATACATGTCTTGCTTTTTATGATATGGTATCTGTAGATGACATACTTCAATTCCCAATTTTTACATGCCACTGTAGCAGTTTGACTGTCGGGTTTTAATTGTTAGCTTTCTGATTGAAGAGCATAACTTTTACACAATTTTGCTAACCTTAAGTATATTCCAAATAATAAATGTGATGACATCCTTGTGCTTGTGTATCTTTTTTTATTTTCATGTCAGTTTAGTGTGATGGTATGTCAGTTATTATAATTTTTGAATATTTAATTCATTGGTGTTTAGATAGTGCAGGATCCTAAGTGATGTATCTCAGATCACTTTTCATTTGCAATGTTGAATCTGTAAATATACAGACCTAACATTTCCCCATGTAGTGGTGATTTATCAAAAAACACTTAAATTCAAACCTAACTTGAAACCATGAGCTTCTATATAACACAGGCTGGAGAAATTCATTGTCCGTTACAAAAATGTGGGTTTTCATGGTTTACTTTTTCCAAAAACAAGGAACAAAGGGATCCTGCCTCTCTGGCCTCTCTCTCTATAACTATAATTACTTTTTCAAAGTGACGTGCCCAACTCTGCTCATGAGTCCGCTGTAGAACTTTGACCAAGAATTGGATGGTGACGAGTTGAGTAAAACAGTACTGCCAGCATAAGTCAAAGCTTCAGTAATTTTGTAATGTATCTACACTAATTATCCATCACATGCTTTCAATTTGTGGGAAAGTAGAGGGTCATTAATGCAAACTCCGCTGCCAGAAAGGTCATAGGGTATTGTGTTTTTGTTTTTGTTTTGTTTTGTAGAAGCAACAGAGGAAAGCTTGTTTGACAGAAGGTGGCAGATTTACATGAGGAGAGTGTGTTGCATGACAAAGCTTCTTTCTCAGAGAACTGAGCTACTACGTCCATGTTTAAAGTGGCAGAAGTCTTCTTAAATGATAATTAGTACTTTTCACCTCTCTGGGCAGTAAGGCCAGAATGAGATTTTGGGAAGCTCGAAGTCTTCACACCAAATCATCACGCTACCAGGACTGTTTGACAAAAATAGCCTCTACACCAGGAAAAGGTGGAGGCCTTGAGAACAATGCAGGAATATCTTTATCCCACCCCAAAGCTTCTTTAACAGAGCTCTTGTATCAACAACCTGCCGCACTAACTCAATGGGGCTAATAAGCCAGAGCTTTCTTCTATTGTTTTCAGTAACTGTTAGAAGTACAAGTTATGTTTAATTGTACTGACAACTTTAGTAATCATCTCAAAGCATAATTTGCACAGATTGATCATTATACTGCTCAGAAGCAAATGTACTTTCATGTTGTATTCTGATGGAGACTGTGCAGTGGCACCATCTGGCCACTGGAGGAAGTTGATGTACTCCCCAGAAACATGGACTTGATGAAACAAGACATGAATGTCAGCCATTATTGTGACATGCTCTTGCCTAAATTGAACAAGGACTCCAATGATAGAATTGGTTAGATCAAGGCCATGTAAGAGCTGGCAGTTAAGGAATGTACGTCTTTATGTTGCTATACAATCAAAAACAACTCTGTTTGCCTTTACTGGGATGATAAACCCCATAATGTGAGATATACCACACCTTTCCATCACTTTGTTTTAGTTGGTCAGGAGGCACTGATTCAGCAATTAAAGAAGGCTTCTCCCCGCTACTCACTGCTTCTATTTACAAATATGTATAAGACACTGGCTGTAGTTACTGGTCACCAAAACTGAGCAGACCTATCAATGTTTTACATTCATTAAAATTTAGTTTACAATGAGCGGGTAGATTCTTAGGAGTTCAACATCCTACATATAAGACCACTGATTAACATCTCCTTGTTATGGGATATTGAGCTTCAACAGAGGCATGTTCTTTTGAATTAAAACATCAGGCAGATAAATTAAGTCATACTCATTTATTTCAGACACTTCAAGACCAGATACAATATGCATTTACAACTTTCTTTCGACTCATTGTTCATAGCAAAATCCTTGTCTTTTCTAGCTCTTGAGTTCAATTTTTTCCATATTATCTACATAGAAAACTCCCTAGATAAAAAAAAAACCCCATTGGTCTCCAGAGTTATCTTACTCCTTCTAATTTTTACTTTTAGTGCACCTTGAAAAGATTGAGGCATTTTTGCAACTGGCCCCAGTATGGCTGGAGGTCTAAGATATTGCAGTTAAAATAGTTGGTGTACTCAGACTGCTGAGCCTGTTCTGAAAATGTGATTTTATGTTGTCTCTCAATATGAAGAAGTCCCAGGTGTTGTGCTGCCTAATTACTGTTGAACCCTATGCTGCAGGAAAGCGTTGACAATTGTTCAGTCTTGGCTGCCCCCTGGTGTATTGTTTGAGAAGATGCAAACACTTGCTCAAGTTCTTGCCTCGTTTGTCCATTTTCAAAAGCTCTGATGAAAGACTTGCTTTGCAGAGGGCCTCCATAAAACACAGGGATGCCTCTTGAAAGAAGGACAGATCATAAATTTTGCTGGACCAGAAGAGCGGTACATCATTTTATCTTAGTATTATTTTTATGATGTAATTTTGATAGTCACCAGTCAAAGCTTGAGTTTGGGGTTCAAAATGTCTTGCTTGATTTTCATGAGTGCCACTTCAACTTGATCATCAGCTTTTAATAACATCTTATCTATATGTGTTATTGGTCTTCATTTGGGCTTTCCGACTGGTTGCTGTAGTACAGGAGCAGACTCTGAGGACACTCTCGTCTTTATGCATTTTTCAGGGGCAACATTTTTTGCATTTGGGTCTGATTTACTCATTCCTTTGTTTCTCTATAGATAAGAGTTCTTGCCATCTGCGTGTTTCAAGCCACACTGAGGAATTAAGTTCCTCAAACTATGTACCCTATCTTGTCACGTTGTGATGTAGTGAAGGTTACTATGTAAGATTCATGCAGGTCACTTGCATCTTCATAAAACTTAATCATCTTGGTAAGCTCAGGAGTCACCGCATCAACATTTTCATTTGATTTCCTGAACTCACTGATACTTTCCACACACTTTGTGTGTGTTTAAACTTTGCTCTTCTATTTTCCTGATGTGTCCATATAGAACAATCTGTTACAAGTGTATTTTGTATATGTCTTCTCCGGAACCAGTTCAACATCCTCTGCTTGAAATGAAAGCCATTTTGTGTTTCTTTTAAAGTGCTTACTGCAGATCAGACCCTCAAGTCTGCTCTGCACACACATTGCACGTAGCTGAAACAGGCCTGGGAAGGGGATCTACCGTTGCCAATGCTGGCGGTAAGAGAGGCTTACATGGACGAGGTCCGAATGAGCTAGTTTTTGGACACGCTGTGCATGGTTCTCTGGTAGTATTAATAGATGACTGCTTAAATAATGAGCTGTCTGAAAATGAATTGATTTCATAAACTGCTTTTGACGTAGCATGTTTATAGCAGGTTGTATGATATAATAGAAAGCAAAGCTGACTCAAAGCAAAATGAAAAGCATGTATGACTGACGTACAGAATGTTAAGAGCCCAGTCCGGCAGGCTAAGTTCTGGCACTTATGCCAATTGAGGGCTCACCTTTTCAGGCTAAGTATGTTAGTCTGCACCAGGGGTCTGCAACCTTTTTTATCCAAAGAGACATTTTGCCCCCTCTTTCGCCAAAGAAAAAACAGTCTGGAGCTGCAAAACATAACACTGATAAACTTTTAAAAGTTTGAATATTGTTTTGAACTTTCCCTTTAACAAACACTTACGCGAAGTGCAGTGTGCATGTGTGGGCCTACATAAATAAAAGTGAACGATGCAGGCCTATTTGAGTCCTCACTATATTTTTGTAAAATCAAAATCAAAACTAGCCCACTTTAATATAAATATATATATATATATATATATATATATATATATATATATATAATAAAAAAATATATCTAAATATATAAATATACATTTAGCACCAGCGCAACAGTTTTAAAAAAAGTCAACATAAAATTAGGGGAAACAATTTGCCCTTTGTTTTTGAAGTTGGAGAATAGATGCTCTGATAATTTATGAACGTTTCTTTGATGTTTTCCCCATCTGTGAACGCCTCACCTCTCTTTACGATCTGAGCTGCCACACAACTAGCAACTCTAGCTGAGTGTGGAGAGGTGATCCACTTCTTGAACGCATGTTTGCTCTGTTCAGCTCTCCATTGCAGTTCTGAAATTGCTCTTTTTCGCTTATCTTCGCTTGGGTGTTTTTCAGCGAATGTTGAGTGCTTGTTTTGAAAATGTCTTTCAACATTACATTTTTTGTTGTTCGATATCAAGCACACCGGTAATCCAGCGTTGTTAGCAGTGAAGGCAAGTTCATCTGTCTACGCAGTTAAAGTCTCTTTTTTCGTCTGAGATTTTTCATTTTTGTACGAATGGTTACTAAATGGGTCGCACACTCAAGAAGCCGCCTGCAGGCAAAGGCGAGGGCTATAGATGTTGATGTGATGCATATTTTAGTTGACAAATTATTTTTAAAAAAACTTTTACAAAATTTGATGTTAAAATAGGCT
Source organism: Aulostomus chinensis (assembly GCF_037954235.1). Taxonomy (NCBI): domain Eukaryota; kingdom Metazoa; phylum Chordata; class Actinopteri; order Syngnathiformes; family Aulostomidae; genus Aulostomus; species Aulostomus chinensis. Next base: position 19,200,131 of record NC_141325.1, on the reverse strand, counting down.
GCCGTAGTAGTAGTGAATAAAATGCAAAAATAATAATGTATAAACAAAACTTGAATTAAGAAATGACCGTTACTCCATCGTCATCTTAGTCCTTACTAGTAAGGGTCGCGGGGGGGCTGGAGCCTATCCCAGCATCTACGGGCGAGAGGCGGGGTTCACCCTGGACAGGTCACCAGTCCATCACAGGGCCAACATACAGAGACAAACAACCGTTCACACTCACATTCATACCTACGGTCAATTTAGAGTATCAATCAGCCTCGTCCTCTCTTGATGTCTTTGGACTGTGGGAGGAAGCTGGAGTACCAGAGAGAACCCACACAGGAACAGGGAGAACATGGAGACTCCACACAGAAAGATCCTGTGCCCGAGCCGGGACTCGAACCCGGAACCTTCTTGCTGTGAGGCAAGAGTGCTGACCACTGCACCACCGAGCAGCCTTAACCGTTACTCATTTTCATTTTAAAAAAAATTCATTTTCATGTTTTTTTGTTTTTGTTTTTGTTAACGCCAAAGGGAGCCAACAAGGAGGCTGAAGAGCCGCATCCTGCTCTGGAGCCATGGGTTGCCATCCCCTGTTCTGTACAGTGTCAGTGAGACGATTTCTAACTTTAATTATTTCTTTGCAATTCCAAGTAGGAAAAAAGCAAACAGCTCTGTCATGTTCATCTTCTTGATTTAGTTCTTCCTGTGGGACTGATGTGAGTACAGTTGTCGGCAGGGTGCACACTGACAGTGAGTCCAGTGTGTGAAGCAGGAGGGTGATGGTGTACTGGACTCACTGATTAAAACACTGTTTCTATTGCATGTCCCCCAATAAGTTAACGTTCTTGAAGATCTCTTAACCCCGCAGAATGATATTGCTGTGCCATGCAAATTTAGGTGCCACTGAATTTGTGAGTTTGATTTGCTTCAGGGTTAGTAGCAGGTACCTTTGTTGAAACATGCTCAGGAGATTTACTCATTTACTATGCCATCCGGTATCTACTCAGACAAAGTCATGCCATTTGGTTTGAGAAACTATCCGGTGACATTCCAGCATCTGATGAACTGGGTCATATCAGTGCTGGAAGGGTCAAGCAAAGTCAGTTTTATTTATATAGCTTCAAATCCCAACAAAAGTTCTCTCATGACACTTTACAGGTAGAGCAGGTCTAGTACCACACTCCTTCAATGAATTTACACCCAACAACTCTCCATCAGCAAGCACATCCTGCAACAGTGGCGACGAAAACCTTCCTTTTAACAGGCAGGAACGTCGAGCAGATCCAGACTTAAAAGGAACAGCCAACTGCTGCTGCTTGACTGGTTGGGGGGTGCAAGAGAGGGGGGTAGAGACAAAGACAGATAATGGAGGAAGACAGATATACAGAAAGAAAGAGAGGGGCAGAGATAAAGAGAGAGAGAAAGGGAAGAGACTGATGGACAGATGGGGACATGAGCAGGTGGAGCTACGGGTGGCAGCTTGAGCCTCTTCAGGTCTGCAGCCTCCTCCAGCAGCACCTGGGATCTGGGATGAGGGGAGCCCAAGTAGAAGGGGAGTCCAGAGAAGAAGAAGAATAGTTCGAGTGTTCAGCGTATTTTGGTTATTTATAATGATTCATAGCCCTCTCATCTTCAGCACATCCGTGCGCTTTTTCATCAAATGGCAACTGTTATGGATCTGTCAGGTGTTTGGACAAGATTGGGTAGCTCTAGGTCAGGCCAAGGATTGAAAAGTATCCGCAACCCATAACTAAAAGAAAAAAAAATCTGCAGTGTCTGTGGTGTTTCTTCTGTTGGAGGAAACATTAAGTAATCATACAAAAATATTACTCATAATTAGCAGACCAAAAAAATTACATGATCAATCTTATAGCTCCTACACCCCATAAGTATGGAAATCCCAAAAGTGGCCAGGAAAAGCTCCCTTGTAACAGGGATGAACATTGAGCAAAACTGGGCTCTGGTGGGCAGATTAAAGCAATATTTCATGCAAAACTATTTGGCTTTAAAGTGCTCACAAATAGGTGCCTTGAGCTCACAAAGATGTTTCTTCACAGCTGCGTCAATTCCATTTGAATCAAAAAGCAGTAAGAAGCAGCCAAATATATTTGAAGTTTATGGCACCAAAGCCACCTACGCTAACAACAAAACTGTCTAAAATAGTCTGCATATTCTGAATAGAACAGAGGTATAGTTTGTTCATCAAAGTGGAAATTTGTCTTCCGTTCACCAATGAAGCAAAACTTGGAAGCAGACAAACGCCGAAAGAAAAGGCACAGGACAAAGTTCCATTAGACATCAAACAAACAGCCGATATCTGGCGCTTGAAACGTATCACATATTTGATGGCATTTTCTGTGTATTGTCTGCTATAATCCAACTGTATGCTCTCAACCAACAAACACTTTGATTTGAGGTAAAAATTGATCTTATTATAATTCTCTAGTTCAACCATACAGCTTGAGGAGCAGAGACAAAACTCATTCCAAAACTGTGATTATGAGTACACAGTTAGTCAGTGATTTGATGTTCTTGTCAGCAGGTCCAAAATCTAGACTATGATTCCTGGGGTTAAGAGTTATAATGTCAAGGCCAACCCAGTTTAAGTATAATGGCATCGCTTTAGAGGAACTGAGAATGAGAGGGAACCAAAAATCAAGATGAGTTTTAAGTTTGGATTCATGGCCCCAGAGTCAGATTGTCTGATATATTCATGGCATGATCAGAAATGCTCCCATGGGCTATGACATCTGTTTAACTATGTGGACACATAGCAGGCCGCCGTCCTGCATGTTGGGCCTCATTTTGGCAATGTTAAATTTGGAAAAAGGCGATCATGGTGACTTATTTAATATGTTGATCCCTGGACTGGTTGATATCAAATATAACACCAAGTTTCTTTAGTCACAGAAGTGAAGGCCAAGTTTCTCTACTCCTGCTCTCAGAATCACACAGAGTTCCAGTCACATGATCAAACTGGTGCCTTAGTTGAGCTTGGCCAATGAATGAGGTGCATATCACCTCATTTTTCTCTGCCAACTTCAACAGCGCACAGAGGTGAGGTGGAATCTTAGGACAGGTTTTTTTCCCCCATTCATTGGCTTTGTAGGTGCATGAACTCGATTGCAGTGTGCAAAAAGTCCTTTCTTGTTTTCCATGGCATTTTCATGAATGTTGTTCCTCCCAACTGTGTCAGACTGCTGACCTTATACGGCACTTTGAGGACCTTGTTAAAGCTAATTTGCTCTTGTCGTGAAAGTGTGTTCATGTATATCTGGTGAGACAGGGGTTTTTGTGAACCTATGTGGCACTCTGACAGTTGCAATTCACACAACATGTATGAGAAAGTAAAGATAAAATAAGAATATGTTCTTGCATGAGGCTCTTTGTGATCTTTCAGATAAGTACATGAGGACTTTAACCACATGAGCAAAACCAGAGTTGCCAAAACACAACATGATCAGAGATCCAAAACAGAAGCACAGAGAATGTCATTTAACACTTTACTGACTGCACTTTCAGAAGACTAGCCAGCCCTGACAATAGGCTGAAGAGACTAAAGAGGTTATTCTTTACTAAATGATATTAAAGTTGCTGGAACATATATCTCTCCAGTACCTTCCAAGAAGGTCATTTCTTGAGAAGAGTTTTAACCATGGCAGTCTTAAAACTAGTGAGGCACCCATATAAGGGTGGTACTTAATGACATTAGGAAATGTAGATCCTAAAGACAAGATATCCTTATCAAATTTATTTGACCAGGGTTCCAGGAAGTAGGTGGTGTTTTTTTTTTAGCATGCCATTAAATTTGCCAAAGTCTTCAGAGAAACTGTCAAAATTTCTAAGAGCTGACACAGGCTGAGAATCATCAAGTTGAGATTTTGCAGCGAGAGTCAACAAAATTAGTTAAAGATTAAAAGGAAATATTGGGGTCATACTTTTATTGAATACATAGTAAAATAATTCATGAGTAGTCAGCATTGTGCAAACAGAGGATGGCTGAGTTACAGTGTCAAACAGAAATCTCAGAATTTCTGTTCATCTTTATTAAATGAGAGAAATAAATGGTTTGCTACATGAAAATACTTTGAAAAGACAAGGTCAGAATGAAATTAATAAGCTTTTTGTGAAACATCCTTCAAAAGATGCAAACTTATATTGGATTTTTTTTACAGAGGTCACACTTCTCTTGAAACACTCAACACTTCTGTGTCATCACTGCTTCCACTGCGATGCTATACAGCCTTCGCTTTCAAATCAAAATTCCCCTTCCAAGGAAAGGAGAAGTCATTTATTAAGTGCACTTGGGTTTTCCATTTTGCCGTTACAGCATTCCTCGCTTTAGGTTTACATTGCTTTATTTAAAATTATAAAAATGCATGATGTGTTTTCTATTTAAATCCCATTTAAAATAAAGTAATAGTTACCCTCACCTCTCCACACCTACATGATTATTCCCGTGTGACATTCTAGGACAACAGTATCGTGATAAGAAGCACTACCTTTCCTATGAAGAGGGTATGTGTCAGGATGTGTCTTTTCTAATTTACCTAAAAACAAGGATTATTAAAAATATTTAAGCTACACATATCCCTCTCAAGGAAAACGTTGCTTATTGGTCAAACATTTCAACACAACATTTCATGTGATGGGGTGATTTTACTGGTGCATACATGAGGTTTATTGCACTTGTTAATTGTGAAAAAATACACAGATGTAACAGAGTTGCCATTCATGACTAAACTGGAATAGGTAAATGTTTGTAGCTGTCAGCTGTTTACAGAGGATGCCTCAAGATGGAGGAAAAGAAGGCAAATAGTATACACTGCAGTAAATACTGTTCAGGTGCAGTCTACTGTGAGTGTGGATGAAGTGTAAGTCAAGTGCAACTTTGATTAATGAAGAAATGGGATACACATAGATGTGCACACCATGTACCCAAGTCTACTCTGTTTTACCCTTATTTATGTTTTATTACATAAATTGAAGCCTTACTGCCAGCTTGCATTTTTCCGGTTACCTGCAGATAAGAAGTTTTATAAAGACCTGCGTAACCACACTGTTTGACGTCCCAGAACATCCTGCACTTGAAAGAATACTTAAAATCACGCCAGGTAAAAAAAAGGGGCAGTGTCAATTTTATTAGTATTTTATTTTCAGACACTTTTCAGTCAGACAGTACTTAACACAGAAGGTTTGGACAAACAAACAAAGGTTTGAATGACAATGGGAACTGGGAGTTCCCTTTTCTAAAGAATTCTAGGAAACATGTCTTCTGAATATTCATCGGTGCTCAAGGAATGTTCGACATAAAATAATACATAGACTACACAATTCAAAAGTGAAAGTTAATAAGATGTATCCCAGCATATTAGCTCTGTGGAACAAATGCAGGAATCAGATTGGCACACTCACACCAACAGTGGATATGTCCCTGTCTTCATTCATTCTGGTCATTAATATCCATCCATCCATCCGTTTTCGACTGCTTATCCTTTAAGGGTCGGGGGGGGGGGGGGGTCTGGAGCCTATAGCAGCAGCTGCCTTCAGGTGAGAGGCAGGGTTCACCCTGGACAGGTCACCAGTCCATCGCAGGACCAACACATAGAGACAGACAACCATTCACACTCACAGTCACACCTACGGTCAATTTAGAGTATCAATCAGCCTCGTCCCCTCTTGATGTCTTTGGACTGTGGGAGGAAGCTGGAGTACCAGAGAGAACCCACACAGGAACAGGGAGAACATGGAGACTCCACACAGAAAGATCCCATGCTGGAGCTGGGGATCAAACCTGAAACCTTCTTGCTGTGAGGCGACAGAAGTAACCACTGCACCACCGTGCAGCCCATCAGTGTTGAACTTCTACTCAAGGGCATTTGGTAGATTGTGTGAACCCTGCCCTCTGGTGGCCATTCTGGGATCTGCAGGTGACACTACTCAGCACCCCAAACGAACAAAATGGGCTGTATACTTTGGGGTGTCCCTAGTTAAAAGACTTATTTTAAGGCATTGGATGCTGTTTCTTAACTTGAAATGTGGATGAGGGAGCTCAGCGAGACCTTATACTTGGTAGTGTTTGATAGTTCTGGTGTGTGTGAGGGTTCATTGTTAGTCCTGACAAGATGAACACTGAAAAAACAGGGAATTTCCCCGTACTGGTTTCAAAGGGTAAAGGCATCAATTTCCTCTGAAAGGAACATTTCTAGCTAAATGAAAGTAGAAGTATGGACACGCATGACATCATTAAAGTGAATGAAACGGAAGTGATGATGAAGGCAGTGAGGTTTCACTTCATGAATGTAAATGTATAAATGAGTTTATGTAGAATAAGCAATAAAATGTGGCGTCACTCAGCTTAATACTCTGAATCATGATGCCATGAAGGCCTTACTCAGTTGCTCATGGTCCCCTAAATAAATACAACATTTTGAATTACATACAGCGGATGAAATAAGTATTGAATACATCACTATTTTCCTCACTGAATATATTTCTAAAGGTGCTACTGACATGAAATTTTCACCTGATGCTGGTAACAACCCTTGCAACCCACACATGCAAAAAAATCAAACCGTAGATATCCATAAATTAAGTTATGTGTCATAAAATTGAAGAGGGAAAAACTATTGAACACATGAAGAAATGGAGGTGCAAAAAGACAGGAAAAAGCCAAGACACCAGCTGAAATCTAACAATAAGTAGAAAACAATCCTGCCCTTTGTCAGCGCAAATTAATATCAGCTGGTTCAGTTCCAAATGATGGTCTTGAGGTGTCTCATTGTTAAGTTTTCACACAAGAAATGTCTCATGATGGGTAAAAGCAAAGAGCTCTCAAGAACTTTGCAACCTTATTGTTGCAAAAAAATACTGATGGCATTGGTTACAGAAGGATTTCTAAACTTCTGAATGTTCCAGTGAGTCCTGTTGCACTCACCATGCAGGACTCCATTGCAGAAGAAAAAGCATGTTGAGGCTCATTTAAAGTTTGCTGCACAACAATTACACAAGCCTGTGAAATATTGGGAGAACATAACCTGGTCAGATGAGACCAAAGTCTCTTTGGATGCCATAATTCACACCATGTTCGGAGGTCAAGTGGCACTGCACATCATCCAAAAAACACCATACCAACAGTGAAGTTTGGAGTGGGAATATCATGTGCTGGATGCTGTTTCTCTACATACGGCACTGGCAAACTTCATACAATTGAAAGAAGGATGAATGGAAAAATGTACTGAGACACTCTTGATAAAAATCTGCTGCCATCGACCAGGATGAAGATGAAACATGGCTGGATATTTCAGCAAGGATCCCAAACATACAGCCAAGGAAACTTTCACTTGGTTTCAGATAAAGAAAATAAAGCTGCTAAAATGGCCAAGCCAATCACCTGACTTGAATCCAATAGAAAATCTATGGAAAGAACTAAATGTCAAGAGTCCATAGAAGAGGCCTAAGGAACCTTCAAGATTTAACTGTCTGTGTAGAAGACTGGGCCAAAATCACAACTGAGCAATATATGCAGCTAGTTTGTCCATACAGGAGGCATCTTGAAGCGGTTATCACCAATGGAGGTGAAAATACTATGGCCAATTAGTATCCCTCAGGGTCCCATAGGTGCCAAGTTCCTAGACATGTACATCACTTCAACAACCAGGGTTGGCTTAAGGCACAGGCGATATAAGCGGTCACCTAGGGCGCCACATTGACTGGGGGGCACCGGGTAAAAGTAAAAATAAAAACTAAAGCTAAAAATTCACCAATGGGCACCCCATCCTATTTTTTCCGGAGGTAAAAAATGAACAAATTCAGAAGACAAGAGAGAAAGCAAGCAAGCAAGAAAGAAAGAAAAACACTCTAAAGCATACATAGAGCTGACATGATCTTTTGGTCCGTCTAGATAAAAACGTTTTTCTGGAAAACAGACTTTCAGGGGAAAAAGGAAGGAGCAGTGAAAGTGAAAGTATGTTATGTCCTGCTGTGTGGGTGGTCACTACTGTATAAAAGAGAGACTTGTCTAGTGTGTACCATCACAGATCAAGACTGCCTACAGCCACAACGATGAGGTCAGCTGTTCTGCTCCGTATCGGTCTCACCTGCCTGCTGCTCCTTTACGTCCACGGTAAACCTCGTTGGATTGTCTTGTCCTTCTTAATGCATCTTAACTATAATCTTTGAATACTCTTGGATGTTAAGAAAGGACAAAATCAGTGAAATCCAAGCTTGATTTAAATGACATTTTCACCTGCAGGTAAACCAGTCATTTTAACACACATACAGTGTGTTGGATAACTCTTAACTGAAAATGAAATGTTGGTCATTAGATACACAGGTCAATGTCATAAGGACTAAGGGCAATTTTACAGGTGCTGAATGACTTACTGATGCCTGTCTGGGGGCAACATTACTCAGGTTGGATGTTTAGCAATGGCAGTCGGCCTATAGCTTGGTGAGACCATCTTTGTCTTGTGAGCTGAAAACATGGGATCCCCTCCTATATATAGCTACTATGAGATATAATCAAGACTGACAGACAGAACAGAAGTCATGTGAAATCTTTTCTTTTCTTCATAGGTCAGCCAGTCAACAGCTCAAGTAAATGTGAGTGTTCAAAAGATTTCATCAAACGGATTAAAAGTCGTGACATTGAGGGAGAGCCAGTCATAAACGAGCCAAATGTCTTCTGTCCAAACATAGAGATCATGTAAGTAAATAAATCGAATGAAAGCAAGTCACTGGTTTCATTCAGTCGGATTCAGCTGCTCTGTAACACGTCTTTTTTTCCTTTCCCAGCATCACAACAAAAGAAAATCAGAAGAAATGTGTAAATCCAGAGTCACCAGCTGGAGTAATTATTCTCAAAAATATGCGCCGGTAAGATTAGCTCAGCATCATTTGTGCTGCGCACACACTAAAGAAGAATGGGCTGAAGTGGTGGACTGATTCTTCAAGGCTTTGTACTAATAATGTAATGTTGTGCTAATTCTGACACAGGAGGAAAGGAGGTGTGGCCATGACGACAGCCCACAGCCAAACAAATACTCTGCCCGCCTCCACTACTACACTGAAGATATAATAGCACACTAAACAAGTTGTTGGTTATCATTATTACCTCTGTAAATACTGTTCTTCTGATATCAAATGGATTTTTTTGTATTTGTTTTTAGTTCAATTAAAAACAAAAAATAATTGATATGCTTGCCTGTATTTTGTTTCAAGTATTTTTGTGTGTATGTATTATGTATGTATGTGAATATACTGCATATTCACATACACATGAGTATATGAATATATATTCACATACACATGAGTATATGAGTATATTCCCACATATACACGTGTATGTGAATATATATTCATATACTCATGTGTATATGAGTATATTCCCACATATACACGTGTATGTGAATATATATTCACATACACATGAGTATATGAGTATATTCCCACATATACACGTGCATGTGAATATATACAGACACACGTACAGAGGTGTTTGGGTTTGATTTGAGAGCTTGCTTCGAACAACAAGAGTAATGGAGGTCATGATGAATTTGTTCCCCCTATATTGGTCAAAGGGCACTTTGGCCAATGACTAAAAGAAACGTCACTTTGGTAATTTATATGATAACTTGGTATCAGGGCGGAACAGTGCAGTGGTCAGCACTGTGGCCTCACAGCAAGAAGGTTCTGGGTTCGAGTCCTGGCTCGGGCACAGGATCTCTCTGTGTGAGTCTCCATGTTCTCCCTGTGCCTGTGTGGGTTCTCTCTGGTACTCCAGCTTCCTCCCACAGTCCAAAGACATCAAGAGAGGACGAGGCTGATTGATACTCTAAATTGACCGTAGGTGTGACTGTGAGTGTGAATGGTTGTTTGTCTCTATGTGTTGGCCTAGAGATGGACTGGTGACCTGTCCAGGGTGAACCCCACCTCTCGCCCGTAAATGCCGGGATAGGCTCCAGCCCCCCCCCCCCCCCCCCCCACACACACACACACACACGGATGGATGGATGGAACTTAGTATCAGGTCATGAAATTATTCAGTGTCAGGTTAGTTATGGTGCAGGTTTGACCACACCTACATGTGAAATTTGTTTGGAAAGGAAAAGTATGAATTTTCAGCTGCAGCTCCAGATATATATTGTAAAAAGGCTGAGATACTGCCATCGATCAGCTCAGAAACACTGCTGCCCCCGTAGGCCAAAAGAGAGATGTCATTTCTATTACAAAATGTCACATATTACAAATGTGTCCTTTTAGCTCCTCTTCCCATCATTTTACAGGGTTTTCCAACAAATTTTCCCTCTAATATAAGAAACGAAAAATGTTCCAGGACTTTGTTTCCAAATACTCTCTCCTAATACCTAGGCAGAATAAAGGCTATCTTTGTTTGTTTGTTTGTTTGTCTTATGTGAAATTCAATTAACATATGGCGCATTACAAAAACAATTACCACACTGAAACAGCTCTGAATAATGACACCTACATGGTAAAAACAGGCTAAAAAATATACTGCGAATCCGAATTTAAGTTACAAATTAAAACAAATACAAAAAAGGGTTGAATGTTTGTGGTTAAGGTTATTATTTATGTTTAACGCCAAGAAATTTTTTCCACGTTGTGGATTTTTTGTTTGAAAGCTTTTTCTTGCTCTTTTGAACCGCCTGACGATCGTAAGGACTAACCTCGAAGTAGGTCCTCTTCGCAAATTAACGATCTTCGCTGCATGGTTCCGCGTCACGCTTCAAAATAAGAAGTTGCCGTTTCCGGTTCCACCCTTAGGCAGGCAGGCAGGCTATCAGCTGTCCGTAGGCTGATTCCATACACCTCCGTCCGTCCTCAGTGATTCTATGGTCCCTCTTGTGTCCTCCGCGCCCCTCTAGCTCCTCCAAGATGGGACAAAACGACGAGAGCGACACCATCGAGCGGCACGTCGAGGAGGAGATGGAGAGGCACAGCGAGAGGAGACACATAGCGGCCTCCTCCTTCCTGGAAAGCGTCTCTCCGTCCAATGGAGAGGCCCAGAGCAGCACACAGTCCTCCCACAGACTTCTGGCATACAGCGATGCTCTCATCTCCATCATAGCCACCGTCATGGTATGTTATTAGAGGTTCTCCTTTCCTCGTAATAGCGAACTAGCATGAGATCAAAGGTAAGTTGACAGAAGCTCTCATGAGTGGCAGGTTGAGTAGCAGCACTCAAGATGATAACATGCCGAAATAAAGAAATGGTTGTCATGTCGTTCTGAAAAACACATTGAACTGCAAAATCTTCAAATAGATGCAAACAATTCTGCTTGTATGTGTGTAGACTTGGATCTCATGAGCTCAGCATCTGTTCATCTGATCAACCTCAAACCTGGCAAACCTGTAGTAAAGGAGTGGCAATTTTTATGCTTGAGGTCTGATCATTGTGAGTCTGAGAGGACTGAGGCTCTAAGGTGACTGAATTGTTAGATTGTGATCACACCATTAGATGAAAGGAGATGATACATGAGGTGAGAGAGCTTTTGAGTGATGACATAGAGATGATGCACTGGCTTGGCTGGAAATTTGAGTTGACACTCAAAGGTGAGGGACCTTTTGAGATGACACGCTGAGGGAAAATAGCATATGTGATGATATGCTGTGATGACACAGAAATGTGACAAGTTTTAAGAGATGTCACACTGAGGTGGTGGAGCTGGAATGAGGAACTGAGGTTATGGATTGACAGAACTTTTGAGATTGGCTGACATGTCAAGTCAGTTTTATTTATATAGCTTCAAATCACAACAAAAGTTATCTCATGACACTTTACAGGTAGAGCAGGTCTAGTTCCACACTCCTTCAATGAAGGAGTCCTTCAACAATTCTCCATCAGCAAGCACATCCTGCAACAGCGGCGACGAAAACCTTCCTTTTAACAGGCAGGAACGTCGAGCAGACCCAGGCTCAATGGGGACGGCCTGCTTTGACCGGTTTGGGGGGAAAGAGAGCAGGAGAGCAGGGCAGAGACAAAGACAGATAATGGAGGAAGACAGATATGCAGAAGGAAAGAGTGGGACAGAGATAAAGAGAGAGATAAGGGAAGAGACTGATGGACAGACAGGGACGTGAGCAGGTGGAGCTACGGGTGGCAGCTTGAGCCTCTTCAGGTCTGCAGCCTCCTCCAGCAGCACCCGGGATCTGGGATGAGGGGAGCCTGAAGGCTTCGAGAAGAAGATGATTTAGTAATATGTATGAGTATGATTTATATATGACAAATATAGGAGGACAGAGAGGAGTCAGTCTAAGCTTATAGCAGCATATCTAAGGGCCAGCCTAAGCAGCCTAACTATAAGCCTGATCAAAAAGGAAGGTCTTAAGTCTGCTCTTAAAGGTCAAGAGGGTGTCTGCATCCTGGACCGAAACTGGGAGACGGTTCCACAGGAGGGGAGCCTGATAGCTGAAGGCTCTGGCTCCCATTCTACTTTTAGAAACTCTAGGAACCACCAGTAACCCCGCATCCTGGGAGCAAAGGGTTCTACCTGGATAATAGGGGACTATGAGCTCTGTCAGGTATGAAGGAGTCTGACTGTTGAGGACTTTGTTTGTTAGAAGGAGAATTTGAATTCTATTCTAAATTCGACAGGGAGCCAATGCAGAGAAGCTAGTATAGGAGAGACATGGTCTCTTCTACTAGTTCTCATCAACACACGGCAGCAGCGTTTTGGACCAGCTGGAGAGTCTTTAGGGACCTACTGGTGCAGCCTGATAGGAGGGAATTGCAGTAATCTAGCCTGGAAGTGACAAAGGCATGGACTAGTTTTTCTGCATCTTTTTGAGACAGGATGTGTCTGATCTTAGCAATGTTTTGTAAATGAAAGAAAGCAGTCCTAGAAATTTGCTTAATGTGGGCATGAAAGGACAGATCCTGATCAAAGAGAACTCCTAGGTTCCTTATGGTCGTGCTGGGGGCCAAGGTAATACCTTCCAGGGTACCTGTCTCATTAGATAGGGTGTCTCTGTAGAAGGATGTGGTGGTCAATGGTATCAAAAGCTGCACTAAGATCTAATAAGACCAGCACAGAGACCAGTCCCTCATGTGATGCTCGTAGGAGGTCATTAGTAACTTTGACTAGTGCTGTTTCTGTGCTATGATGAATCCTGAAACCTGACTTGAAATCCTTTAATAAACTGTTGCTATGGAGAAAGTCACAGAGCTGTTTAGTTACTGCTTTCTCCAGAATTTTGGAGAGAAAAGGAAGATTTGATGTTGGCCAAAACTTCTGGATCCAGGGCTGTTTTTTATAGATATGTATAGATATATATATGAGAAAAATACAGTTAACAAGATTTATCTACGGATAGATGTCTCTTCCTTTTTTTTAGAGAGAACAAACATTGATGAAGTCCTCATTTATTCAGAGAATTTCCAGTCCATGTGTAAGCAGACATTTGTACTTGCCTTGTGAGTACATTCATTATCCCAGTGATTTGGTCTGTCACTGACTGTGCATGATTCTTTCCTGAACAGTTCACCTGCAGGTGTCTGAACGTCTCTCTCGTCCTGCTGAATTAGACTGGTTTACAGTTCAGTGTTCGTTTTTTTTTAATCTCAGAACTTTTAATAGTGCCACTCACTATCAGATAACTTATTTTGTATTGTTTTTGGTAATGTTTTTTAATTTCAGTTTGACTATTTCCTGTCATTCTGATTTTGTTTTATGATATTATGTATGGTATTTTCTGTCATGCACCTTGTGACTCTGGCTCACTTTCTTACATACACTTTGATGTATTTGCAGATCTTGCCAGTTGCCCATACAAAGGTGGAGGATAAAGAGGTAATTTTGATGATTGTAAGATGTGTACTAATAGCTAGTAAGTTAAGTATAAATCAGTTTTCATTTGCTAACCAGGTCCAGGCTATGTTGGCAATAGGTTGAGTAAGGTAACCCAGGCGTTCCAAGGCCAGATGAGATACATATCTCTCCAGCGAATTTTGGGTGGACCGCAAGGCCTCCAACCAGTAGGATGTGCTTGGAAGACCTCCCACTGGAAGCCCCTGGGATCCTAAACAGGCTCCTCTCTATGTGAAAGAAAAGCTTTGTGTGGATGTTTCAGAATTTCAGGAAAAATTTTAGTATCGGTATTTTTTTTAGAACTGACAGGTGGTTGCTGCAGGCCTTTTTGGAGGAATACCCAGCCAGTCGCAGTATACCACCTGAGATGACATGCCTGGAATGTCCAGCCACTTTTTGTTTTGACTTTGACTTCAGTGGTTTGGCAAGAGGTGAAAGCCTAATTTGATTATTAAGGTAGACTCTACATTTGGAGGGGAGCTTCAAGGGGTCAAAGCTCTCACACACACACACACACACACACACACACACACACACACACACACACACAAACTGTCACTCACTCACTCATTATCAGTCACTACCCTGGAGTGCTGTAATGTATGTAAATTGCAGCTGAGCACTCGTTGAAGGTCACAGATGGATGAGACCAACAACACTCCATCACCTGTGCAATAAGTAGAGACGCTAACACAAGGTCTCCTTACTGTCCGTTCTCCTCGCCCTGGCTGTGCCTTTAAGAACAGTCAGTTATGTGTAGTAAAATGAAATAATCTGTCTACATGCAGGATGTTTCACAGCAACCCAGATTATCAGATGATATACTGGATATACTGGACTATTCAGCTGCTGCATAGTGAAACTGTTCAGGTTTGTAATAATGTGGTGACAGTAAGGATCGATCTTAACAATCTAGTGACTGGAAGTGTTGATCAATTGTTTTAAACAAGTTTCTTTGCACTTCAGGAATTAAGGGAAAGCGTTCAGCTTCTGCTCACAACAAAGATTGCAGTCTACTTGATGACATTCTTGATTGTAACAGTTGCCTGGGCTGCTCATATCAGGTGATAAATATAATAATAATAATAACGCTAAATATGATTTTTTATTTTATTTTGTTTTTAATGTTACTTCTATTAAGCAGCTTTCAGGTTGGTTTTCTTAATCGCATTTGTGTTAAATGTCACAGATTATTTCAAGTGATTGTACGAATTGATGACTGCCTGGCACTGTTGAACCTGGTAAGTAGAGCGTAGCCATCAACAGACAATTCATTTTGTACCAGTGCATATCTAAAGGAACACACCAACTTCCTAGGAAATTCAGTTATTGTCCATCGTCCTCAGAGCCAGACAAGAACATAGATACCCTTCCAAAATGTCCTACCCACTGCCATTCACTGGGCTCAACTAATTGTCGTCAGCTGGTCTCTGTGGGTCTCAGCAGACTGCAGTCTTGACTGACTCAGTGACGGACTGACGAGAATATTTCTAAAACATTGGTGTGGTTATTTCAGGGCCAATAAGAATTGATCAATGAAGAATTTGATCAATGTATCCAAATTCAAGGGAAGGTGGAAACACAAATAATCACAGGGCATGTAGAAATGTAGGTTGTTTTTTTTTTGTAATATATTTCATTGCAATTAAAGCTCAATTAGTACAATTAAACTTGACAGCAATGCAGTATTGACAATGGGAAGAAGTTGCGGGGTGGATTTTTAATCTTATAAATGACGTAAAGATTTTCATATTAAATGTGAATAAAGGTTACACTCTAGTTCACAGTGCAAATACAGAAATTGCAACACAAGAACAAAATACTTGGGATAACTTGTTTCTCTTTTTTTGTAACCCATGTTCTGCTTTGTTTTGTATTTCAGGCCTGCATGATGCTGATAACCTTTCTGCCCTACACTGTCAGTATGAACCACTGTAGCAGCTACACGCACAGATCTTTCATCGACTGATCTCTACAAATATCTCTGACACAGTGACCTCTTAATTTGTAGTTCTCTCTGATGGCGACCTTCCCTGATAATGTCCTCGGCATTTTGCTCTTTTGTGGTTGTGTGATGGTGCTCGGCATCATTCAGGTTAGATGAACTGAAATAAGTGTGATGGTCAGTTTAGACTCTCACACATTTGTGAAGTTAATAACTGTATCTTTTGTTTGTGTAGTTGGTGATCGTGCTGTATGCCTTCAGTCGGCCTTTCCTTCTCAATGAGCAGATCCAGATCTCTGAGTACCAGAGCTTCTACAAACATCACATCCTCAAGGTCATAATGAGAGTGCCCCTCATGTGCCTCTTCGCCAGCATCTTCTCTTTCATCTTCTTCCAGCTGGTTGGTTTTGTTCAATGATGCAGTTGTTGAAACTGTTTGAGCAGAAGGTCATTCAAAGATTTCAAATGAATCTTTTCTAGGCCATTTTACCGAAAGCTCAATGTGTATTTGAACGTATGTAAAACAAGTAAAAAAAAAAAAAGGGTCATCTTATATAGTATCACTTAAGATACTAAAGACAGAAAAGCAACAAATACTCAAATTCAGAGTTCATCTCCACACATGCGTTAAAGCAGGGGTTCTCAATGTTTTCCACTTCACACCCACCTATAAATCAAGTTTTATTTATAAAGCCCAATCCAAACAAACATATTTTAATTCAAAGCACCTCAAAAACGTTGAATTAATCATACTAAAATGAAAATGATAATAACAGACGGGAACAGGAAAAATAATAAATATTAGCTTGAGTGTATGTATATTCGATAAAAGCACAAAATAATAAAACATTACTGTATATAAAAGCCAGACTGAATAGTGTGCTTTAGATTCACATTTTAAAAAAATCCTATCTTTCCACATTATCTGGAAGTGAGTCCTAACATCCTGGAGAGTAAAATGATAAATGATAAAGCAGATTTATGTAATGTTTTCTTTCTGCATGCTGCTTGGTACAGCTAAAAGAAAAAAAGATGGACTTCATACAGCCATCCGTTTATCATTTTAATATTTTTTGAAACAAATGTGTTGGAGCCTATCCCAGCTGCCTTCGGGCGAGAGGCGGGGTTCACCCTGGACAGGTCGCCTGTCCATCACAGGACCAACACTTATAGACAGACAACCATTCACACTCACAGTCACATCTACGGTCAATTTAGAGTATCAATCAGCCTCGTCCCCTCTTGATGTCTTTGGACTGTGGGAGGAAGCTGGAGTACCAGAGAGAACCCACACAGGAACAGGGAGAACATGGAGACTCACACAGACAGACTCCCTGCTTTAACCGGGACTCAAACCCAATACCTTCTTGCTGTGAGGGGACAGTACTAACCACTGCACCACCGTGCGACCCCTGTATGGATTCATATTTGGATGAATTTTCTTCTGTTCTTGAAGTAATATGTCACAAAAAGGCAACTTCAAATTAAAAGCATTTTAGCAGCCCAGTAGACTGAGCTCACAGAAACACTCAAGTACACAAAAAAGGCAATTGAGTCTGACATTTTTGGTGCGGAAAAGAATAAATATCACTATATTAAAACCCTTAAAATGCTGTGTCGTTCAAATTTTCAGATTACATAATTGTACAGATATTTTCCTTTTCATATTAACTGCTGGACTCAATAACAGTAACAAAACAGCGAAGTCCATTCTGATTGTTGATGACTTGTGTCTGCTGAATTTTGGACCAGGATCAGCCTCTAAAATGTTTGTGAATACTAATTTCTAATTAAACTCGAAGTTCTGCCACTTAAATCAGATTTTCAAATTTAGTCTTCCATCAATGAATAAGAGAATATGAATTGTGTAAAACTCATGTATCATTCTACAAAATAAGGTTCAAACATTCACTGTCTGTTGTCCTAAATCAAATTCTTACTATCGCTCTTGAGTGACGTAGATTTTTTTTTTGCCAGTCTTACGTGCTGTTAGCCATTGTCATCTTCCTGCCGTACATTTCCCAGTCCTTGAAGTGGGTTCGTAGCAAAGCTATAGGTAGGCACTAACTTTCCTACTACCTGGTTTGAAGAAACATGTCTGGTTTACATGTTGTGTCATGATAACAAAAGTGGTTCAGGGTTTCAAATGTCATCCACTTCAGGTGGGGTGGCGGAGACTCCTGACTCGATGACATTCTACACATACCTGCCTAACGAGCCTCTCAGCAAGGATCGAGTGGAGGCTTTCAGTGATGGAGTTTACGCCATTGTAGCAACGCTTCTCATCCTGGACATATGGTTTGTTACTTGTTGGATTGGTAGACATAATGAGAAGAGGATGTACAAGACAAATAAATATGATCCACAATGAAGAACACAGTAGAACTACATTGACACACAGGTCACCATTCTGAACACAGTGGTTCTTGACCTTATTCTATGATATTGAAGTCATACATGTCCAAGAGTTACCCTCAAGAAAAGGTTTAATCTCGAACTCGGGCTCCATTCTTTTTCTGCAGTGGGAGAATTTAGTTTTTGGACTAAAAAATTAATGTTAAACATGGCACCAGAGCCATTTTTGGTTGTATTAAAAACATTGAAGAAAATGTCATCCACATCAAGTGTTGACAGTTAAAGTGCACACAGAGGACTTCAGGTTCACTAGTGCCCAGACTTTGTTGGGCTGGAACACATAACAGGGGTGACATCTCACTCTTTCTCTGACATGTCCCTTCATCTCTCACCAAGATTGAAACCAAATTTTGCACCAATTATTGAATATGAATTGGTGTTTGATATTACTGGAGTAAACATTTGTTGAAGTATAACAGTAATATACAAAAATCATACCAACCTCAATGGTTTTGTAAACGCATGAGTAAAGCATGATCATAGTTTATAACTTTTATGAATTTTGTGTGCCACATTGTAAATAATATCATGGAATATGATATACAAAACACTTTTTGTCTTGTTCCCTCAGTGAGGACAACGTCCCAAACCCTATAGATGTGGAGACGAAGTTTGGCGGTAGCCTGGTCACTGCTTTGCAGGTCTATGGTCCAGAGTACCTTGCCTACTTTGGCTCCTTTGCCACTGTCGGCCTCCTCTGGTTTGTTCACCACTCGCTCTTCCTCCACGTCACCAAGGCAACACGCTTCATGGGCCTGCTGAACACCTTATCTTTAGCTTTTGTCGGGGGTTTGCCTTTAGCCTACCAATTAACACACGAATTCCCGCGCAATTCCCGCAATGAGTTGGAAGCAATCCAGATTAGCTGTGTGATCATTTTCTTTGCAGGTATTTTTCAGCTTGCAATTTGGGTTGTTGCTCTTCAAAGTGAACAGGAAACCCTGCACCCGTATGTCCGATATGGCGGACGTGAGCATGCATTTATGCTTGCTAAATTGGCATTGTACCCCTGCGTGGCTTTGGGGACCTTTTTCCTTACCTGCATTTTGAGTAAGTTTAGTGCTCCAATCTTCCACCTGATGGAGATTACTGTGCCTTTCGCTTTTCTTGTGTTGAGGCTGTTAGTGCGTGTCAGTTTAGCACTGGTACGGCTGATTTTCTGTCCTGAAAGGCCTAACACAAAGACTGCTGTAGAAGAGGAAGACAATGAGACAAGCGTGCCCTTCGACCCTTTACTTACCTAGCTAGAGAGAAGATGATTGATTGTTACATGTCTCTTTTCCAGTTTTGACTTTTCATCAGGAGGGTCACAGTTGAATCAGTAACCACCTGAAAGTATAATCTTCTCATTAAACAAGGTTCAAATCTTATGCAGGAATCAGAAAAGGTAAACCTGTAAAGGTTTATAGAACATGTTTTGGACCAGAGGGCTATCAGTCACAACAGCCAAAGCCTATTTAATTTGAAACAATTCAAGTATATTATTACTGATTTTTATTAGTTCTTAGTCATTAAAATTCAGTGTGTGGGCCTATATTTTATACATCTAAATCTTAATTTTAAAAGCCGACATTGAATCATCTTTTTTAGTATTGTAGTAGTACTACTGTATGCCATTTGAAACATTAGTCACATTAGTTTTTCTTGTAAAGTAGATGTGTCTAAGACAAACGGTCCGTCCAACCATTTTACTTCAGGATGACTTGTTAATTATGATAATTATGATTATGATTATAATAATAGCATGATTTCAACACTCACCAACCACTTCAATTGTATTCACATTTTATTCAATGCAGAAGCTGTGGCAGAAATTCAGCCCTTAAAAAGATGATAATGTTGTTCCTGGGAAGGTGTTATCAACAGTTCTGCAAAAGGACAAATCACTACAGTTAAGAGATGGTCGCACATTATTCTGTTACTTAGGTCTCTTCATTTGCACTTGTAGAATGTGTTTGTGCTCTTGATTTACAGAGAACTGCATGGCTAATGCATCTGTAGTTCAAGTATTTCACCCATATTTCAGTTCACTCTTTAAGGTCGTTTGTAGTAAATGTAAGCCTTAACCTTCCTTAGGAACCATGTTGATCAGACTTTTATGTCTAATGCCCTACCCACACTTTTACATTCTACTGATTCTATGGATGGATAGACATGGGAAAGACATGTATTTATGTACTGTATGTGGGTGTTTATTACCAGGTATGCATGTATTCAGTACATCGTCTTTCATGTGTATGTATTGTGCTGTTGTTTTCCCACACGAATCATATTTTTATTCATGTACTGCAGGTGGTAAATTCTTCTACAATGACTTGAGTCTTCCCTCTGAAATTGGCAGAGCTGATTTTTCCCCCAAAATTGTCATTGGCTCTCATTCATACTGTATATGACTGCTGCCAGGGAAAATGCTGAAACATTTCTGGGAAAGTTTGCATGTCTGATTTAAGCTTTGTTTACTTAATTTAAGTAAATTCTTGATGTACTTTTAAACTGGTGTTTAACTGGACTGCGTAGTGTTTTCAATATATTTGCCACCCAGTTTCTATACTGTACATGAAATTGAAAGAATGTAAGGTATGCTTTCCAGTTAAGGTTGAGTCCTGTTCACATCTGCTACGCATCTATACTGGCACCAACGCCTGGTAATGCTAAACTTTTTCTGTAATAACAAAAATCGAATTTAATTCGACAAAATTAGCCCAAATTGATTTTTTGGTCATGCTACAATTTTTCCACTTTTAGATGTATTTTTTGTGTGAGAAGGGATTTCTGAGCACATTGGGTAAAGTCTACTTTCAAACCTATTTTGTCTGTATCCTGAAAAGCACCAAATTTGGTCATCAACTCAGCTCTATTTATTCCAGTACAGCAACAACACCAGATACGACATCAACAATAACCAAAGTGGAAAGAATGATCCCCTTCCTGACAGTCAACAAAAACTGAAAAGTGATATAGGCTTCAAAGTAGAATTGATAGCTGGGTGATGTACCTGAAGTCATGAGGTCATGAATGTAGATTTGATTTCTGCTCTATTATCTGTTAAGACTGTGCACTTAAATGCCCCTAAAAGAAAATGCTCCAGTGTTTGCAGGGTTTCTTTATTCAGTTCAAGAAGTATTTGATATATTTTTTATTTGGGGCCCTATCTATGGCCCCGGGCATTGGTGGATAGCAATTCAGTCTCATTTTGGTATTTAGAAGGCAAGTAATCAGAATTCAACCATAGCACGTAGGTCAAAGAAGCAGTAATTAAATGCCTAATTATTCTTACCTGTCATTCCCTTTAAAGCCCAGGTTCCAGTAGGACTGTGGTCTATGACACAAAAGTGATCTCATGCCCCAAAATAGAAATAAATCATAGGAGCACAGCTCATGAACTCAGTCAAGCACCTGCCACACAGGGGAGTGCATGTTCACTTGCTCATCAAGGGGTGACGTGCTTGGCTTTAAAATGTCATTTCTGCCAGTTTGGACAAGCAGTGATGCTTGCACTTGACCAAGCGCCAGCTTGTGGCGTACATAAGGAGCCCATGCTTTGTTTCGCGAATGTTAAAAAAAAAGAAATTGCACTTTGCCCTGCAGGGTTCATTCATTTTTCTGTCTGTGAAATCCTGTTCTTCACTGTGATATTTAATACAAACTCAAATTTGAAATGCACTTTAATGGAAAGAGTTATATTTTGTTACTGTCTATGAACAAATTATGGAAGAATGAAAGCAAAAGCTATAAAGAAGTCATGTCATTGTATTTATGTTTAGCAATGCTTGTTTTTGTTTTTTTGAAGATCTCTGCGTCTTATGATCACTAATCTTATCTAAATATGGAACAAATATGTTTCAACATAACATGCACAGGAAAGAAAGATGTTTTTTCATAAGGGGTGCCTGAAATTGTCTGCTGTTGTATCGATGCAAAATGAATGAATGAATTTGTCAGACCCACCAACATATTAAAATCTGTATTTATAAAAATTCCAAATAGTTTAGCAGCGTCTTGTTTTCTGTGGCCAACTGCCAGTAATCTTTTCACATTCCTCTTGCCATCCATGATGTATGCAGTGATCAAATCCCCTTCATGAATGTCTAAATGTTTGTCTGTAATGGCTGCACATAGATACAAATACATTTTTGTAACATCAAATTGTTAACCTTAAATCTGAAGTTGTTCATTCATATTTTTGAGTGAGGGAAGGGGGTTGACTAACAGGGTTTTATTTAGGGGTACTACTTTTTCTTTTTTTTTTTATTTAGTAAAAACAGCTTTGGAATATGGAATTAATTCAATTCCATTTAATGTCTTGTCAGTATTTTTTGCTCTTCCAATAAGAAGTGTTGTTTGGTTTACTACAACCTCATGCTGCAACATTTAAACATATCAGCAAGCAAGAATGACCAAATTCAAGAGAGAAAAGAGCTCTGATATTAGCATCAGAACTGAAAAAAGAAACAACCAAAAACAACTGCAATACTTTCAAAAATGAACTTTTAAACGTCATCCTCAAAGAGCTCCCAGCAGCATCTTTTTTTATTCATTTAACAGACAATTAAAATAAATAACTCAGAAGCAGCCGCAATAAACCCAAAATAACACTTTTTCTTAAAATCCATTTTATCATTTAGGAATTAAATTTTTAAAAAATGCAGTCGGATTCTGTTTAAAAATGCAGAATATATAGGATCAATTGGTGGACCTGAAATTGATGTCCTTACTAACAAAATATGAAACATGGCAATTGAGCAAAATGTTCAACATTTTAAAGAAAGAGGTTTTCAGCTCCATACAGTAGACAGCTTTACAGTATCCCCATTACTATGTATTGCTTCGATATACAGACTCTACAATTAAATATTCTCCACTCCAAGAGCTCTGTATTCTCATTAGAAAAGATTTCCACTTTAAGCAAATCAAACATTTACACAAAATGATAAAAGAAATGCAGAGGGATATCTTCAGTGCATCGTGAGCTGGCATTTGCGCTACCAATGACCGCTTTTTCTGTCCTCCTGTTATGTTGTGCACCACCTTAAACCAGTTTGCACTTGAACTTCAAATACCCCTTCATCTGTAGAACTGGATTATGCCACCAAAATAAGCCTCTTGTTGTCCGTAAACCTTTGGTCGGTGACAGCCCTGATTCTGTCCAGAAAAATTGCCTCATAAGTTATCAAACTTTCTATTTTATGATTGGACTTCCAACGCAATTTATTCCAACAATTATTTTGGCGTTGAATGTTACTTTAGAGATGTGAAAGAAGCAACGAATATACCAACATTTTAATTTTTTTTTAAATATATTTGCAAAATATTAATATATTTTAGAACATCATCAAATTGATCAATTAATTAACCAGAGCTTTTAAATCCACATTTCAAAAATGTTTCTTAACTGGTAAAATATACTTTATCTGTACTTGAACCTGTAATGCATCTATTTAATCCATTCGATGCAAGCAAGGCCATTCTTGTTCCATGCAAAACTGAGAAAGCCAGACACGTTTACTGATTGTGTTACCACGTGGACACACTACAGTAATCCAGTCTATTCTACAATACACTGTCTATTTAATATTTTGTTTGAATTGATTCTAATTATTAAAAAAGGATTATAACATACCTGATCACAATAACTCATGGAGGTATCACAACAAGTACTATCCAAGTAGCACACACCAGACTTTCTATAATAATAATCACCTGTTCATGTCACATCTTTGGTCAAATTACTTTAGTTTGAAAATCATAGATATTGAGCTCAAATTCTATGTTTCACCTTGTTTAGTGTGTTTGTTGGACAGTAGGGCTGCACCAATAATCGTAAATAATATGAATTCCCATATCTATGTGAGCTTCTTTTTCCTCTATGCAGTACAGTCACCAGTAAAGCACTTTAACTAATGTTATCTATATAAAGTCCTGTCTAAATATTAAGCATCCGAGATGTATTTTTAAACTGTATGTCTCAAGCTGTCCATCCATCCCCTTCTTATCACTGGAGTACCTTTGGGGGATTTTTTAAGATTTGGCTCAACCATCCATTGGGCCTCAAGGATCAATGGAAAACACTTGAGAGCGAACAACTCACAGAGGCATACAACCTTGGTATTTCAAGGTTAATGGTCCAATTTTTTTAAATAAGACTCGTGAGATAACCATTATGTCAAGATGTCATGATTCACATTTTCCTGCAGCCCCACTGGCCATTGAAGGATGCAACATACAGTAAATACCTGTAAAAAGAAAGTTAAGATTTACAGTACAATTCAGCTGGTCCCAAAAAAATCTACCCAGCCCCCATTCATCTCAGCATGGGAGAAAACACAAAAAAATGCTACATAGAAACATGAAAATAAAGAGGACAGATAAATTATAGCATCCTGTTCAGTGAAAAACCTCCCAAAAGTGAAGAGATAAAGTGAAACATTGCACAGGCCATGGATATCAGCACGAACCCAGTCCTTAACTCTCCTCATTTGGGAGTTTTCAGATCCAGGAGGGGATGGAGACCATTTTGGATCGGAGTCCTGGAGCTTTTCCAAAAACTGAAGAAAATCAGTGTTAAGACAGTGCTTTGGTAAACATTTTTCCATGGAAAGGTCAGTGACTCTCTGCAAGCATCAGCCTTTAGCATGCTTTAACTGATCCATCACACTTGTGAACATATGATCAATCCCCAATTACACAGATATTCTGTACAGTTCAATTATGTCATCCATGTTCTAAGGAAACTTGCATATGATAGAAAATTAACAAACAACCTACCTACAATATACTTCATGATATGTCAATGTGCAACACATATACACACTATAAATGTAGAGTCCATATATGCTCAGCTTTTATGCAGGTTTATGCATCACTCCAGTGTGCAACACTAGCCAATTACATTGCAGCCTATACTCAAAATTTAAACCAAAGAGACTCTATAAAAGGATTTTAAGAATTATTTGGGAAGCCCAAAGCTACAGTGCAACTAAAATGATTGGTTAACTAGATAACTGAGGACCAGTCTTGTAAATAGTTCAATATTTTGGGAAATAGTCATGTGTTCCTAACTCACATAGATGATAGTAGAGGGTCAAGAACAATAGAACTATTAAGTACTATCTTTGAGACAAGTAGGAGAAAATGGGGAGTTCACTCTGTTGTAAGGATGTCCACATTAATTGGTTAACTGTTGAACCAAGATTTTGACCAGTTAATGCTTGCGGTTAAAATCTTGATTCATGGTAGACACATACAAGCCGTATGTCAATCAGGAATCAGTTCTTTTAATCAATCAAACACACTAGGCCACTGCAAAAAAGGATCTTTTCTGATTACAGACTGTAGAGGGAAATGTATAATTAAGCCATCAGTTATATTATTTAAAAACATAGATATGTTAATACATTGTTTGTGTTTTTCATTGTTCAGCTTTTGATGAACAGTCATATTTATAATGACTCGATGCAACCTGTTGGCTGTTTGGTGACTGAAGGAAGTTCATGATGACTTAAGGTGCTCTTGGCGAATGATGTTTGAGATCCATATCTGTTTTGGTATCATTCATTTGTGTATAAATTAAAAAGGCTACATAGCAGCTTATTTACTACTGTTTGATAATGACTCACTTCATATTTCCAACGTGGGAGATCTGGGCTCTGATGCCACTAGTAACAGAAGCACTCTGGGCCCTACTTGAGTGATCTTTGGTGCCAGGCCCTTGGCAGATGGCACTATGTATGTGCCATGCATTCATTACGTGTTAAGCTTCATTTTGGTATTTAGAGGGCACCGAATCAGACCACAAACAAGGAGGCACAGCCCAAAGAGGCAGTTATTAGACATCTGATTATTCATGGATATGTTTTGAGTGTGACATCAATCAAACTGACCAGAATGCCTTGTGTTGTCCCCTTTGAAGCCAAGGTTGGGCAAGTATTTAGCGTGTTGCTATTTCAGTGGCACACATATTTCAACTAGGGAGTAGTGAACGCTTCTCATCTGAAGAAATCTACCTCTTCATACAACAGGTATAAGTACAAGCACGCCTTGTGTTACGTGAGCAGCAGGAATCCACCTGAACCATCAGAGGTGACACAGGCCTGGGAGGTGGTAACAGCCCAAGTTTCCACATTATCGGGTGTCAGTCTACAATCTAATTGTCAGTTTGACGTGTTCTTTAAATAGCACTTATCACATAACACCAGACCGTGCATAATTAAAATACTAAAGCACCTGCCAGCACTAGTGAAAGGATGAGGGCACTTGACGTGAAAACGTCATTCACGCTAGCTTGAAACTAACAATTACACTTGTGCTTGACCGACCACTAGCTGGCATCATTCGTAACACATGGCCCTCTATGTTTAAAGTTCATCCATTTACAGCAGCTGCAGGTACCTAATGATGGGAAAATGGGTGGATCTTCATGTTGTTTTGTTGTGCTTTTTTATTTGTGAATAAAAGTAAATGCTGGAACATCATTGTGATGTCTGACAGCCAAAAGCCAAATGGGTGTTCCTATGAATCCTAGAGCCATGGGGTCACAAGCTCAGCATGTCTTGGATCTCCTACCAACAAATGGGCAGGAAGTAAGTTTTACAGCAAATGTTCTTAAAAAAACAATCAAAAAACATATGAGGCCCCAGAGTGGACAAGGGGATTTTTTTTGTAGGCATAGAGAGGAAAAATATATCGCAAGGCGATAAGATACTTGTTCACATGATTTAGTTAGTCTAAGGTACAATATATAACTTGTTCAAAAAATTGAAAAATAACTAAACTGAGAGAACAAATTATATCTCCTAGAACCTAAATTATTTTTTTCTCTCTCTATGGGCCACTCACTCAACTTCAGGGGTCAATAACAATCCTAATAAGAACAACAAATTAAAATTAATTTCAAAAAATCTAATGAAAGATAATCGTTAAACTGCTTTTAATTTGCAAGGTAAATGTCTTTTTAAATATGTAGGATCCCTAATCAATTATTTGTTTCATAATCTGATGAGGCAGGATAATAATACTTTGCACAGGATGTAGACGAAGTACAAAAATTCTTAAATTATATTTAGTTAAGGGAACTTGGGGACCAATTTGTATGTTAGTGTTTGCTTTTGGCCTCTTGTCTACCATTAAATTTCAATAGAAAAGTTGGGGCAGCCCTGGTCAAGAGGGAATTACTCTGTCTACACAGCACATTAGTGCAGCATCACCATTGGTTGCTGGTAACCACTGGAGGGTTTCACAGCAAAAGTTTGTCCTTATGCAGTGCAAAGTACTGTACAAGGTAGTGTGGCAGCCATGTGAGCTGATTTTCCACCAGGTTTTGTAGGCAAAGTTCAAGTTCAACAAATTTAAACTTCAGTCCTCGACATCTCACAGTCAAACAGGAAAAAAGTAAATGTAAACTTGAGTTTTGCTGAAGCACACCTGTAGTACCTGTAGTAATGTAATCCTACTCATTGAACCTGTTCATTCAAAAAGTCAAACAAACAAACAAAAAATCCAATAAAAATCAGTGCGTATATGAGGAGATAGGAGGTGGATAATTAAAAAGGGTATTTCCCAAAATGTTGAACTATCCCCAACTTAACTATCTCACTTAGAACATCCTTTAAATCCTTAAACAACCAATTTAAACCAATCTCTAAAGGCTAACTGTTTAATGCTCACCAGATTAGTTATTTCACAATTTTGCACATCATTTCTCATAAATAAATTTTACATAATATATATATATATATATAAATACACACATACGTGTGTATATATACACATATATGGGTGTGTCTATATATATATACATATATATACATGACAAGCATACATACTCATACACATATATATACATATATAGACACGTGTCTATATATATAGACACGTGTATATATATCTATATATCTATAGATATATATATCTATATATACATACATCCACATATATATGTATATGGACCGAGAGGGAGAGATAGAGGTATTAGCTAATTGCTCAGCTAAGTATTTTCACTATATTTATGTACATTAGTGTTCTGAGTGTGCCACTGATGCTTCATTTTCTGAGTAAGCATGCCTACAGTCAATCTTTTATTGTGCAGGTTATCTAAATTAAGATGCTAAAAGCTTAAGTTTGAGGAGGGGGAGACTAAACAGCTTCATTTAGAGGCAGCCCATGACAGGACACGCTTACATGCTACATGTTTGGATATGCTGTGAGATTAAGATCATTAAATAGAGCTTAGTCTCTAAAACAGTGTCTACACTATGTTTGATGACCCTGCTGCATTAGAGCCTCTGCCACCCTAAAACCAAGATGGTCAACAGTCTTTTCCGATGTAGCTCAGGTCCACAGCCCAACACTTTGGGCCCAGTTTATGCTGGTTAAAGTTTCTTAAAGCCACGTTCAGCTTAGGTCAGTGCAATATCTGCTGTCCAAATGGAAATTGAACATCCACCATCCACCTGTGCTGAGAAAGCAAAATGCGGAAAGTCCATGTACCTTTGATGGGACATTTTTTCTTCTTAAAGATAGAATCTGCAGGATCGTTTGTTGCTGTGCCAGCCTATGTATAATGCCAGCAAATGTTTTTTTCTTGTTGTTGGGATATTTTTCTGTTTTAGTATATAGTTAATCCACATGGTCTGGAGAGCTACTTCAGGTTCATGATTTCGTTGGAACTTGGATGAAGAGCCAACAGAATGAGATTGGACACTCTGAGGGAGGTCTGGGATCCAACACAACTTACAACTGTACTCAGAGTGTGTGTGTGTGTGTGTGTGTGTGTGTGTGTGTGTGTGTGTGTGTGTGTGTGTGTGTGTGTGTGTGTCTGCTGTACACGCTTGCACAAAATCAATGCACACACTGTCTCCAGTCATAACACTGAGAGGCTGGCAGCTCTTCACTCTGCTTTGGAGACAGCGGGGGGCAGCATGCCTTTATCTCTCAGGTGGGAGTGCAGGGTGTGGAAGATGCCAAGCTGCTGTTCAGGCTGCAGCATCAGCAGCTGCTGCAGCACTTTGCTAGGGTTCGGCCCCCTAAAAAAAGAAAAACAATAACAGTGGGACCAGGGTCAACACCAGCAGAGCCATAGATAAGTGGTGGAATAAGTCCTACAAACCAGTACTTGGCGTTAAACCTCCCTCATCTCAGAGTCAGTCCTTGGGTTTTTGTTTTTTTTTGGATGTCTGACATAAGGTTGATGGTTCACAGTATTGCGCAAAATAAGTAAATATATACTGCACTTGTGAATTTTGAATCATGTAAGTGTCTTCAGAACAGTGGTTAGTAACTGGTGGCTAAACAAGACTATAAATGAGATTGTGGAGGATATTAATCATTATCATAGTGAAAACAAAAAAGCTTGAAAGATTAGTAAGATTTGATTTCAGTCGCTGAAAATATTTCAATGCACAATGTAACATCCCTGCAGCAAATATCATTTGAAAATGTTGGTGTCAAAACTAAAACTGTGGTTGACAGTGTAGACAACACTCAAAGAAACAAAATCCAATTTTTAATTTCCTTTACTTTGCTGCACTAACAGTGCTTTCAGTTCAATTTTGTTATATTGATTGAAACACCAAACAGTTGTTAAAGGTGACTTCAGTATAAACTGGCTGCCCAGTTTGACATGAACATTTCTGTTTACCTTTCATGCTTAAACGGACATTTCAGAAAACATACATATCCATCTATTTATTAAGTTTTCCTCAAAGACAAAGTCATGGAAATTTATTGATCGAGCCATGTATGAACTCTGTAAATAAGGTATGTACATCACATGGTATTCTTACCTGATGAAGCTCGCTATGTAGACATGTACGAAGGTGGCCATCAGGTACTGACAGTCAAAACGGTCCATGATGCCACCATGGCCAGGGATGGTGCTAGCAAAGTCCTTAAAAGGAGAAGAGACAGGGTCAAGGCCAGATGTGTAAAGAGGAGACAAAAACATTTGAAAAAGATTTATTTACTTTGATTTTGAAAGCTCGCTTGAATCCACTAGCAAAGAAGCCACCAAATGGCCCAATAAGGGACGCAAACGAGGACAGGAAGATGCTGTGTATCTGGAAGGGGTAGAGGGTCACCGTTTTCTAAAAAGAGAGATGGTAAGATGAGACAAATTTTGAAAAGTGATATTAAGAAAATAACTTCTTGATCTGATTCACAAAGGAGTACGGACCACATTCTGTTTAGTTTCTAAAGGAGCATAAATGTAGACATCTGTGCATCAGTAATGATGATTAAGAGTGGGTGGGTGGGCGAGTAAGTGAATACTTCATCTATTCATAATTCAAGAAAACTGTTTAAGTTGGGTATTACTAATCAAAACTAATACGACCACCGAACTATCTCAAAAGAATATGAAAATTAGATGTGGACTATTAAATATCAGATCTCTGATGCAAAAAACTGTTTTAGTAAACAAATAAATATCTGACAACTGCATTGACTTTTTTTGTCTCACTGAAACCAGGCTGTGTGATGATGAGTATGTTAGTCTAAATGAATCCATTCCTCCCAGTCACATTAATACTCATATCCCTTGATGCTCTGGCCGAGGAGGTGGAGTCGCTGCCATTTTTGACAAAAGTTTAGTAATAAATCCCAAAACGCAAAATAAGTTTCAGTTCATTTGAAAGCCCTATTCTCAGTTTGTCTCATCCAGCCTAGAAAACTCTACAGCCACTCTTATTTATTAGTGTGTACCGCCCTCCTGGTCCTTACTCTGAATTCTCAGAGTTTATATCCAGTTTGGTTCTTAAAACAGATAAAGTCATTATTGTAGGTGACTTCAATATTCATGTGGATGTTGATAACGACAGTCTGGGTACTGCATTTATGTCTCTTTTAGACACAATTGGTTTCCATCAGTCTGTTCATGAACCGACTCACTGTCACAACCACACCCTAAACCTCGTCCTAACATATGGAATTGAAGCTGAATATCTAGTCGTATTTCCACAGAATGCCCTTTTATCAGACCATCAATTAATCACTTTTGAATTTGCACTAATCAGCTACACTCCACTCAGGAACACGGTGGTTTCCAGATGTTTGTCTGATCCGGCTGTAGCTAGATTTAAGGAAGCGATTCCATTGGCGCTAAATTCAGTGTCATGTCCCATTGTTACAGAGGAAAAGTGTTATACATAAATACTACTCATGCGTGTTACTAACTCCTCTTCTTCTCCCCTCATCCCAGATCCCAGGTGCTGCTGGAGGAGGCTGCAGACCTGAGGAGGCTCAAGCTGCCACCCGTAGCTCCACCTGCTCACGTCCCCGTCTGTCCATCAGTTCCTTTCCTTTCTCTCTCTCTTTATCTCTGCCCCTCTCTTTCTTTCTGTATATCTGTCTTCCTCCATGATCTGTCTTTGTCTCAGCCCTACTCCCTTGCACCCCCCCCCCCCCCAAAAGCAGAAGGCTGTTCCCATTGAGCCTGGGTCTGCTCGACGTTCCTCCCTGTTAAAAGGAAGGTTTTCGTCGCTGCTGTTGCAGGATGTGCTTGCTGATGGAGAATTGTTGGGTGTAGATTCATTGAAGGAGTGTGGTACTAGACCTGCTCTACCTGTAAAGTGTCATGAGATAACTTTTGTTGTGATTTGGCGCTATACAAATAAAACTGACTTGACTTGATTTGACAACTACAAATTTTGTGTAAAATAAGTATTGCAATTTTTTTTTTCTTAATGTCCCCCCCCCATTCACCCTGGCAAGCTGCCTTTGTTGTTTTCTGCAGTCACTCTGCTGCTCTAGGGCAGTCAAGACACATACACTCATCCAGCTTCCCACTCAGAGACACGGCCAATTGTGTCTGCAGGTACGTTCAACAAAGCATGGTTATGTATTGCAGTTCAAAAATGCAAAAAAACATGATGCAAAATGTAAAACATTTGTCATATTTAAATGATCTTCACTGATAAAAAGGCACAACGACATTTTCAAGTAAAGCAAGAGAAATCCATGTCTTACCCATCCTATTGTGTTTTGTATGACAGAAGGAAGTGTGTATTCTTGCATCACAAATATATCTGAAGGCTCGCATTCAATTGTAAAACCATTGGTCTCACTGTTGAAGCCCACGGGACACACAAAGTACTGGAACTGAGACAGAAGGTATGCCAGCTGAGGGCACAACAGGAAAAAAGTAAATAAAGTATTCTCAAAAATATGAGAAATTTACCAGCCACACACCTAGAAATTATCAGTGACAGCCAAGAACATTGCTGAGATGCTACAAATAATTCAATCAGGACCAAAAAATATTTTCTGCTTTAGTTAGCATGTGATTGAGACAAACATTTTATTTAACAGGCTTTAGCCAATGTTTTGTTTCTTTTCTTTTGTAACATACAATGACGGCCATAAATTAGGTGTGCAATCTGTATGAGCTTTTCTACTGCAAACAACATGCAAAATAAACCACACAGTTTTCTATCTCTTAGAAAGAAATACAGGCCATGTAAAATTATCGTAAAAGCAAAGGTAGCATACTCACAATGAAGCCAAAGACCACAGTGGAGAAGAAACCTCCAATGAAGCCCTCCCAAGTCTTCTTGGGTGAAAGCTGCCAGAGGGTTGGAGACAGAAACAGAGACTGCCTTTCAGACCAACTTTTAACCCACTTTTCCACAAACTACATGTGATTTTCAGGACAATCAACCACTTTTCTTGCTAAAATCCTCTTCTCTTGGCCACTCAAAAGCTCTCCATCTAAATAGCCATTGTAGACGTGCCCTCATACAACAGACTTAAACTTCTAAGGGATTATACAATTTAATCCTAATGTATTTAAGAACAGTGTTTGACCCAGTAGCATTCTGTCATTTGAAGAACAGGAGAGCACTTTCACAGAGAGACTAATGGTCATCTAATCTTCGTCCAGTGGGTATCCTTAGTTTGACGGACCAGTGGCTGGATAAAGCCAAGAAAAGGACATTAATGCAGTCATGAGATGAACATGAAATTAATATGGAAAAATTGGATATGAATTTATGGAACTCAGTTAGAGGCCATCTTATATGTATCCTACATGCACACACGTGTATGTATAAACAGAACTGGACATGGTATGAAAGGCAGGGATTGAAATGATTCATATGGAAAGCTGCTCAGTGGCACATAAAGCACAAAAAGCTCTGCTTCAAGGCATCCAGGGAGTCCAGTGACCTATCAGGCAGTCAGGGGGCCTGTTTGGGGAGAGGGTAACTAGGGAAAATAGCATGATCCTCCTTGTCATCATTGGAAAGGAGTGTCCAACTCCATATGAGATGGAGAAAACATGTGGTAGTCAGTGGTACACCAGAGAATAGCAGAGGGGGTGGAGCAACAACCAGGACAACTTGATAGGGTTAACTGGCAATGTACAATACAGGAGGAACGGGGAAAAATAGGTCCCTAAAAAATGTTTGGCTTCTGAGCACAAACTATGGGACAGCAAAGGAGAATAGGGCAAGCACACAACAGACTTCCTAAAATCCAGCCCTCTAGCCTGTTTAGCCCTTAATTCACTTAAATGGGATACAACAACTTAATCTTTTTTGTAACTCTATCTTTTTTATCAAGGATAATAAAATTACTCTTACTATACATAGTGCAGGCCTAAATTTAACACAATTTAATCTTATGGCTTTTTATAGACATTGAAAATGACCAAAATCAATACATACTGGAATTATCATAATTTTATGTTTGACACTAATTGTTCTCCACTGTTTTCCTATCTAATGCAGGATCCTATATTAAATACTTTGGATCCCCTTCAGAGTGCTACCTGCATCCTGGATCAACTATAGCTGTTTGACACCAACATGTCACCAAGGTGTTATGATCAAGGTTGCTGGTATTTCCTTGATCCAGCTAAAAACTAAAGGTAGTCTGCTTGAGGTTGTGCCTCCTCGACATTGGAACTTACCCCAGTGGACATACGATTTCATCTAAAGACAGTTTTAAAAAGCAGCTCAAGACTCATTTGGGTCTACTTTTGTGAAATGTTTTTATTTGATGTCTATTTCTGCTTTTGTGATGTTTTAGCTCTGTATTTTTGTTTTACAGTGTGAAGCACTTTCTGACAATTGCTCTTGAAACATACAATACATCGCACATGACTTATTTATGATACAATCTCTTTACCTTGATCAGTGGAGTCCTTCCAAAAAAGAAGCCAAATAGATAGGCCATGATATCGTTGCAGATCACAATGGAAATGGGGACAATGAACCTGCAAAATAAAACGCCTGTCAAACCTGGAAAAAACAAATGCCAACACTATTCAGAGTTGGAGGGTAAACTCACAATGATTAAAAGGGTTGCCTTATTGGGCTGTGGTTGCAGGATATTGAAAAAAGTCATAGCCAAAGCGAATTTAAAACTATTGTTCATCATATATTCAAATAATATTCATTCATATTCATTAGCCTTATCGTCACCAGGTAAATCTCTGAATTTCATGGCAAGGACTTTTTATTAGTGGCAGTAATATAATTGTGTGGCTCTTCTAAAGTTTCCAAATTTAATCAAACCAACTGGAACAAATTCTGATGGTAACACAAATCTTTGCTTGGGGGATGTGTGACTGTTTTGCAGCTGGATCAGTAAAGAGAGCAGGCTATGCAGAGCCTATTACATGTCGACAGGTGATTGTAATACCTCTCACAACCAGAAGACAAATATTCTGCACTACAGCTTTAAAGCAAAATATGCATATCTTTTACATGAAATTTGTTTTTTTCCTGTCCATATCTGAGTATTTTTAAAAGCCAGCAACTACAGCCTCACAACAAGAAAAAACACTTGCGACAACACATGTGCAGTCAGTGACGGTCAAAGACAACAAGGAAGCTTCCTGAGGCCTATCTGTGTCCTGCTTACCAGATCATTCCTTCAAACAGGTTCTGAATGACAAGGTGGGACTGAGTTACCACAATCAACAGGGTCACATGGGTCCAAGCAAACTGGAATGGCAAACACAGACGCAAACACCAAAGTGTCACTGCACTGGAATGTTGTAGCGCCTGCTCAGAAACAGTGGAATCATACAAACAAACTGACGAGTTGATTAACACTGACGATGCTGCACCACAGAAGAACAATGACACTCAGAAACAAACATGGTACAGTAGAGGCATGCTAGACAAGCAGGTAGAAGGTGCAGAACAAATTTTTCTTTAAGTCACATATGTTAAAAAAAGTATTTGTAAAGATACATGCAAAAAAATGATTGACATAAAACACTACCACAACATCTAAATGAAGCAGGACTGCATACAGAAAATATCCTCCTTGCTTAAATGTGGCAGTCGAAAATAAAATATATATTTAATACATATAAAATGATTTATCTTATGAAAATGTATTAGTAAATCAAATTTTGAAGGTGAAGTTAGTTTGAGACAATAATATTGAAATAAAAGTTTAAAAAAGCACCACTACAGGCCTACTTCAATTATTAGAGACAAATTCTGTATAATATTGTGGACACAGTGAGTCAAATGACAGATAAAGGGAAATATACAGATGGGTGACAAATTCAAGGAAAAATCAAGTGTTTTAGGAACACCAACATCTGCTGGTGTTTGGCAAATCAATATAGACATAGTATGGAAAGCCTTAAAAAGGGACAAGGCCTATTACCATCTCACCATATGTTTTAGAAGTAAAGTGTGGAGCCTTCAAGTGCTGTGAGAACAGTTTCAAAAGTACAAGGCTCTGGGGAAGTCTACTGGAAGAATTACTTCCATTCTAGTAAAATATGTCCTATTGTGCAATGTTTTGACTGGTGGAGTACCATCTAAGAAGTCAGAAATACCTCAACTAGGGTCTGTGTTTCACACGAGGTTGAAAATTTCTAAAGATGTATTGTTACAGCATGAAATATGTCAGTTCATAGTTCTCAAACACACTCAAAAATATTGAAGTATTTTCTGTGTCTTAAAAACAAGAACTGCTACCAGTGGCAAGTCAAGACTACAGAGGCTATCAGGGACATTAAATATCATCACACTGTAAATAAAAAAAAGCACAAAGCTTGGTAATGCCTCTTTGGTGTAGTCTGAAGTCATACCTCACCCTGAATGACGGTCTTAGGCATGGGTTGGCAATTAAGTTTGGGTGTCTCAAATTGTGCAAGATTAAGTACGTTTATTGCTGCTATGGACGATATAGATCAACACATCCATTCATTTCTATCTCTGACTTTGAGTCTTACTGGACTTCTCTGTCTGGTTTATTGTTTGATCAGGGGGAGGGAGAGAGAGAAAGAGAGGAGAGAGAGAGAGAGAGAGAAGAGAGATCAGCTGATGTTCACGAGATCATAGCTCTTAATAAGAGTGGGAGTGGTGCAGCCACTGATACTTTTCCAGCGTTTGAGTCAGAATAACAGCAGAGCACAGAAATCACAACAACACAGACTGTGCCTGTTTCTCAACAGAACACAGAACACACAAAAACTCACAAAATTCAAGCACTGGCAGTAAGCTATGCACAGTGCAGGCATCAGAGGTATCATATCTCAACATAAAGTTACCTGCCACACAGATGCTCTCATGTGGGTATTGAAGCAACATAATACTTTGAATTTCATTCAGCAGTTATGAGAATAAATGCTTTCAATTCAGCTTGAAAGTTTTTGTGGTTTTATTTTCAGGTAAGTAAAGAAATAAAACAGGTAACTTTAATAGTCAGATATATTATTCAAATAATCTAGCAGACCAGATGTCATTGCTGGGGGGCCCATTTTTGCTCACGGGCTACCTACTGCTGACCAATTGTCGAAGGTCAGGATGTAACCCTAGCCCTATGTGTACAATTATAAAGCCCCTTAAGGTAAATTCTGATTTGTGACTTCAGGCTTTTGAATTAACACTTGATTGATTGATTGATCAGTTTCCAGCTAAACGTTAGCTTTGATACTTGTAAAGATCACATTTACATCACAGTTTTTCCTCAGTCGATGTGAGGGTCTAAGGGCAGAGGATGTTGTTATGATGCCATGTGAAGCCCTTTGAGACAAACTGTTGGTGAAAACGGGCTCTACAAATAAAATTGCCTTGCCTTGCCTTGCCATTTAGGCTTCAAAAATCACACAGGTGGTGTTCCTTTGTGAAGACTAGCCTGTTGAAAAAAGAGGAAGGGCCCTATTCTAAGCATGACACAAAGTGGCACTTGTTCAAGAATATCATTGCTAGTTTCCGTTTAACTAACAAATTAACATGTGTTCCACCTGTGCTGACAGGTGCTTCACTATGCTAATGAGGCATGGTCCGATGTAAACATGGTGCATTGCTATTTGAGAACACCAGGTAAAGTTTGCACCATAGACCAGGAAGAGGCTGGTCTTAAGTCAATGGTGTTATATGAGAAGTGCTATTTAAAGGCCACATCAATCAGACAAGTGGCATTCCAATGTGTGCACCCGCGCATGTGTGTTTGTTTGAGTTGAACTATTATATCCTCCACTGATAGTGCCACCCACTTGCTGTAACTAATTCAAATCATGAGCATACTCGCAAGACCCTTCAGTGAAACAACACTGTTAACTTATTTTTTTCACTAATGATTTTTCCTTCTATTTTTCACCCATCTGTATTAGGGCCCAACTACTATATCCATTAGCCGATACATATCATCCGCTAACTTTTTTACCATGGGCCTATCACTGGCATAATTGATATATCGGCTCAGCGTATATATTTTCTGATATGTGCCAATATTAAAACAACTTTTTACAACACATAAGTAGATGCAAATGTAATGTTTCCAGCAGCGAGCGCTCCAGCACCTCTGCCTTGTTTAATTTACCATTTCATCGTGGTCTATATTCAAATAGTCATTGTATGACAATGTTGAATAATTTTCAATAAAGTGAGTTATTTGTTCAAGAAATTGGCCTTCTTTTGTACCTATAGATAGTCATATTGGCATAATTAATATAAAAAGGATCTTTTTTTAGTCCTGCACAAGATTTCACAACTATAGATAATGGTTGCACATATCAGTAATTTCTTTTGTTCTTTATTCGTTATCAGTCTCCATAATCCCACATCAGTCGGGCCCTAGTCTGCCAATAGCAGTTGTCTTTTTTCGCAAATGACAGAAATAGTTACAGAGATAGTGTGAGATTGTAAAGAATGAAGCAGCGGAAGGATGTGGATAGAAGGCTTAGTGGAGGAGAAAAAAGAGGAGGACAAGGGGGTTACTTTGCTGATACACACCATATAAAACTGTAGGCGGTAATGTTTCTTCACTAAACTCAGCACAAACATGCAGAAACCTGTGAAAGAGCAGACAACATGCAGTCAGTTTGTAAACAAATCAAAATACAGATTAAATATACACACCTGAACAAATTCTTAAGATCAGGGGAAAATTACAGGTATTCGCATTAGTTTCTCATAGCCCTCAGGTTATGTAAAATGACTGTCTTTCTGCGTTCAAACAAGGTAGTGATGGTGGCGAGAGGCCTTGCTTGTGCAGCTTAACAATCCTGTTAAGTTCAAAGATAGACAGCGTTTTCCCTTTGCCATCACGAGGTCATAACAGTGCGGACGTCTGACAGAAAATAACATGAAAGGCAGATTTTAGCACGGACTTGACTTTTTAAGGCTATGGTCTTAAGCTTTTGATCAGCTGGTGACAAGCCTGTTTGAGTTAAAATGAAGTTTTCCATAAATTGCCTACTTTATGTTGTTTATCTCTTGCTCCTGTTTCTCTTTTTTGTATTTTGAAGCTCTACATACCACCTGCTTATGATCCACCACTACAAAATGCAATAATGATATTTTCCCTGAGTTTCAAGATTTTGTGCAAATGTATATGTGTGTGTGTGTAATGACTTCAATATGTAGATACACAGAAATAGGGTATTCAAGAGGTGTCCAACATATTGACCAAAATCTTCTCCTGATGCTAATTTATTAAGAAAAAAAGTGAGCATCATTTTCATTTTAAATTGTTACACATAGTCTCTAGTCAAGTCAAGTTAATTTTATTTGTATCGCGACAAATCCCAACCAAAGTTATCTCATGACACTTTACAAGTAGAGCAGGTCTAGTACCACACTCCTTCAATGAATCTACACCCAACAATTCTCCATCAGCAAGCACATCCTGCAACAGCAGCGACGAAAACCTTCCTTTTAACAGGCAGGAACGTCGAGCAGATCCAGGCTCAATGGGGACGGCCTGCTTTGACCGGTTGGGGGGGAAGTGAGCAGGAGAGCGGGGGCAGAGACAGATGTTCCATCTGAATATGTTTCATGACATAAAGCAAAATACTTCTAATGCATCTGAGCAAACATTAAATCTTTAGTTGACATCATTATATGCTAAGGATGAATATTTTCCTTGACTTTTCCAATCCTTTAAGAGAAATTTTCTTTATCATACTGAAACAAAATAAAAAATAAGACATTTTAAAACTCTTGTTTTATACCATAAGTATATCCAAAATACATCATAAACAAGAGATATTTTATCTTAAATCATATGTTATATGTTAGGTCATGACCATATACTATAAAACAGGTGACCATACATTTATAGTGTGTAGCATGAGAACATTTTAATTATTATATGAAAAATTCAATTTCATAGCAATGACTTCTCTATTAAACATTGTTTGTGTGTAATTTATGCAAAAAAATCAGGGCAATATCCCCAGTTATTAAAATCTTTCTCATTACTTAATCATTACTTCTGCTGATGTAGTTGTTATTATTAAGCAGGTCTTTAGATAACAGGGATGGTGGAAGTCTGAAAAATGTAAATGAGCAAACTGGTTTGTAAAATCTCCTTGACACTCTTGACTATTTAAAAGAGCCAGGGGTTGGACATGCAGCTCCAACACCAAAAAGCACTGAAACATTCTAAAAATTATTACTAGAACATCTTAGCTTTGACAGTAATTCACAAAAAATTCCATTAATACCAGCACAAGACAACCACTCATCAATGAGCCAATTTGACTTCCAATCAGCACTGGCCTATTTTGTACTAATGCAGCTTAAAGGAAACACTGATTTTTCACTTCGTCTCCATTGCACATTACTGTCATGTTCCCTCAGAACAAAATCCCTGATAATTCAAGAAATTTGACAACCTTTTATTTACACTCTACATTGCAAAAATATCAGAATAATGGAGAAGCCCCCCTTACTAACATCAGCAACATGATGTAAGCACAGATGCTGTTGAATCTGTGCAGCAGCATTCTAAAATAAATAATGCACATTCCTCTTAAGAAAATTTTTTGGGGGATCTCCAGAATGAGGTTGTTTTTTTGTTTTTTTTATCAGCCAGGATGTCTTTGTCAACACCATAAAACAGGGTGTGTTGCAAGCAGCTACAGCTCAAACGTTCAGCTTTTATGGTACATGCAGCTGCAAATTACCTCTACAATAAATCATCATTATATCAGTGGATGGAAGCTCCAGGAAAATGCATAAAAACTGAATGAACTTGCATCACAGTAAATCTATTTCTAAAGAGTTTCTCATGTTTTTAATGTTAGTCCTTTTAAGGACTATATAGAACAATTTTTTCTGCCAAATAATGTTATTTCAGAACTGAATGAACTTATCACAAATCTACAAAAGAAATGTTGATGGAACACAGGGGCCAAAGAGCACATTTTTCACAATACTGCAGTGATATAGACTTGAGGATGAGACCAACCTGCGAGGTACAAAGCAAAGGAGATGAATCTGTGATAGCGAGACAGGAACTGCAGGGGCTCCTCCCTTTGTACCAGCGCCCCAAAGTAATCGGCCAACGTTTCACCATAGAAGAAGTAGTTGACACATATTAGGAAGTACCTGAGGCAAAGAGAGAGTTCTTTATTTACGTGTGTGAGTGACCTTGGTGAAAGGGGCAAGTTTCAGTTAGCTTTCATTTACTTCCAACGTGGCAGTGATCTTTGCTCCTGGTTTTCCCATGTGCTGCTGTCACATACTGTGTGTGTCTGTGTGTGCCTAAGTGTGAGTAGGTAAAGGTGACCTTTTGACAAAAACAGGGAAAAGAAATAAAGACAAACACAAACACAGTGAACCAAAGTCACCAGGAGCACCAGGCAAGTTTCCTGGGGTTCTACTAAGGGGTAATTTATGGTGACATTACACTTTTTGAGAATGTTCTTCTCAAACTCTGGTCCTAAAAGCCTGGGGGTTTGAGGCCTCTATCTTAGCTCTTTGTAGGACTACCTGGAATCTGCTGTAGCCATTCTCCCAGTATCCGGGTCACACTCCCCAGAGATGCATTGACTACAGGCATCACTGTTGCCTTTACTTCCCACATCTTCTCTGGATCCTCTTTCAGCACTTTGCATTTATTGAACTTCTTGTGTTCTTTTCTTATTGATTTTGCTGTTGTTTGTGATTCTTAAATACTGTTATATTGCTACAATGTTTGTCTATCAACACAATGTCCATTTGGTTGACCAAGATCAATTTGTCAGTTTGGATCTAGAAGTCCCACAGGATCTTAGCTAAGTCCTTCTCCGACCCCTTAAGAGGGATCTTTTATTCTGACATTGTGACTTCCAGTCAGTGCAGATTTCTCTATACACTTTGCTAGCCACTCGGGTATGGCATTCCATGTATGCTCTTCCTGCCCGCATCTTACACCCTGCTACTATGTGATGAACTGTCTCGGGGAATCTTTGTACAGGCTGCACCTGGGGTCCTGTCTGCTATGGTAGACCCCAGGCTCTATTCATCTAGCACTGAGTGCCTGCTCTTGTGCTGCCGTGAGTAGTGCCTCTGTGTTGACTTTCGGTCCAGCCTTCTCTAGCCACTGGTAGGATTTAATAAGAATGAGAATACTTTATTTATCCCACACTGGGAAAATTTAGATAGTTTCAGCAGCATTTACAGAAAGAAGAAGAAG
The DNA here is from genome assembly GCF_037954235.1 of Aulostomus chinensis. Classification (NCBI taxonomy): domain Eukaryota; kingdom Metazoa; phylum Chordata; class Actinopteri; order Syngnathiformes; family Aulostomidae; genus Aulostomus; species Aulostomus chinensis. The sequence goes on along the minus strand of NC_141325.1, from coordinate 19,158,089 downwards.
GGCAAAGTAAATTAAAAAGAAAATATATTTATTTAAGAAATAAAAAACCAAAAACTAAAATATATAAATATGAACATTTATATTAGACAATTACAAAAAAAATGTACATGAAGTATAAAAAAATAAAGGGCAGCATGTGGTGCGGTGGTTAGCACTGTCGCCTCACAGCAAGGAATTCGGGTCTGAGCGGGTTCGGAGTTCGAGAACCCAGCTTAGGCATGGAATCTTTATGTGTGGAGTTTGCATGTTCTCCCTGTACCTGCGTTGGTTCTCTCCGGGTACTTTAGCTTCCCCTCACAGGCCACAGACATGCAAATGGGAACTACATTGATTGGATACTCTAAATTGACCGTAGGTGTGACTGTGAGTGTGAATGATTGTCTGTCTCTATGTGTTGGCCCTGCGATGGACTGGCGACCTGTCCAGGATGTACCCCACCTCTCACCCGAAAGCCACTGGGATAGGCTCCAGGCCCCCCACAACCCTTAACAGGATAAGCGGCAGAAAATGGATGGATGGATGAAAAAAATAAGATATTAAAATAAATATAATAAATAAAATATATTAAAATAACAATATTTTATTGTACCATTATTGCACATTGCTGAAAACAGACACATGAATGTGAAGGTTTACAGTGTGCATTTGTCCAGCCTCATGGCTGCAGGTAGGAATGACCTGCGGTAGCACTAATTTTTGCACTGAGGGTGCAGCAGTCTGGAACTGAAGGAGCTGCTTAGGGTCTCCACATTTTGGTGAAGGGGGTGGGAGGTGTTGTACATGATGGATGTTGTCTTGGCCAACATCCTTCTGTCAGCCACTCCTGAATGGACAGCCCAGGACAGAGCTGGCTCTCCTTACCAGTTTGTCCAATCTCTTCCTGTCCCTGTCCAAGACTCCACTTCCCCAGCACACAATGACAAAGCACACTGCAGAGGCCACCAGTGTCATAAGCCCTTTTTAGACAGAGAATGTGCCAAATTTGCGGCCCGATAGAGGCAGAATTTGCCAGCTTATCTGGGTGAAATGGAGGCGTAATATTCCTCTTTCCAAAAAAGCCCACACTTGTGTGGACATAAACATGTGACGTGTCATCGACACCTCTGACCACCTCACACCGAGCCGGCACATTGACAACTTGGATTCATATGGAGTGCAGCATGCAGTAGAAGCAGCAATAACTGTACCCTCGGAGTGTAACCCTCTGATACGCAGCCAGCAATGGCTGAGTCATCGGGGAACTTCTACAGATGATAGAGGCTGGAGTTGTAGTTGAGGTCCGCAGTGTAGAGGTTGAACAAGAACGAAGAGAGCACCATCCCCTGGAGGGCCCCCACGTAGCAGGTTACTACATCTGACACGCCATTTGTCTTCACGTCCTGTGGTCTCTCAGAGAGGTAGTCAATTTTCCAAGCAGCCAGATTTCAGTCAACGCTGGCCTCCTCCGTCTTTCCCCGCAGTAGTGATGGCTGGATGGTGCTGAAAGCACTGGAGAAGTAAAAAAAAAAAAAAAAAAAAAAAAAAAAAAAGACCCTCACAGTGCTCCCAGGTGAGACAGGGCCTGATGCAGCAGGTAGACGATGGCATCATCCACCCCGATGCCAGGACGTTAGGCAAACTGCAGCGGGTCCAGCGCAGAGCTCACCACTGTGCGGAGGTGGCTGAGGACAATCCTCTCCTCTCTCATCAGGTGGGAAGTCAAGACGACAGGTCTGTAATGATTGGTTCACTAGGATGGGCTAACTGAGGAATCTGCACAACACAGGAGGTCTTCCACAAAACCGGCATTGCGTCCAGGCTGAGGCTCAGATTGAACATGTACTGGGCCACCTCAATGAGTTGGTCTGTACACTCCCTGAGCAACCTGGAGCTGAGGGGCCTGTGGCTTTCCTCACCTTGTCCTCCTGAGCTCCCTCCTCACTTGGTCCTTGGTGATGGAGGACAAGGAGGGGGTTGACTGGGGAGATAAGTCAAGGGATGGTGTTTGGTGACATTCAGAGGAGGTACGGGGAGGGTTGGAGCTCTGTGCAGGGAGCTGGGGCGTAAAGGGCTGCAGCTGGGAGGAGATGAGGTGCCAAGAAACAGGGTAGTTGGTGGGGACTGCAGGAGAACAGAGTCAAGCCTGTTAAAGAGCTGGTTTAACTGGTTTGCCCAGTCTTGATCCCCTGCGGTGTCCTGTAATTCCCCACCTTTGCTATGGTCTGAGATGTGATTCAGGCCTCTCTGCCTCCCTGGCACTCTTCTTCTCCAAGTGCTGCTTACAACTCCTGATGGTGTACTTGAGCGTCCGCTGTACTGCCCATAGCTCCTCCTTGGTGGTAGAGGTGTATGCATCCTTGATGTTTGCTTACAATTAGTCCAGAGTTTTATTGTCCCTTGTGTGGAAGCTCATGTACTGCATGAAGTTCGGGCAATTCAGCTTTGGGGGCCATCTTCCTATGTATTCCTGGATCTTGGTTGTTTCATCCAGGACAGTGACTCAAACACTTATCAGTCGGACTTGCAAGATCCTAAGGTACTTTTAGCCCTCCTGAACTTGCACAGTACTACTTTCTGGTAGTTCAACCCCATCTGTTCAATACCATCTGACCATTCTAATCTAGTCTTAATGACATTCCAATGACATTGCTTGGACCTTGATCAGCAAAATGTCTTCCGTGTGGAAGAAGTGACTTGATTGTTCCACTTCAGAACTGGTATTTGGAGCCAATCTTAGTGATGATCTGGCTTAGGGGGTTCAGGCCTAAGGATGGGAATTGATACGATTTTTATAATTCCGATTCCATTTTTGATTCTGCTGAACAATTCTGTTCTTTATTGATTCTCTTATTGATTCTCATTTTGAAAAAAAAGAGCAAACAGGTCGATTAGCATAAACTTTGTTTAGAAGGAACATAACCTTATGAACCCAATAGTGAGGTCTTAAGAAGCCCATAGCCTAGGGCTCCTCAATGGGATGCCACAGGGTCCCGAGGAAAAAAAACAATTTTTGAAAATAAATATCTAATAATTATAATAATAACATAAATATTCTTCTTTTGTCATGGTCATCTAAATGTAATGCATGAGAAGGCATTCACTTAACGTTAACAGTTAGTAATAGCAGGTTTTAAAATGAGGCACATGGCGCTAACATGATAGGCAGTGTAAGTTGGCTAGTTACCTGCAGTATTAACAGCAGAGGACGTGCTAACGTTGCCGCTGGTGCAGGGTTGAGATTCACTCTGGAGCGGATCGAAAATGCAACATTCATCCAAAGTTATTGCATGCTGTGTGTGTGCAAATGTTTCTGCATATTGGTAGTATTTCCTCCCTTTGATGAAATATCCACTTTGCAAATATTGCAAGTTGCCCTAGTTCAAACTTTTGAGAGTTTGTGCCACTTGGGCGCCATGTTTCCTGCTGGCTGCACTGGTGAATGACATCGGCAAGCACGTTGCGCAGCTGGCTTAAGCAAAGCAACTTGCGTGGTGATGTTATTCGCACCCAATGGAATCGATAAGGGAATGGTTTGCAAAACTGGCAAATGATTCCAAGGAATTGAAACACTGGGAACCAGTTCTCAATAAGAACCTGTTACGCAAAGCAACTTGTCAATCAAGGCTGCATGCTGGTTGGTCTGCTTGGTCTTGTAGCCTGGGGTGACTGTTCCATCAACTAGTAGCTTGTGCTTGAATCCCTTGGTATTTCTATCAATTCTTTTCTGGGGCCGCTCATGTATTGAACATGTCCCTATTCATCTTAGCCGCTATGATGCCTGGCAGGAAATTCAGTGTTGAGTTAGGCGGTAACTATTTTTTCATACAGTCATACCCTCCTAATATTTTAGCAAGGTATATGCAATATGTGTGAAGGTTTGATGTGTTACCCGGTGACTAAATTTACAAAGAGTAGACCACAGCAGATAGGAAGCCCCCACATGAACAACAAAGTTGATCTTGTCACTTTTCAAAAATAAAACTCCATGTGCAAAAACCCCATAGCTAAAACTGACAAAAAAGGGGAAAATGCAGCCAAGAATGCTACCTTAAGATAAAACAAGAAAAATGAGGGACAACCACCACTTAAACAGAATCTGAACAATTTTTTCAAATCAGACGGGCAAAACATGACTCTTCTGACTTGCTGCTAGGGGATTTGTCATATTTCTGCTGCCGGCCTACCAGTCACACCAGTGGCTCACGCAACACGTATGTGCTACACACTACTTTACATCAGTTTAACAGAAAAAGAGTTTCTGTGTAATTGATGGTATTGAAAATGATACAACCAAGATATTTTAATACCATTGTATACATCATACAGGCCAAGACTACTTCCATGTTGTACAGAGGCAAGTTATTGGCTGGTCATTGGATGGGACCTTTCTGGGGGTCCTTCACAATTAGGACTTTCCGTCCTTGGGTCAGACATTTCAGGTAGTTCCCATCCATCACTTAAATACAGCCCCTCTGTCTTGAATGTATGCTGTTTAGATCTTGTTTTGAGACATTGCTGTGGTCTGCTCTTAGATCCACTAACCACTCAACACCAGTGTTGTATGATGCTTCTTTCTCCCATATGCTCTTCCAATGTAGCTCCTAAGCCTGAGACGGATCTGTTGTGGTATTATTTTCATGCCACAGAGAGTATACCTTTGATGGTTCACTGGAAAATATTCTACTTATTCTCCTGGCCTCTGTAAACCTTTTATATCTCTTCAGGCAGGTAACAAGAGCTGTGAGTCACCCACAAACATTTCAAGAACTTGGGCTTTGTGAAAATATCGTGGCAATTTTTCTCTATTTTCTCACATAATGATTAATACAGGAAATAATCAGCCCTCACTGACTGTTGATAGAAACACACTAAAAAGGACTGTGACATTTCAGAAGCAAAAAAAGGAAAAGTTTCGGGGTTCAATAGCAAACCCTGTGTATGAACTGTATGTGACTAGGGATGAAAGAGTAATCTATCTATCTATCTTAGCGCTTATTAGATTGTTAATATTCATCTAACAAACATTATGAAGAAGTCAACAGTCTGATTTATCTAATCATAATACACTTGATAGGGACCTCATGCCACAGACATTCTTGCTGTAGTTCCAGGTCCACAAAAACTCTGCTTTGCTCTTCAAAACCAATCATGTTCTGTCCTGCGTCATGCGGGATGAGCCAAAATACTGTTTTATCTAGACTACAGCATAGAAGAAAGTTCAAATTATTCAGAATTGCCCTTTCATAATGCATCTATCAGCTGTTTTTTTTTTTCTGTGAAATCCATTTTCCTTACCAGCTCAGAGTCCTGAACCATGGGAGGTCATAGGAATGGTAAACTCTGTAGCCAATGATGATGATTTCATGGAAACACTTGATTTGGACCGTCATCACCTATATCAAATGATTAATAATAATTAGTAATGTCAAACACAAATTGTAATTCATGAAATACAACATCAGCAACATAATTAATGCTGACAGGGAGGTCATGTTTTTGGTGGCATGTCACCAGTGGTTTGTCAATGGATTTACACAAAAACTATGAGGCCCACCTAACTTATTATGCATAACTTTATAGGAGGATATAATATCGCCCAAGGACGAACACATTATATTTTGGGACCAATCAGGCATAGTGCCAAGAGGCAAGAGGAAATTGCATGTTTTTTATGTACTTCTCCAATTGGTTCAACCAGATCCATCTCTCTCTCTCTCTCTCTCTCTCTCTCTCTATCTATCTATACATACATACATACATACATATAGATACATACACACACATATATATACACAAACATATATATACATGTATACTGTATATATACATGCATATATACATGTATACTGTATATATACATACATACATATATACATACATACACTATATTGCCAAAAGTATTCGCTCACCTGCCTTGACTCACATATGAGCTTTAGTGACATCCCATTCCTAATCAATATGACGTGGGTCCACCTTTTGCAGCTAGAACAGCCTCAACTCTTCTGGGAGGGCTGTCCACAAGATTTAGGAGTGTGTTTATGGGGATTTTTGACCATTCTTCCAGAAGCACATTTGTGAGGTCACACACTGATGTTGGCCGAGAAGGCCTGACTCTCTGTCTCTCCAGCCACTCTAATTCATACCAAAGGTGTTCTATCGGGTTGAGGTCAGGACTCTGTGTAGGCCAGTCAAGTTCATCCACACCAGACTCTGCCATCCATGTCTTTATGGACCTTCCTTTGTGCACTGGTGCACAGTCATGTTGGAAGAGGAAGGGGCCAGCTCCAAACTGTTCCCACAAAGTTGGGATCATGGAATAGTCCAAAATGTTTTGGTATGCTGAAGCATTCAGAGTTCCTTTCACTGGAACTAAGGGGCCAAGCCCAGCTCCTGAAAAACAACCCCACACCATCATCCCCCTCCATCAAACTTTACACTTGGCACAATGCAGTCAGACAAGTACCGTTCTCCTGGCAACCGCCAAACCCAGACTCTTCCATCAGATTGCCAGATGGAGAAGCGTGATTCGTCACTCCAGAGAACGCGCCTCCACTGCTCTAGAGTCCAGTGGCGGCGTGCTTTACACCACTGCATCCGATGCTTTGCATTGCACTTAGTGATGTATGGCTTGGATGCAGCTGCTCGACCATGGAAACCCATTCCATGAAGCTCTCTGTGCACTGTTGTTGAGCTAATCTGAAGGCCACATGAAGTTTGGAGGTCTGTAGTGATTGACTCTGCAGAAAGTTGGCGACCTCTTCGCACTATGCGCTTCAGCATCCGCTGACCCCGCTCCGTCAGTTTACGTGGCCTAGCACTTCGTGGCTGAGTTGCTGTCGTTCCCAAACACTTCCATTTCCTTATAATACAGCCGACAGTTGACTGTGGAACATTTAGGAGCGAGGAAATTTCACGACTAGATTTGTTGCACAGGTGGCATCCTATCACAGTTCCACGCTGGAATTCACTGAGCACCTGAGAGCGGCCCATTCTTTCACAAATGTTTGTAAAGACAGTCTGCAGGCCTTGGTGCTTCATTTAATACACCTGTGGCCATGGAAGTGATTGGAACACCTGATTCCGATAATTTGGATGGGTGAGCAAATACTTTTGGCAATATAGTGTATGTATGTATGGATGTGTATATATATATATATATATATATATATATATATACACACACACACACACACACACACATATATATATATATACACACACACACATATATATGTATATATACATACATACATATTTACACATGTATACATACACACACATATGTATATATATGTATATATATGTATGTGTGTGTATATATATATATATATATATATATGTATATATATGTATGTGTGTGTGTATATATATATATATATATATATATATATATCATCTTGTTCTAGTGAACAGCCACATGGTACAACATGCAAGGGGTTCAAGAGTGCACTCATCACTGTTTGCATCTTTTATTAGGACCTGAGCATCAATGTACCACTCGACAAGTCCCCATTATCAGTATCATTATCATTTTGCCACTGCAACCTACCTACCTACTTATTTCTCTTTTATCTTGTGTTTTTATCCTCTTCTTATTTTTGTTTCTAATCTTCTTCTACATTAGTATTTTATTCCATATTTATTTTATTCCATTGTATTTTTTTAGTATTTGTATTCTGCTCCAACAATTTCCCTTAAGGGAAAAATAAAGTAATCTATCCATCATTGGTGGAGGTGGGAGGGCTTGCGAGTGCACAGTTTTTATTTGTTCTTTTCAGGTTTTATAAATGACTACTAATTAGAGGAAATATATATGACATAAGAAGAGATGCACACAAGACATACAGTAAATCCTACTACTACTTACCACTAATAAAAGAGTGATTGGTCCCATATAGATGATGAGGAAAAAGCCTGAAATCATAGCTATAGACAGAACTCCCCGTATCCAGTAGTTCTTCCATCTGCAAAAAACAGAAAAATTTGTATTTCATTACTCAAAATGGGAAACAAATACATTTGCTGCATTTAACTTTCTGAAGAAATATAAGAGTGTGACACTTTGTTGGGTAATTATTTCTTAATATATGGTCATCATATTTTCAGTTATATATATAAAAAGAAAAGACTGCCCAAAAAATTATCATCAAATTGTGAAATCCTCATAGTAGATCATGTTTAAAAGAGTCTTTGAATCCACAGGAATAAAGTGTATTTTCTTATCAGCTGACTGCTGGAGTTAGAGGAATGGTTAATTACATAGAGGAAGCCATCAGTTTGTAGTTTTTATGATTACCATGATTTTCTTTATTCAAAGAAGCTTAAGCACACCAGAATATAAAAACGCATTTAGGTTACATAGAAAATAAATGCTCATTATTTGTTCTGACAAAAAAATGACAAAAATGTCAACACATAAAACACTTACTTTTGTAGCAATTTTCAATCGCATATGACATTGTTAGCAATCATTTCATCTTCATCCAGCATATACCACATCTTGCTCATGTGCAGAAGAACAAGGTGCTTACTTAAAGCCGAACACTACTGCACAGCCAAATTTTAAAAAAATAGGGAGTTTAAAGAGAAATGTACATCACAATATTATATTGACTCAATATTTGCCCACATCACAAAATTTGCCAGAATACAAAATTGATTAAGCTGGAGTCACGGGCCTACAATTGATACGAGATGATACGTACCCATTACCACACTTTAATTTACTTCTTTGATCAATCAGTTGCAATATAGGACTAGATGGAACAATCCCTTACAACCATTACGTCCTGAGATAAAGGAATCTTCATGACGGCATGCTAAGATCTTCATCCTACAGAGAGCAGGATGGAGATACTGTGGTCTGGGGTACTTCGCCAGCCTAAACACTATCCCTTCTCTTCATCCAGAGCCAGCAACTGGACTGCTCTGCAGCTCTAGAGAGGGAGTTGGTACCCTGCTGCAAAGCTTGACCTCGGATCCCCAAGTCCTTCAGCAGCTTGGTTGTTGATCTGCCCACAAATCCTCTGCAGCCAGTCTCGACTGGATAGAACTTTACTTTCCTTCCTCGTTGTTCTGCATCAGCTGCCAGCCCAGAGTACTTGTAGCTAGGCCTGTCCCGATGATCAATAAACTGCCAAACCACTTGGTAAATAAAAATGAGGTCAGTAATTTTGCCAGCCTCGATAATTGACGTGCGTTTGTTTTCCTCCTCTCTCGCTACCAAACACACTGGATGAGAGAAGAGGTCTCACTCTGTGCATTTGTCTCGACACCAGGGTGCGTGGGCTCTATAGCGGAATGAACGGACTGAGTGAACACTCCTATCAGTCATTCAGTCTCTTTGTCACAGTGTGGGGCGGGCCGCTGGCGCGCACACACTCAGACAGGCACGCAGACATACGGACACAGCGCTACAAGAGCGTCGTGAGTGAAAAGCCCAAAACAACAGCCCCATTGTGGGAACATTTCGGACGAGCCGATATGTCGCATTTGTTCGAAGGTAGTGGTGGCGAAGAAGGGGAATACGATGAACATGCATGCACACCTCAAGCACAATCATCCCCTCCTGTTTTCCCAACTGAGAAATACAAGTACCGTCGGAGGTGCTGCTGCTTTTATTTTCATTGTTTTTTTTGTTGTGGTCTTGTTTGTTTATTATATTTGTTCATCTTATTTCAAAGTTCTTAATCTTAAGAAATTAAAGTATCGCTTTTGACATGGTGTACTCGCATTATTACGCCAATTTTTTTCATTACATATAATTTAAAAAACAGTGTCAATAATATCATTTATCGGCAATAATTTGTAGCACAATTATCGTCCAGCAAAATTTGTTATCTTGACAGGCCTATCTGTAGCTTTTGTGCTGATAGGCTTCCCTGATGGAATCTTCCCAAGGCATAATCAACCCCACTATGAAAGTGATGTGAAGGGAGGAAGACCAGAACACCACGTCAGGTCTAAGGTTTGTCACAGAGATCCTGAGAGGGTAGCAGAGTCATTGGTCAAGATACACAAGTAGCCTCCAGTCCCTTGTTCCTCCCAGCATGCCAGGGTGTGGTTTCAATACATGGGCTCTGTTGGGTGTTGCACCAGCGCTCATGAACGACATTGTGGGTGTTGGCCTGGGTGGAGGAGAAGGTAAAGCATCGACAGCTACCCTTTTTTTCCTCTATGCTCTCCGCCAAGCATCTCAATACCTGGTTGTGCTGCAAGGTGTAACAGCCTTATGACAAACTTGTCTTGCAATCAACCAGGATATGCTTCAGGCTGGCTGGAGATGCACACAGTGAGTATGTAGAGTCTTCTCCATACCATTAGTTCAGATTGGTTGGAGATGGAAGGACATCATAGACTGCATGAATGAGGAAGCTGGCTCAATATGCCTCCATTCCCCATAGCTCCTTCCATGAGATTCTCCTCTTTTCAACCTCCTCCCACCACATCCATTGGCCCTATTTTCCATGCGAGACTGCCTTGGCGCACCTCAAAGCCTGTTCTTGCCGACGTATCTCTTCTACCGCCAATCCTCGGCACTGTGACGGGGTTAGTTTGTGCCAGCGTGGTCGGTTCTCCCCAGTTCCTAGCCCTCCTCTCCCCAGCTATACAGACCAGACGATGTCTTGGGGTCTGAGGGCAGACGTTGCCTGTTAGGTTGCATCAGCTGAGGACCACTTCCTTCTGGTTGACGAGGTAGGGGCTGTTTGTGCAACCACTGGGTCCCAAGACTCCCTCAGAGTCATTTCCAGCTGAACTTTTGAGCATTTAAACTCATCTGTAAGGCTGGACACTGGTAGCTCTAGGACTCCTTTCCCCGTACACTGCAATGTTGGTAATACACCTGGGGAGGCCCAGCCACTTCTTGGCAAAAGAGCTGATCAGACGTTCCAGCTTGTCAACCTTGGACAGTGGGATGTCATAAACAGTCTCAGAGGCAACATGAGGTGTGGAAAAGCCCAAACAACAGACACCAGAGCTTCAACCTGCCGGGGAGAAAGGTCTTATTGATGGCCTTTTGGCTGCTGATGGTATCCTCTCTAAGCCGGTCCACTTGTGACGTGTCTCTGAGGGAGGTGTCGTACCATCGACCAAGACTCTTGATGGATGATAAGGAATTTCATATTTCATCTGGTACCCTCTCTTTTAACTTTCTTGGTCTCATCCTCATAATTTGTCTGTAAGGTTAGGAGCTGATCTGAACCCTACACCTTGACCTTGGTCTGGGATTGAACCTGTGGTGCCTTTCATATTTCTTTCATAATTGTAATTTTGTTGTTAGAATGCTTACTGATAGTACAACTGATACTTACGGCACCAGTGTTGTCGAGATGCACAGCTGTGTTTAGACTATTTGAAAGGTCACATTTGTGCAAGATGTTACAATAAGGTATTACTGATAGTGCCAAAGATTGCTAGTATGACTGTTTACAAGGGGTGGAGGTCAGATTTTCCAGGGAGCTGACTCATCCTCATCTCACAGCGAAACTTGTACAGTGCATCTGTATCGGATATAATCAGTAAAGTGTCTAGTGTAAGCCATCTCTGAATCTCCAGCCTGTTTCTTGTGTGAGACAAATTCTGCCATCACATAAAACTCCTCTACATGGGGGCTCTCTGCCACAGTTTGAATCAGCTCCTCAATGAAAAAACGGTGCTCTGCAAGTTTCCCCTTCACAACCAATATGCTCTGGGGCATGTCTGGAGGGGGGACCATCAGATCCTTACGGTGGCTGTCTGAATGGGCGTCCCTCAGGTGAGCCTCAAGGTCTTCCTTTGATGTTATCAACATGCCGCTCTTTTCCTTGGTGAACAGATTCTTAAGCCATTTTCAGACTTAAAGGCCTATGAATTGCCATGGCAGAGTATTTGGCTTTTTGGCCAGCTAGATAATGAGAACGCGAGGCGTAGTTTCTCCCCAGGGGGCCGTAGCCGGCAACAGGAGACGTATTCTAGTGACGCATCCTGATAACACATCACATGTTATTTTAGGTGTGTCCAAAATCTTTAGTTCATAAATAACCTGCACCTTGAAGCCGTGTTCCGTCGTCCTCCTGGCCAGACTTTCCTTATTCCTGAAATATTCCAATGACTGACATTCTCTGCTCATCCTTCTCCTCTTCTAATGCTCTCCACCACTGTTTTTCAGGAGCCTTGACCAGTCAGTCTAATTCCTGTTGCCTCCTGGATTTGTTTTTTTGTTAAGGAAGCGGCTTCCCGTTCTTCTCCATAGTCCTGAAGTGCTCAACTCTGTAACAGATCCCTGCAGCCAGTCCAACGGTTCACAGAGGTCACTGTTTACTGTTTCCCACTCACTCCTCTCGTGGGATCACCTCATCAGTGGTCTTCATCACTGGATCTTTCTCATGGTAGCCGGTTGGGGTCATGGGACAATTGACTCACCAGACCCTCTAGTGATTGATTCCTCCTTGTCTGTGACAGCTGCTGATGTTCTGCAGACACATTTCTAATTTTGCTTTAGTAATAATTCCAGAGCTCTGAAAAACATGAAAATGGAGTTATAAATAAAAAGTGAAATGAATAACAATCTAGTCTTCTCCAGCTTTCCACCTGCCTACAAAGCCACCCAACTGTGCTGGAGGCAATGCAGGGAAGCGTAGTGTGATTGTTGGCAAGCTCATAGGCTGCTACACTATGTCAATGCCTACAGTAGTGCACAAATTTTAATGTGCCATGAATCGTATACTACTGCAACCCTAAAGCACATCAATTCGAGTTTATGCCAATCCATCAGGCAGTTCAGGTATTTATAAAAGGAAAAACCAGTTCTCGTGTTGACTGTTTTTCAAAACATGTCATGTCATGCACGTAGTTATGAGGCAGACTGCTGCACTGCCTGCTGCCTGGGAGCAAAACAAAAGGGGGGAAATGAGCACAAGCTGCACAGGAGTCAAGCAGAGAAGTGAGCCCAGTGCCTCCTGCATGAATGGAGGAGGAAAAAACAGCTGCATCATGAAAAAAGCTGAGGCTGCTTCAACTCAGCACTGTTATATCTCTGGCTCAATACCACCATTATTCACTGCAACCTCCCTTCCTCTTCTTCTCACCTTCAAGTCCATCTCTCCATCTTTCTCTGCTGTACCACTCTTTCCCTTCCTTCTTCTGTCCCCTAATGCTCCCCCTTCCTCTAGTCTCTCTGCAATGTGGTCATCCAGGTCTCTGTGCAACTCACTGGCTGAAATAAATGGAATAGAATCGCAATGGAATAGTGTGCAGTGCAGCAATGCAAAGTCTAGGTCACAGTTATTGTAGCCGTGTTTAAGTGTGAGTTGGGGATGGGGAGTGTGAGGGGGCAGGTTTTTCGTTAAGGAGCTTGACAGCCTGTGGGTAGAGGCAATCTGCTAGTTCTGGACCGGATAGATCGGTTTCTTTGACCAGAAGGTAATCGTTGAAAAAGATGGTGTGCTGGGTGGATTTGGTCCTGTTGGATGTTATTCACATGGCGTAGGCAACAGGAGGTGAAGACTGTGGAGATCTCTGGGAGACGAGTCCCAATGATCCTCCCTGCAGCCTTGACCACTATGTGGACGGCCTCCTTCTCTGCCTTAGTGCAGCTGGAAAACCACACCAGTAGTCCGTAGGTGAACACACTCTCTATTGAACAGTGGTAGAAGTTGACCATCAGTCCCTGTGGGAGTTTTGCCCATTTAAGTTTCTGAAGGTTATAGGCGTTGGTGTGCCATCTCCACAGCAGAAGAGATGTGAGTCCTCCAGGGTAGGCTGTAGCCACCAAAAATGCCCCAGTCTGTGGTGCTGAAGCAGTCCTGGAACCTAGGAATGGCATCCTCAAGACAAGTCCTGACAGATCTGACTTCAGGCCTACTGGATCTGATTTTTGGTTTGTATGGTTTGGTTTGCTATGTTGGGATAGACCTGATCAAGTATGTTTCTCTCTCTGGTAGCACATTTCACATTACGGTGGAAATAATGAAGTACAGTCTTTAAGTCAACACGATTGAAATCCCCTGCTGCAATAACGATGCTGTCGGGCTGTGCCACCAGGCATTTGTTTAAGTTGTCCAGTAGCCTAGCAAGTACTAGCCTAGCATTGGCATCTGGGAGTATGTAAGCAGCACAGCTGGTCTAAACAGAAGAGAATTCTCTTGGCTAGTAAAAAGGTCTGCATTTGAGCAGCAAAAATTCCACATCGGAGCAACAATGTTTATCAACAATGAAGATATGGGACACCACGAGGCACTGATATAGATGCACAGACCTCCACCTTGCTTCTTGCCTGAGTCAGCAGTCCTGTCGGCTAGGTCGGCAGTACGGCCGGCTAGGTCAATAGCTGAGGCCGGGGTCAAGCTATCCAGCCACATTTCTGTGAAAATTAAGCTGCAGCAGTTGTTGATGTGTTGCTAGTTCCAGTCAGATCTCGTCCATCTTGTTCCAGATCAAACGGGCATTTGAGAGGGAGATGGTAAGAAGCGGGGGCTTGAATGGGTAAACTTTTAGCCTGGTCCACACACCTCCGCGTTATCCTCTCTTCTGCAGCTGCTCACACTGTCTCCTCTTCTGTTTTTCGGCCCCGGGAGTACTGGGGTGGTGATCTGGCGATCTCAGCTTGGATGGTGAAATCCACTGGGAGAAGGTGAAGTGCTCTGTTGTTGAACTCTAGAATTTTGTCTTGGCTGCAATTCGCCGTCATGTATCGAAAGCTGTGAAAAGTAATATCAAGTGCTTCCAACATAATGAAAAAGTTGTGCCAGGCTTGTGAGCTCCGGCCCGCTGCAACTGCGCGCGCTGCCATCTCTCCCACTGCCACACAACCTTCAACCAGTCAAGTTTGCAAAGATTAGTGTCTCCCTCCCTGTGAGCCTTTAAGCTCTTTGACCTGGCCATCACTCAATGGTCACACCCTCCTCTTCTCCTATATGTATCAAACATGGCCACAACCATTTGTGTTCAAAGTGCAGGAGATTCAGACTGACAAATATCAGCAAATATTAAAACTTGACACTAAACTTAACAGAGCAAGACTTCTATGAGAGACGTCAAACTAATCCCATCGCAGGAAAACCCTAGGGCATGACCAGTGTAGAATTTTTGGGGCAGTTGCCAATATTAGGGAGTAAAACAAAGTCAATAGATAAAAAGTAAACCAGGGTAAAAAGTCATTATGGGAAGTAATTTAATTTTCTTCATTATAATTCCTTTTATGTTGTTATCAAACACCTGGGACAAAGATACCTAATGGAGGCCTCATAATTTATATTTTAAAATTATTGACTATTGACTGTTCTGAACAGTAATATTTCACATATTGTAATAACTAGAGCTTGACCAATAATGATTTTTTGGACTGATTACAATACTAATATTATAAAGTTAACATTTCTTAAATCTGTATATCATTGTTTTTTACAATAATCCCACAAATGTAGTTATTGCAGAAAAAGATATGTAATGAAGGCAGGATATTTTACCATTTGAAATAAACACTCTTGAGAATGACAGCAGTTGACTGAAAAGATTAATTTCACTAAGAAATTGAACATTTTAAATTACTCCGTGTATCTTTTTATGTTCTGTAAAAAATAATCCATATCCATCCATTTTCTATACCGCTTAACCATTGGGGGATGCAGCGGGTGGGGGTGGGGGGCTGGAGCTTATCCCAGCTAACATTGGGCAAGGGGCGGGGGTACACCCTGGATGGGTCGTCAGTCAGTACATATCCCACAACAGATATTAATACATGTATTGGCCACAGTGATCTATCAGTTGGGCTCCAGAAAACAGTTTTGCATGGCTTTTTGAAGAGGAGTAAGCCATAAATACATCTGAGATGTAAAAGTTGATCAAAAGAATTCCTAACAGGTGGGATTTACTGACTTGACAATATAATGGGCCTGACAGGATGTCATTTAACTGTTTCTGGAACTGCATATAAATCTAAATAAATAAATTCATTAATGTGTGATGGGTAGTTCCTTATCTTCTTTCACTGTTGCTGACCTTGCTGGCTGGTTTATCATAAAATCTGATCATTTTAAGGTGGTACGAATATTTTGAAAGAAGTGTCTTAACCCTATTCTGCCTCAAATTCTATTAACTTCTTTTAAATTTGGTGATCTCCAGTCAGTGATATGATTTATGTTACATTCCTAGAGTATAGTGTACATGTTTACTCTACTCAGGGCTTTAATTGTATGAATGAATATAATGTAAGGAACTTAAACAGAAGTTCTTACTGAGTGCTGTCCCTCGCCATGTTTGGGCACTTGCTATCTCCAACTTGACAGCATTTCCTTTAAAAAAAGGGAGCAAGGGAAGGAAAAAAACTACAGAAAAACAATTTTCTAACATCTCAGTGGGCTCCCATTCATTTTTCTTCTAATCAAACTACATACATGGGGCAATAGCCGTAGAAGGGTAACTCATTAATTTTGTAGAAAAAAAGTTGCTCATCAGCCAAATCAGAGCAACATCATAGAACCGCTTCTTTGGTTTAACGTGTAACCTCCAGCTTCTTTGATTTAAGATGTACCATCAGCGAATCAAAACACCGGTACACTGCCCAGTCGGCAATGTTAGAATTAATAACCTGAGCCCTTTGACTGATGATTACATTGAATCATTTGTATGACTGATGTCGTTGTTCAAGGATGCGAAGATAAACTCTGTGCAGACTGTGTGCCTGTACAATGTAGCATGCTCTGCATATCCAAGCTTTCTTTAATTTGCATGGTTTGACAAATTCAAGCTACATTCTAGGATCAGTGTTAAAGAATAAATTAATCCAGACAAAAAGTAACACATTTGCCGAAGCCATAGCAGGAAAGAGAGCTGGAAACCATAGACTTTTGCCATCACTATATATCCCCTCAAGGAGATCTGATGATAATCAGTTTTGTAGATTGTATGACATTTCATATTGGTAACATCAATATTTGTGTAATTTTTCCAGTTGCAGCTGGGTCTTCAATTAAAATGTCTACCAGCTGTGAGGAAATTTGCTCTGGAGACAGTCTATGGGACAGTGGCAGCACTCCATCTCACCAGATACCTTTTTTTAATCAGCAAATATAAATATTTAAAAAAAACAACGACAACAACACAATAGTATCTTTCATAGAGGTGCACATTGGGAAATATCACTTTTTTTTCTGTCAAACTTATGACAGATCCTCTCCATTATCCATGCACTGATGTCAAATTATCAGTGGGATGAATGGTGACAACATTGTCCACAAGGTGTGATTGGTCAGTGGACAGTGCTTGCATATGTTTTAACCTCAAAACATCTTAGTTCCTAGCCGGCTCTGGAGCATGTTAGGTGTGCAACATATATTACCACAGTGAGATATTCTGCTGAAAAGTCACTCACCTTCATTGTTCTGAAATCCTGTGCTGAACCTTAAGTTGGCTTGCCAACCCTCTAAACCTACTTCACAGTACAGATCCTCAAACAAACCTAAAATTAGTCATTAATAAATAAACCCACCAAACGAAAGCAGGTTGATCCCATTCCCACTGAAAATAGTTGAGGAGGAATTGCCTTTCAATTTTTTCCTTTCAATGTCACAAATGCAGTCAAGGCACCAGAAAGAAACGAGTGCACAGTGTCAAAAAGCCCAGAGTTTCATTTCTTGGGCTTCTAAACCAGAGGAGAGCAACATTTTTTTTCCTCTGGGGATCATATTGTCTTGGATAAAGTAAGTGAGTGGTCACACATCATGTGATCAAAAGGACACATGAAACTCTTAGTATTGGAATATGTTCATGAATTTAAACTTTTTTTCTGTTATCTGTAGATTGACTGTATTTGTCAATCTTGAGTACTCTGAAGTCTCAATGACAAGATCAACTTTTATCAACTGATGATACATATTGTTGCATTGATCACTGATGAAACACTACACATAACTACACACTATACATAACACTGCATGATATTATTAATGTATGAAAATGAGTAGCTGGTTGCTATGCGACCAAGTCATGCACCAAAAAGTTTTTGCATCATGGCTCTGGTTATTCTGTAGAGGAGACCAGCAAAAAAGAATTGTTTGTGGGTTCATGAAATCCTCAGGACAAGAGAGGAGTTCAAAAGTTTGGCTTGTAGGAGCTACAGCTTCCTGATCACTCCCAGGTTTACCCCTGATTGAAGACTGCCAGCTGCCTTGTCGTCACAGAGCACTGCGTCCAAGTTAAAATGCATGCAGGAGCAAAGCGAGACCTTTGCTTCACAGTCTGCTCAGCGTTGATCTGCTCTCACACCGCACAACATATACACAATAAATCGGTTTCACAACACAGGGCACTGCGTTGTGTGCCCTGAGAGTAAAGGCCTTTAGGCTGCATTTTGTTGTTTTTCTCTCTTTGAGGAGGTTGTAGGCCAGACTGGGACGGTCCACAAGCTGGTTCCAGTCCATGTGTATGCTAAACTCCTCGTTAAATTTGAAAGCAGCAAAGACGTTGCTGCTTAAATACAGTCAGGTAGAATTTGTTTCTGACAAGAAAAAAAGCCAAAGTTACAGTCCAAGGCAACAAGCTACAAGCTTTTAAACTAAACCCATTGTAGACAAAAGTCAGATGTTAGTGAAAGCTAGCAATACAAAGCAGTATTATAATAAATGTAAGGTACAATATTAATACTCGAGGCTTTATTTCTACTCATTTTTGCAGCTCTTTTTGGCAGTTTCTGAAACAGATTATTCACAGGAGAGCAGTGAATCACAGTTTATTGGATTTGCTGGCAGCCACCACACTAGAGAAATGCTATACAGTGGGGCAAAAAAGTATTTATTCAGCCACCAATTGTGCAAGTTCTCTTACTTAAAGATGAGAGAGGCCTGTAATTTTCATCATAGATATACCTCAACTATGAGAGACAAAATGAGAGAAAAAAAATCCAGTAAATCACAGTCTGATTTTTAAAGAATTTGCAAATTATGGTGGAAAAAAAGTATTTGGTTAATAAGAAAAGTTCATCTCAATACTTTGTTATATACCCTTTGTTGGCAATGACAGAGGTCAAACATTTTCTGTAAGTCTTCACATACACTGTTATGTTGCTGGTATTTTCGCCCATTCCTTCATGCAGATCTCTAGTGCAGTGATGTTTTGGGGCTGTTGCTGGGCAACACAGACTTTCAACTCCCTCCAAAGATTTTCTGTGGGGTTGAGATCTGGAGACTTGCTAGGCCACTCCAAGACCTTGAAATGCTTCTTATGAAGCCACTCCTTCATTGCCCAGGCGGTGTTTGGGATCATTGTCATGCTTATAGACCCAGCCACGTTTCATCTTCAGTGCCCTTGTTGATGGAAAGACGTTTTCACTCAAAATGGCCCCATTCATTCTTTCCTTCGCACGGATCAGTCGTCCTGGTCCCGTTGAAGAAACCAGCCCCAAAGCATGATGTTTCCACCCCCCTGCTTCACAGTAAGTATGGTGTTCTTTGGATGCAACTCAGCATTCTTTCTCCTCCAAGCACAGCAAGTTGAAAATAATTATTAATAATTTTTTGCCCCACTGTAGCACTAAAACAGACTTTCATGTGAACCGAGGGCCTTAGATGAACACTGTTAAATATTCATTGGTCATACAGAATAGGAGAGGCAGGATCAAGCTTCAATCTTGTGAAAAGTGACGATTACGATGCGCAATTCAGGAAACAATCCAAAGTTGTTGATGCATATTTCTCATTATCTATGTGTGTGAGCAGTGAGTACCTTGGCGGCAGGCCCTCCAGAGCTTTATTCAGGCATTGTGGAGTGTTATCGGTGTCTGCTGTGGAGAGTGGAACATCTGGAGTGTCTGCTTTGGAGTCACCATCACATTCTCCCTCCGTGTCACCCTGCAGGCCCAGCCTGTCATCACCATCAGCCTCCTGAGGGACAGACCAATAAACATCCAATTACCGTCCTAATATAATCAGTATTCACCTAGTATACAACTACAGAAAATAAAATACACATGGCAAAAGAAGAAGACATAATATGGACCATCGTCAAGAAAGAAAAGAAACTGAGGAAGAGACACACAGCTCTTGAGATGCACAAAAGTAAAAGTTTAGGTGTCAAATAGAGTCTATTCGAAGATAAGAGGTCATAGGATTGTTCAACTCAAACTCATTTATATCACATTATGTATACACATTCAGAAATACAAAATGCTGTGAAAAAGTTGAAATTAAAGGCGTAAAATTTAGCACATAAAGCACAACAATACAAAAGGCAAAAAAAAAAAATAAAAAGACAGAACCACAAATGGCAACAAAAAATATGGCATACATATAAAAGACACAACACTACATATTTACATTTGGTGGAAAGTGGAAGGTATTTTTGGTGGTACAAATGCAAAAGACATGCAACTGCAATAGCATCTGAGGGACACTGTTGTTGGTGTAATGCTCTCTCTTTTTATTGTACCAATTAGGGGTCCCATGGGTCAGAGAGGCAGACACTTTAACTACGTTTAAGTCCAGGCTTAAGACCTTCCTCTATGACAGAGCCTTCAGTTAGGACTGGTTCAGGTAGCTCTGAACCATTGATAGCTATGCTGCTATAGGCTTAGACTGCTGGGGGACACATCAGGTTACATGGAGCCCTCTCCTCTCCCCTACTCTCCTCTCCTCTCTTCTCCTCTCCTCTCCTCTCCTCTCCCCCTCTCTCCTCCTCTCCTCCCTGCACATTTTTGGAACTGTCATTACCATTACTTGTTGCACTTCGTAGTTTGGCCTTGGTGTCTCGCAGTCTCTCTGTGTTTCCACAGATCCACCAGAGCCCCAACCGCCACCTGCATCGCCCCCCCCCCCCTTATTCCCTACTGTTACACCGGCCTGCGCTCCCCTTCCATGAACCAGTCTGCCATCCAGTCCCCCATCAAGCTGGCTTGCTCTCCCTGCCTCCCCTTCCAGAAGCTTCCTTCTTCAGCTGTTATTAACATTTCCGTGTTTCTCACATTCTGCATTGTAAACTGTTTTCTTGTCTGTAACAACATCTACTGCACGTCTGTCCGTCCTGGGTGAGGGATCCCTCCTCTGTTGCTCACCCTGAGGTTTCTCAGATTTTTCCCTGTTAAAAGGGTTTTCTATGGAGTTTCTCCTCAGTCGATGTGAGGGTCTAAGGGCAGAGGATGTTGTTATGATGCCATGTGAAGCCCTTTGAGACAAACTGTTGGTGAAAACGGGCTCTACAAATAAAATTGCCTTGCCTTGCCTTGCCATGGCAGGCAACTTAAAGCAGATGAGCCAAAAAAAAACATTTGCAATGAGTTTCTCCATTTATGCCTGACTCAAACATAAGTTCAGTCTCTGGCTGGCAAGATGGAGGATACAGCTACCTTGTGCATATGCCCACTAAACCTGGCAGGGATTAAGTAGGTCTGCAAGAGAGTATGTGAGTGTTTCTGTGTAACAAACAACCCTAAATATCAGTGATGCCATTTCAACATAATATCCACCAGATCCTGGGCAAGAGGATTTCTAGGCGTCATAAGATTGTTAAAAAAAAAATCAACATGTTTTTAATTAAATAAAAATTTGTCAGTGTTATGAGAGGCACACTAGTGCATGTGTGCAGCATTTGTAAGATTCTACCTTTGGCAAATTTATTTTGAATTGAAAAGTTTGGGGAACCCTCCATCAAAGCATGATCGTGAAGGAAAGGAGAAATTCTGATGATTTGTTTAAATTAAATAAAAATACAAAGGTGTTGAGAGAGAATTCTGCTTGCTGGTTGGGAAACCTTATTATGAATACTTTCTCTACTCCTGCAGGAATAGTTAATAATAGTTTAATCAAATTTTTTCTTTCAAATGCAATTACTATCCTAGGGCTCTAGACTGTGGCCAAAATCTGCATCTCCAGGCAGCAGTACCCAACGCACTGCCTCCTTTCTAATACTTTTCATATAAAATGGCCCCACTCCATTGTGTTTGACAGTATAAATTCTTCATAAATCCTTGCATCTGTGTGGAGGATGGACATGAACAACATGGCAGCCGGCCAGCAATGCAGTTTTGTCCAGTATTTCCCTTAATTTCCACTGGAACTAGCCTGGCAAGGTGGAATGCTGCATACATCCAAGAGGATGGGTTCCACTTTTCCATTTGGGACACAGCCCATAGAGAACGTTTTCCAAAATTTAATTTTAATATGCCTTGACACAAAAATCCCATCAGCATGAAAATTCTCTCTTGGTGGTTATATTAAACAGAGCAATCATTTTATTTTTCTCCTTGCAGTGATATAACTCAATTATGCACACCACTTGAATAATGAGCAACAAACTATGAGTAACAATGATTCTTCACTTTGAACATTATATTACAGTTTCGAAATCTTCAGCTCCAAAATGTACAACCCTTGTAAGTTCACTTTTGGATTGTTCTTACTTTTTCCAAAGTTTCCCTATGGTGTATTTTTAATAGTTATGTTGTTTGTACCTGCCCAGGGACTACAGATGCAATGTAAACTAGCCACTTGGCTAACTCTGAGACATTTACATTGAAGTGTCAACGAAGATGCTTTTGTCTTGTCCATGCAAAAAAAAAAATCTAAGATAAAATGAATAAACATACAAAGATATCACAGTAGCAAATGGCCACAAACCCTGGCTGCAACTGGTATAGATGCGTTAACAAGTTGCTGCCTGTGAGTCAAACATCTTCATAGCCGTTAACAATCTTTAATCTGGATTTAGGGGCAGTCGAAGGATAAAGCCCCTGATCTACATGGAAATGTACTCTGCCTCTACCATGTACTGAAAACAAAGATGTATTCCCTTATCATCAGCAGGAGAATTTAAAAACTGTGGTCACATATATTTTAATGGTGTTGGACTGAAGTGGGATTTTGGCTGTTCAATCAGAAAATTCTTTGAAGTTTCATTGACAATTTTGATTTTTTTTTCTTTAAAGACACACATTACTTTTTATGTTAACATTCTTAGCCATACTTCCATTTTATGAGCTTCATCACAAAGAACATTTGCAAAGGTCAGATTGATAGCTGAGACTTACATCTTGTTTGTTTTGATCAACATGGAAATAACAATTCCAATGTATTAAGATTACACATTGACTTGAGAAACATAACACTGATTTGCTTGTCACTGTTCTTTGTCAGACTTCTTAATATGTTTTAAAACAGCTGAAGCGGTTTATATTACTTAATGACAAAAAGGCTCACTCAGTTATCCAATTACAAAGCAAAAGCATCACTGCAAAAAAAGAATGGAATAAAATGCAATCAATTCCCCTTCTTCCTCCGTTCTTAGCATACACAAAATTTAAAAACTAGTAAACGCTAACTCAGAAACTAAGGCACATTTCCAGATTAAATAAGATTGTGTATGTGGCCTAAAGTAGTAGTCAACTTTTTTTTTTCTTTTTTTTTTTTTTAAGAAAACTGATGTCTTATGAAGTCCAAATCTTTTATTATTTATTTTCAGACAAAAATGATGTTCACTCTTGCTTGCTGTTTGTAATGGTCAATCAGATTAGATGAACAGTTTCCAAGGATTATCTAGATGTCATTTGAGATTAGACAATTTACTTTATAAACAACGAAAAAGTTGCCCAACAATTACCAAGTTCGGAATTTGTTTGTTTGCATCCTCTCCTCTGATTCATAGTAGAGAAATGTATTTTTGCTGCATTTTTGTGGTAAATTTCAACTTGCTATGTCTAATTACAAGCATCAGAACTTGTAAAACAAACTCACATGGAGTCACAAGAAGCTAATTGCTGAGGTCAAGGCTGGTGGCCTGCTGGAAATTATAGATGTTGGCAGCTATCTGTGGGAGAAATGAGTTGGCCTTTTTCTTTATGGTCTTTGTTGTATTTATAAGACTTTGGCACCCTCATTGCCCCAATATGTCTCTGTCAAAAGAGAGAAAAGTGGATGCAGAGAGCAGCGTGTCCAAGAAAAATGGTCATCATCCTATTTATTCACAGACGTGAATGGGAAAGCTGTGTGTTTCGTGTGTTCACAGCATGTTGCAGTGCTAAAAGAATATAACCTTCGTTGCCACTATGTGAGTCTTCATGCCAACAAATATGACAACTTTCAAGGACAGCAGAGACGAGAGAAGGTGAATGAACTGTTGGCAGGTCTGGAGAAAGCGCAAGAGCAGTCTGTGTTTACTCACAACCGAGACATCAGTGATGCTGCAGTGAAAGCTAGCTACCTCATTGCTAATGAAATTGCAGTGGCTTCAAAACCATTTAGTGAGGGTGAATTTGTAAAAAAAAATGCATGATGAAGGCAGCGGAGATTGTGTGCCCTGAAAAGTGCCAGGCTTTTGCAAATGACTAACAAGAAACACAGTTGCAGACAGGATTTCCGATCTTTCAGTGGATTTGGACAGCCAGTTAAAGCAAAAAGTAAAGTCATTTATTGCATTTTCAGTTGCAATTGATGAAAGCACGGACATGACAGATGTTGCACAACTGGCCATTTTCATCTGCGGAGTTGATGACACATTGACTGTCACCGAAGAATTCCTAGAGATGGTGCCAATGACAGATATGACAGCAGCTGATATTTTCACCGCACTCGTCGGCACGCTGGACAGGGTCAGAGTGAACTAGTCCTGCGCTGTCAGCCTGACTACAAATGGTGAGCTCTCAATGATCGGGAAAAAAGCAGGTGCTATGACAAAGTTCAGAGAGAAAGTGCAGCTTGCAAATGGAGGACGTGATTTTTGGAATTTTCACTGTATTTTGCACCAGGAAGCTTTGTGTTGCAAGTCATTAAAGATGAATAACGTCATGGTGGTCATCCAAACTGTTAATTTTATCCATTCCAGAAGTCTGAATCACTGACAGTTTGACAGCCTTCTCAGAGAGAAAGACCAGATCTATGGCCTGCCATACCACACTGAGGTAAGGTGGTTAAGCCGAGGTGCTGTGCTGAGGCGTTTCTTTGATTTATGAGAAGAAATTGAACAGTTCATGGAAGAAAAGGGCAAACCAGTGTAAGAATTTCATTCCACAGAATGGATGCAGGACCTTGCATTTATGGTGGATGTTACAGAGCACCTGAATAACTTGAACAAACAGCTGAAAAAGCGCAACAAAGTTGTCACGCAGTATAATGACGTTTCCTATCTCACAAAATCTCATCAACCCACAAAAACCAACAGGACATCTTCTCCTCCGTGGTTCAGTTATTTCATCATTTTAATCAACAAAGACACTGTCAGGTGAAGTATCACACCACATCTGCACAACTAAATGCATTCAAAATATTTTTTTTTCCTCCACTGAAGCCTTTCGTCCATACAAATATTGTGTTTTAATGTTGTGCAGACCGGCTCACCAACCAGAGGCCTTTGATCTTCTGTTTAGCGCATTGCAATTGCCCCTAACACAATGGATGTATAATAACATCTGGATAAAGAAACAATAACCACGTAATCATAAGTATACCATCGCCCATGTGGCCAAAAGCCA
This sequence comes from Aulostomus chinensis, assembly GCF_037954235.1. Lineage (NCBI taxonomy): Eukaryota > Metazoa > Chordata > Actinopteri > Syngnathiformes > Aulostomidae > Aulostomus > Aulostomus chinensis. The sequence continues at coordinate 19,132,681 of NC_141325.1, read as the reverse complement.
TCCCATCTCATAAACTTATATTGTGGTTGAAGTGGTTGTAAAATGGGGAATACTTTATTTGACCTCCGTAACCCTTTTTGATTGACTTGTTTAATCATTGTAATTTGATCTGCTTGGTCCAACAACATTTGTCAAGACTAGAGTAGCTGCAAGATTAATTTATTTTTCCTCACTTAAGTTAACAGAGTTAAAATTGCAAGTTAGAACATTAAACTTTGCCCACTGAAGTCTCTAGTGTGCCTGCTCTATTCTTCTGTGCAGCCCGCAGACTGCTCATTTTTTCATGACGTACAGACACTAGTGAGCAGCTTTCCATAGGAGTTAATTCAGGCCCTACCTCCAATACTGTTCTATGAATCCATGGCTGACACTGTAAATAACAAACTTCAACAGTAGGTGACAAAATGCTTTTGCGGTTGACTGTGTGAGACAACTTGATAAAGATATCAAATATGGCTGGGCAATACATTGATATACATCAAATACAATATCTTATTAGGGGTGGGCAATATGGCATAAATATCATATCACGATTTTTCAATAAAAAAATCACGATCTTGATTTTATTACGATTATTTTTACATTGATTTTTGAGACTAATTTGCAAGTTCAGTCAGTGCAACCAAACCATTTCTGTATATAAAACAGTCCTAAAAGAAAAAAAACAAACAATTTAGGCCAAAGAACCTTTCTGAACAGATTTTAATTTTATTGTTGCAGTTTTGCCAACTTGTGTTAAGGACGTACACATACTAAAAGGTAAACAACAACACTCTGATAAAGTGCACTCTTGCAACATAAAAGATATCTTTCAATAAACATGAAACTTCGTAAAATATCACTGAAGACATTACTGTTTGCTTTCTTCAACAGTCATTTTAATAGGATTTAAGTGTACCAAAACACTAAATAGCTTATTGCAAAGGGTCAAATAAAAATGCAAACTTAAGTAACTGAGGTTCTCTCTTTTAGTGCAACGATTTTTAACAAAAATGATCAAACTGCAATGTCTATAACCTGATTATTAACCCCTTAAGCAGCACTGCTTTTTTCAGTGATTTTGTTAAAACGCCATGCCAACATTCAAAGCAGCACAGCTGCCACATAGTTCAAGACTCAGATGTGTTCTTGGTCTCTTTGGAAAGGTAACATTCTCAGGTGTCTTGCTGACGTGTCCACTTGATTCTGGGATTTACTGCCAAGGATACAGTGGTTAGAATAAAGAGTTTTTAGTTCCGCCCATTACTCTGTCTGATTGTTGACTATGAAAAACTAGGTCCATGACCAGCTAGGGCTGAACAGACCTCACTAGTCCACAGACACAGGTCCTGACTTCCTTCAGTCCAAATCTGAAGTCAAAATGTCAAAAAATGATGTGTATACAGCGTTTGGCACACAAAAAGTCCTGTAAGTCATCCATCGGCCCTATTCGGAGACTCCAAGGACATCTGGATAGCCAAACACAAAAACATCAGATCCTAACATATTCTTGGTCTCCAATGACAACCAACACTGGCGGGATGCAGCTTTCCATGGGATTTGGATATTTTTGGTCATTTTGGGATGAGCAAATAGAGAATAGAGCAAATCATCAGCAGCATCAAAAAACTATAAAACTGTAAAGTTATCATAAATTGTTCTGTATTCTCAATTGAAATTGAATAAGACTGACAATAATAACTAATATTTCACTAATTAATAATTCCAGCCTCTCTCCCCCGCTCAGTCAGACTCACTGTAGATAGGTACCTTTTTTTTTCATCAGTTTATTGGCTAAAAGAATATCTACTTTATATTCGGAAATAATCTCATAGGCTGGTGTCAAGTGTCAATCAAATGATGCATGGTCCGCTCTGTAAACTGGGGTCTGGTTGGGGTTTCCCCTGTGGCTCAACAACCCAGGCACTGATTGGCTCATGCCTCATATTGATGTGTTCAGCAGACCGTCACTGTGACTGAGAAGTAGTGTCACGTAGAACAAATGAATACTGACGACTACATGCTGAGTGACAGGGGAAAGCTAGCTGTGTGACTTAGTTCACTGAGCAATGCTAACACTTCAGTAAAACATGTATAATTCTGAAAATACAAAATGCAGGAGGAAATTCTCTAAAATTCTACACCTGTGGACTCTAACGGACTAAACCAAATGCCGCTTGTTTAAAAATTTGAGCGATGATGGCGTCGGGAGTACAAAGTTAGTATGTAGGTATTTAACTTCACTTGCCAGTTGCCTAGCAACATTCTAACTCAGCTCCAGCTACAAGTAACTTCATTCATCGTGATTGGGTGTTTCTTAATCGTTAGACCACCAGGTTTCGAATGAGGTATAACATGATCGGATACGTTGTTGTATACTGCTGAAATCTATCGGATTCCGACGTTGTTTACGTGCTGTACCGCCAGCGGTACAGTGCTGCTTAAAGATCCAGCAGCTTTAGAACATATTACTGTTCAGATATCTTCTTCAAGTTTTTAATCTCCTTCTAAAAAGGAGACATCATGACAGATTCCTATCATAGATTTTTAGCCAGGAAAACCATTTTGTCAACTTTATCTAGCTTGAGAGTAGCCCATTGGCAAGTTACTATGTTGCCACCAGTGCTGAAGACTCGCTCTGAGGGAGCGCTTGTTGCTGGAATGCACAGATACTTTTGAGCTAGTTGGCTAACTTGTGGAAAGTTTCCCTCATGGATTTTCCACCATTCAAGAGGATCCATCTCACTGTCTGCATTTGGTGTGGAAAGGTAGGCCTTCATTTCCCCATCCATTGCCTCTCTTAGAGATGGGAGGGAAGCCGATGTGCCAGCTGCAGATACAGCACCTGACATTTTTTAAAAGCTGGCTAATGTTTTCTTCTTTGCTTTCTTTGGTGGTGTTTGTTCTTCTGCCTCAGGACTCTGCGATGTGGGTGGGAGTGGATGCCGTGCTTGTACATTCAACATGTACTCCAGCTCAGACACAGCTCTGGCTTGTACTCCCTCTTTCTTGTCACTGTCAATGTACTGGGTTTTGAACCTCGGATCCAGAAGCGAAGCCATGTCCAGCAGGGTATCAGTGGTGGGATCCTGGTACTTTTCAGTGAGGTAGTTGAGGATAGTTGTCTTGATTGTGTTTGTAAAATCACTGTCATCATCACTGAGGTTAAGGAGGTTGACTCTCAGCAGGTGCAGGACTGGCTTGACATATGAGACGCTCACATAGTCCTCCCCTGAAAGTGCATCAGTGAAATCTCTCAGTGGACCAAGGACCTTCTTAATGCCCTCCATTACATCAATATCTTGCCATGATGGTACCAAGTGCCTTGTCTTCTTGTCGGCCTTCAGGACCTGTGAAATTGCCTTTTCTTGGTCCAACACTCTCTCAATCATGGCAAGTTTGGAACACCATCGGGTTGGCGACTCTGTTATGAGTTTTTGTGAGGTAGTTTAAGTTCTGTTTGAGCTTGACTCAAATCCTTTTTCTTCTTCCAACTGAAGGAGAATGCACACACCACTTTCTTGCAGACAGATGTTGTGCAAACAATTCAAGGGTCTTTGGCACTTTTTTCTATAAGAAGAATAGCATGATATAGTAACCAGATGTAATGATAAAATTAAATAATTTCAGCAAAAGGTACATTTTAATGTTATTTTAATCACATTTTAATCTTTTATGAAAAAATATAGCATTAGAATAATCACTTTTTCTGCAACAAACATATAGAATATGTTTATGTTTCAGAAAGTGATTATTCTAATGCTATATTTTTTCATTAAGTAAATAAAAAACTTTTCAATAAAATGTTTTTTAATCATAGACTAATGTAATAAATTACTTTGTTCTGTGTCCCTAGTTTATTCTGAAGTTAGTTATTCATAAGATGCCGATATTGCATGTTTTGACCTATTGCTTTTTTCCCTTTTTATCTGATCCACATTTGTTAAGCATCTTAGGCCCCATCTTTGCATTATATTAATCTATTTGAAGTTCACTCACCGATGGCTAGGTGCAGTCTACGCCCAAAACAGGGCAGACGAGTCCAGTTGTTTAGTTCCAAGGCCTTCACCATGTTAGTCCCACTGTCTGTGGTCATGCAGGTCATGTTCTTCTCTTTGAGCCCCCAGCACTGAAGGGCGTCTCTCAGTCCTTGCGATATGAGCTCCCCCGTGTGATCTTCTGGGAAGTATGTTGTTTGCAGAGTCGCAGTGCAGAGCTTCCAGTCGTCAAAATAATGAATGGTCAGGCTCAGATAAGGCTCTGGAGTGCGGCTGGACCACAGATCACTCATTGTTGAGAAAAACTGGATGTTCTAAAATTTGCGTTCAGTCTTTTCCCGGCATTCAGTGTAGAGACGTGGAATGGCAGTGTTGGAGAAGTATTTTCCGCTGGGTAGCTCATACTGCAGGTCAACTACTTTGAGCAGGCTTTTGAACCTCGTTTTCTACTGTCTTGAACGGAACCATATTTTTTGCAAGATAAAAGCTAACTGCTTCTGTTACATCTTTCCACCACTTACTTGTCTTCTCATACGGAGTGGCTTTATCAAATGCCTGTATTAGCATTGTCTGTTTGGGCTTAGCTGCTGCCTCTGGCTGCGGTGCCGCTGGCGGTCCCCTCGCTGTTTGGCTCTCAGCGTACTGTTTCGGTTGCTTTCTGTTTAAGTGATTAAACAAATTCGTTGTGTTGCTATCCGATGTGCGAACCGTCTCTGTGCAAACTTTGCAAATTACCTCAGTTTGCGCTTTGTCATTTGGGTAAAGGCCAAACCAATTCCATATAATGGAAACGGAGTTTTTCTTTGCGACCAACTCCTCCATCTGGCTTTCAGCCATGGCTCTCCATGTGGCTACCGCTACACACACAAACAAGGAGGAAGGTAAGATATTGCGTCACTGCCTGTAGTTTGATATGATTGGTCGGTCAGGTTGACGACGTATCTGGTGCGTCGGTGCATCAGCATAGAACTGCAATTTATAGAATGTCACATTGGCTGCCGCTCTGTTTTGAAACCCGCTGGCGGCACGGCGCACTGTCTGCCACCCCTCGCAAAACCTGCACACAGTGGTAGATCCCGTTTCGACACCCCGCTCAAACAGCAGAGTCGCGTAGCGCACGAGGCACATAAACGATCCATACGATCTCCTCACTTTGGCCGATCGTCTACACTTTCTAATCCTTCACGAACTAATATCGTCATATCGCACACCCCTATATCTTATGATTAATTTTTGGTTAGGAAATACAATGTTGGTGGTATAAATTAGTGCTAGAAGGCAGAGTAAGTAGGATCTGTCGAGAAATTGTTTCTGAAATGTTTAAAATGTCAGGTGAAAATTAGTTTTAATTGATTGTATCAAATTTCTCAATGCCATGTAGGACGTAAAACAAATATGTTGATATACAGTGGTCCCTCGCTATAACGCGGTTCACCAATCGCAGCCTCACTGTTTCACAGATTTTTTTAGTGTCATTTTGCATACTTTTTTTTTTACAGCATACAGTATGAATGCGCATTGTGTTCGGCATCCTGATTGGCTAAGGGAGAACCACACGTGTTCTGCGTCCTTTTTAGCTAAGGGAGTACAGAATGTGTTCGGCTAGCCAGATTTACATAAATGTTCAATCGCTAGCAGTGTGACTTTGAAGTGCTGTATGTTTGCAAGTTTTCTACTTAAAACTTAAAAGCTTAAAACTTGGTTTTGGGTAGAAAACTTGCACCAAGGCCTTTAGAGGAAAAAGATGTTACAGCGGAGCAGCGCCAGGACAAAGAGGTACCGTCAGAGGAACTGTGAAATACGCGTGAGTTACTGGTAATAATTTCTTATGTGTCAAACCTCGTAGATTGATCATTAAAATGAAATTACAATACTGTATGCATAAAAAGTGTGAAACATTTTTGCCAGAGACCTACTAATAGAATGAACACTCTCACCACGTGGGCGGCATGGCTCAGGTGGAGAGTGGCCGTCTCGCAACCAAAGGTTCGCTGGTTCTCGACCTCGACCTCGACCTCGAGATCCTCGACCCCGGTGACCATGTCAAAGTGTCCTTGAGCAAGATACTGAACCCATAATTGCTCCTGATGAGGTGGTTGGCGCCTTGCATGGCAGCCTCCATCGTGTGTGTGTGTGTGTGTGAATGGGTGAATGAGATAACACTGTAAAGCGCTTTGAGTACCGCTAAGGTAGAAAAGCGCTATATAAAATTGAGTCCATTTACCACAACAACAAACTGATCCATCATGAAATCCACACATATCCAATGGAAATGATGCAAATGTTTGTGAAAACACAATCCCATTTAACTTTTTAATGTTTTACTTTTTATAAGAATTCTCTTGATCGAGCAACACGCACCCAAGAGAAACGACATTGTATAAATGCATCAGCCCATATTAGTGGTCTGTTTTGATTATGGGCTCCTTCGAACCACTTGCCACTGATTCAGAGACATTACTCAGGGAGTTGTTCACACTGGAGGGTAAGTTAAACAGAGGCTCAGATGGGATTGCTCAATGACCCTGCATACAAAATTGTGGGAGGGCTGGGTGGAGCTATTAAGTTGAGGCCGAACCTTTGAAACAGTCAGACAACACGGGGAAGAAGGAATGGAGAGTTGTATCTAGCAGTACAACTGTACAGATGACCAACAAATGTGTCCTCTGCATTTATCCAATCTACCACAGAGCTATGTGCAGACACCTGCAGTGTCCAGGGACTGGTTCTTTGTACCACTGCCACAGTCAGGAGCACTAACAAGGAGTATTAATGTAATATATGTCTCCTTTCGAAATCCACTTAGTTTCCTGTTTAGGAACTTTCAATGAAATCACAGTTTTCATCCTGGAATTTTATCAGTTCAAGTTAAAGTGACAGTTAACTTCCCCCAAAAAGGGACTTTTGTATTTCAACTACTCCAAAAAAGGTGTCTTGAGCTGAAAAAGATATTAAGAACTAAAACATTTCCTGTTTGAAACAACGGTGAACAAGCACAGACTAGAATGTATTGGTTTAACTGAAAGCCCTACTGTGAAAGAGCATCATACTGGAAGGGCTAGTTTGTTTTTTACAAATCAAATCATAGTGTCTGTGGAATAATGAAGCAGAAGAGAAATATAATAACCTATTTGTGAGTACTTGAAAACCAAATACACTTTTTGGGTGAAGTATCCCACAATCACAAATCAAACTTTGTCTTTCGAAGATATTACACTCTCCTCTCTCTTTGGATAAACAATTTCAAGACTTCACATTGGGCTATGAGACCCTGTGGGCACATTTACTTAAGAAACTGCATAAATAATTACTTAGAAATGATAAAGTTAGACTTTTCTGCCCACAGTCTTTTCCTCCTCCTTCTGCTTGAGTCAAGGTCTTGGTTCTGGTCAAGAATGACAGTCAAATTCAAAATACTTTCATTAATCACAGTGCAAGCATCAGCCATTAAAAACAAGGCTGAGTTCATTGCTGTAAGTAAACATTCTAAGCTTGAACCTTACAATTATTTACAGGATCAATGAATCATATCGTCTATAAGATATCATTTAAGTTTAAAATATTAAATTTCCCACAGCCCAAAGTGATGTGTTTACATTGAAATTTTTGTAGTCTAAACAGTCCAAAACCCTGTCACAAGTTCCAAAAATAACCCATCACCAATATCTGTGAGCAAGGTCTTTCCATGCAGTAGATATATGATTTTTGGGCTATCCTAAATATTTAAGGATAAAGAAAATGTGACTTTTCCAAATTCAAAAAGTTCACATGTGATTTACACTATGTACAAAATGTGAATGTCATATAAACTTTTTTATAGTAAGGAAGAACAATATTGGATGTTTTTTCTAAAATCAAATTATAATGATAATAATTTACAACTAAGCACTTATTGGCCCTTTTGCCTTCACTCTGCTGTCCATCTCATCCCAAACCATCTGGATTGAGTTTAGGTCAGGTGACTGTGGAGGCCAGGCCATCTGGCGCAGCACTCCATCACTCTCCTTCTTGGTCAAATAGCCTTTACAATGCCTGCCTGAATGTGTTAGGGGTCGCTGTCCTGTTGAAAAATAAATGATGGTCCAAGTAAACGCAAACTAGATGGGATGGCTTGTCACTGCTGGATGCTGTGGTAGCCATGCTGGTTCAGTGTGACTTCAGTTTTGAATAAATCCTCAACAGCATTACCAGCAAGCACCCCCACACATGAAACCTCCTTCTACATGCTTCACAGTGGGAACCATGCATGAAGAGACCATTCACCTTTTCTGCATTGTGCAAAGACACGCTATATACAGTATATATATCGCCCAACCGATTAATTGGTCGGCCGATATAATTGGCTAATAATAGCCATTAGAGCATAACGATTATCTGCCAAAAGTTGGCTAATTGATGCTGATTTTAACACGTAATTTCAGTTATAAATGCCGTTAATATGGTGTTTTTCTTAGAAATGATGTTCTTGTATATTCAGTAGAGGGCGCTGCGACTCCTCATGTCACGCTCCACGGCAACCCCACAGTGAGCGTGAAGTAGTGTACAGGACTGAAAAGCCAACAGTGCATGCATAGTAAAACTGAGCAATTTCTCTCAATTGTAAGTTTATCGTAACTAGTTTATGAAATAAAAAATAACCTAATAAGTTTCTCATTTCCCATGACGTGTCTTGTCGTGTCTGTTACCCTTCACTGATTTTATCAGATTTTATCAGGATATGTTTGCAAGCTTAAGAAAGTTAGGATAACCAAGCTTAAATATTTGCTACCTTGCTAAACAATTTACACAGAGTCAGTCATGGCACCATGAATGATGTAACAGTAACATAACAGCACCTCAAAGTAATGTTACGCTCACTCAGGCAGCTGCATGCTACCAGACTCGATAAGACTGGAGTAAATTAAGATAATGCTTTGTCACCATGCAAAAATCATTGTGGGCTGTGTTTATTTTCAGCAGCGCACTGACTGTGTTTTTTTAACTTAGGGCGTTGAGTAGGTAAAAGCATTTCTGGTCGAAGTTATAACTTCATGGAGGAAAGAAAATCTTAACTCACATTGAGGACATCCAAGAAGCACATTACAAATCATGTTTTACCAGAGACTTTTGTGACACTGTTCATCCACCTGCCTGTTACCTACAGATATACATTTACTGACCCCTAAATTAGACACTGTGCAATGGAATGAACATCAATAACAGTCCTACCATGAATTCTACTTCAATGAATGTATTACTTAGTAAATGCTGACACATTCATACACATATCAGAAACTTCTTTATGTTTACTGAGATGACAGTGGGTGTTGACCTTCAATTTAAATCTTTGTAACAAGTGTTTGGAACTACATTTAAGCCATCAAAAGCAGGTATTTAGTCTTTTTTTTTTTAAAGAAAATGTAAAAAAAAATTTAATCGGCAGATATATCAGTTATCAGAATCTTTTATACCCTAATATTGAAATCGGCATTGCCCCCCCCCAAAAATCCATATCAGTCAGGCCTTAACACACACACACACACACACACACACACACACACACACACACACACACACACACACAGGTTTGCGTAGCAATCCTTACTAGGACATTCCCTTGACTTCCATTCATGTGAATATCTTAACCCAAACCCTAATCTTAATCCTAACCCTAACCAATTGATGACTAACCTCACCCTCAACCTAACTGCAATTTACACCTTCACTCTAATTTTGACCAGGTGTTCATAAATTAATTTCTGCCGCATTAGGACCAGTCTTTGGTCCCCATGAGGACTAGGGGTCCTGATATTAATCAGTTCCCATCCTCAATAAATTCTAATTTACCTGTAAACTCTGTAAACACAGAAACTGCTTTTAAACCAGATATTTACTCAGACCACTTTTATCAAATGAACAATACAGAACTTAATTCAGTGATTACTGCGTGAAAACCTTCAACCTGACTTTAAAATTTGATTCCTACAAACTGCTTAAGAAAGTCTTTCCTTTAGTAAGCACCTCTTTACCGTCATCAAACCACTGCTTGAGAAGCCTACTCTATACCCTGAGGTTTTACCAACTACAAACCAACATCTAACCTCCCATTTCTCTCTAAAGTCCTGGAGAAAGCAGTTGCTTATCAACTATGTGACTTCCTAACAATAGTTTATTTGAGGATTTTCAGTCCAGTTTTGGAGCCCATCACAGCACAGAAACAGCACTGATAAAAATTACAAAAAACTGTTTCAATTTCATCAGATAATGGCTATGTGTCTGCACACCTCCTGTTAGGCCTTAGCACTGCCTTTAACACAATTGACAATCAAATCCTGCTACAGAGACTTGAACACTTAATTGGCATTAAGGGAACGGCATTAAACTGGTTTGAATCATATTCATCAGGTCGATTTCAGTTTGTAAACATTAATGATAAATCTTCTATGCAAACAAAAGGTAAACACGGTGTTCCCCAGGGTTCAGTGCTTGGGCTGATACTCTTCAGTTTATATATGCTTCCTTTAGGTCATATTATTCTGAAACACTTCATAAATTTCCATTGTTATGCAGCTGATACTCAATTATACTTATCAATACAGCCAGATGAAGGCCAAAATTTATTGAAACTACAAGCATGCATTACAGACATAAAAGGACTGGATGACTCATAACTTTTTACTGTTAAACTCTGATAAGACAGAAGTTATTGTGCTTGGCCCCAAACACCTTAGAGACACATTAGCTAGTGATATTACTGCTCTGGATGACACTACTATGGCCTCCAGCAGCACTGCTAAGAACCTAAGAGGTATATTTGATCAGGATTTGTCCTTCAATTCCAAAATCAAAGAAATTTCTACGACCACCTATTTTCATCTACACAATATCTCTAAAATTAGAAACATTCTGTCTCAAGGTGACGCCAAAAAACTAGTCCATGCATTTGTAACTTCTAGGCTGGACTATTGTAATTCTTTACTATCTGGATGCACCATCAAATCACTTAAAGACTCTGCAGCTGGTGCAGAATGCAGCTGCATACGTGTTGACAGGAACTAGGAAGAGAGACCATACCACTCCCATCTTAGCTTTCCTCTACTGGCTTTTGGTAAAATCCAGAATGGAGTTTAAAATCTTTTGATCAAGCTTATCGTTAGGGCGGTTAGGGCCATTCACATGCATCAATGCATCCACTAACCTAAACTTCTTCCCCGGAGTTGTCTGTGTTCTCTTGCCCTGCAAGTCACCTGGGGCTGTAGACGCTTGGGCTGTGGCTGTAGATGTCGGTTTGATCGCTTCCTGTCCTGGACCAACTACTCGCTCACCCTAGCCCCGTGTTTCTCTCTTGTTTCCATTCCTGCATCTCTCTCTCTTCTGATCCCCCTGTCCCCACCCCTCTCTCTCCACTCCACCCCTACCCCATCTCTCTCCTCCTCCTCCTCTCAACCCCAACCGGTCGAGGTGGATGGCCGCCCACTCTGAACCCAATTCTGCCTGAGCTTTCTACCTGTTAAAAGGGAGTTTTTTTTCGCCACCGTCACCGAGTGCTTGCTCATCTGGGAAAGTTGGGTCTCTTTCATCTGAATTAAAGAGTCAGGTTGTAGACCTGCTCTTTGTGTAAAATGACTTGAGATTGCTTTTGTTGTGATTTGGCGCTATATAAATAAAGACTGATATATACATATATTTAGTTTAGGCAGCATGGTGGTGCAGTGGTTAGCACTGTCGTCTCACAGAAAGAAGGTTCCGGGTCCCGGCTCAGGCACGGGGTCTTTCTGTGTGGAGTCTCCATGTTCTCCCTGTACCTGCATGGGTTCTCTCTGGTACTCCAGCTTCCTCCCACAGTCCAAAGACATGCAATTGGGGACTAGGCTATGGCTATGGCTAGGCTGTAAGTGTGAATGGTTGTCTGTCTATATGTGTTGGCCCTGCGATGGACTGGCGACCTGTCCAGGATGAACCCCGCCCCACGCCCAAAGGCTGCTGGGATAGGCTCCAGACCCTTAACAGGATAAGTGGAAGAAAATGGATGGATGGATGGATGCGTTTTCAAAGCAAGGAGCATTTTATTTTGTACTAACGCAGCAATTACTTGTATGTCTGCATAAGAAAATAAAGAATATTTGATTTGTACTTTCTGATTTTTGATTTTCTTTCATCTTTATTTGATATCGTGAGTATTTTGTATCATGAGCCCTGTTTTGTATTTCGTATCATTTCATGAGTTGAATATTTTGTTGCACCCCCAAATATACATGTGTATGTGTATACATGTATATGTACACACAATGATGTTAATATGTGTACTTCATTGTGAAGTAGTTTTTTTATTAGAAATAAATTATTTAGAGAATCCATAAATCATGTACTGTATTTATTGTTTCCTCATCATTGATTGCAAGCAGAGAAGAACTTTAAGCAAAGATGATCCTATAAAAGTATTGAATATATTGACAAATACTGGATCATTTTAACATTATGAATAAATACATGAAGATGCTGATGAGGTAGATATCCATCTTCCATCAGTAAATATCAACTATTGCCCAAATAATTCACATAATCAGGGATGACACTCCAGTATTTAGCATCCCACACATTTATACAATTTAATGTTTTCATTATTAAATTCTCTATCCTGGTTTCTTTAGACATACTCATAGTTTTTTTTCCCTTTAATTCATTTTTTATAATGTTTGCTTGCGTTAGTGTGTGTAAAGTAAAACATGCTCAATCGGCAGTGTGTGACGGGCTTGTCAATTTAGTCGATGCAGACGGCCAAACGTTGTTTAGAAGACAAATCAATGGAAAAATTAAGCGAATAATAAAGGAATATAAACATGACTGGAATATAAATTGTCAAACGGAGTATCTGGACTCTTATCTCGCGGTTAAGTTAAGGATGGCCTAAGTGAGTCTATTTCACGAAAGAGAAAGAAGAAACGACGTGATATTCCCATCTATTCAAGGAGGAAAACATGACATCAATAACATCGTGTTATATCCAAGTCAACACCGTTTATGTGACGGGATTACGCGAAGCAAGTAACAGCTAATTGAATAGCTTATGTAGCTCCTGCTAACCTGCTAGCTAGGCAAACTGGCCCGTGTCTGTCTGACAACAACCGGACTAACTTGATTGGTGGGCGAGGTCCCACACACAAACTGTACTTCTGCTTTACCTTGTCGCTGATATTGTCGGTACTGTCAGTGTCTCCTCCGCCTCCACCTCGCTTCCTCAGCTCCGTCATGTTTCGCTGATGTCGTTCTTGGGACGTGAACGTGTCAAATAAGCCGACTGGGACGGACGAGGGAGAGATAAAAAAAAAAATCCTGCCGGGTCCAAATAAAGAACCTGCTTCTGACTCCAAACCTCGGTTCGGACAAAAAAAATCCGTGCTGTTGAAAGTCAGCTGTTGTTGTCAAAGACTCGCCAAAGAGAACCACTGACGTCTTCCCTGCGTGTATTTGTTTATAACCGCAGTCTGTCCCCGCTCTGCTACCGGACTTCCGTCAAGCTTTACAAACATTAGCAAAGCGTTTCCGCGAGAGACTTTCAACTTTCAAGTAAATAAAATAACACAGGAAATGCAGCCCATAGTGCTATACAATAAAATTCACATTAGATAATTTAAGCTATTTCAAAATATGTACTACGAAATACATATATTATTGCATAATCATTATCTCTATGACATTCATTATCCATTCATCCATCATCATCTTATTCCTACATTAAAGGTCGCGGGGGGGGGGGGGGGAGGGGGGGCTAGAGCCTATCCCAGCATCAACCAGGGTGTACCATACAGGGCCAACATACAGAGACCAACAACAGTCACACTCAAATTCATATGTATATATATATATATATATATATATATATATATATATATATATATATATATATATATATATATATATATATATATTATATATATATACACATATATATACATATATATGTGTGTGTGTGTGTGTGTGTGTGTGTGTGTGTGTGTATATGTATATATATATATATATATATATATATATATATATATATATATATGAAAATGAAAAACTGAAATATCACATTCTCATAAGTATTCAGACCCTTTGCTATGACACATTAAATTTACATCAGATGCCTTCCATTTCTTTTGATCATCTTTGAGATGTTTCTACACCTTAATTGGGGTCCACCTGTGGTAAATTCAAATGATTGGACATGATTTGGAAAGGCACACATCTGTCTATATAAGGTCTCACAGCATACAATGTAGATCAGAGTAAAAACCAAGTCATGAGGTCAAAGGAACTGCCTGCAGAGCTCAGAGCTCACTGTTATTAACATTTCCATGTTTCCCACATTTTATATTGTAAACTGTTGCCTTCTCTGTAGCAACATCTACTGCACGTCTGTCCGTCCTGGGTGAGGGATCCCTCCTCTGTTGCTCACCCTGAGGTTTCTCAGATTTTTCCCTGTTAAAAGGGTTTTCTATGGAGTTTTTCCTCAGTCGATGTGAGGGTCTAAGGGCAAAGGATGTTGTTATGATGCCATGTGAAGCCCTTTGAGACAAACTGTTTGTGAAAACGGGCTCTACAGATAAAATTGCCTTGCCTTGCCTTGCCTCAGAGACAGGATTGTGTCAAGGCACAGATGTGGGGAAGGCTACAAAAAAATTTCTGCTGCATTGAAGGTTCCCAAGAGCACAGTGGCCTCCATAATTCTTAAATAAAAGAAGTTTGGAACAATCAGGACTCTTCCTAGAGCTGGCTGCCCAGCCTATCTGAGCAATCAGGCAGAAGGGCCTTGTTAAGAGAGGTGACCAAGAACCCGATGGTCAGTCTGGCTGAGCTCCTGAGATCCCGTGTGGAGATGGGAGAAACTTCCAGAAGGATAACCATCACTGTATCACTCCACCAATTTGGGCTTAATGGCAGAGTGGCCAGACAGAAGCCTCTCCTCAGTAAAAGACACAGGAAAGCCTGCGTGGAGTTTACAAGAAAGCACCTAAAGGACTCTCAGACCATGAGAAACAAGATTCTCTTGTCTGATGAAACCAAGCTTGAACAGTTTGGGCTTAATTCTAAGCCTCATGTCTGGAGGAAACCAGGCACAGCTCATCACCTGCCACATACCATCCCAACGGTGAAGCACGGTGGTGGCAGCCTCATGCTGTGGGGGTGTTTTTCTGCAGCAGGGACTTGGAGACTGGTCAGGGTTGAGGGAAAGCTGAACAGAGCAAAGTACAGAGATATATACTTAATGAAAACCTGATCCAGAGTGGTCAGGACCTCAGACTGGGCCGACGATTCACCCTCCAACAGGACAATGACCCAAAGCACACAGCCAAGACACTGAGGAGTGGCTTAGGGACAAAAAATGAATTTAAATGATTTTAGCATGAAGCTGCAACATAACAAAATGTGAAAAAGTGAAAGGGTCTGAATACTTTCCAAACCCACTATATACATTTCTTTCTTCCTTTTTTTTTCTTGTAAGGCATGAGTGATACAATTGATGGAGTCATACCTGCCAGATGTCTCCCAAGTCAGCAAGGTCCACATGAGTTGCTAGGAAATCAGGGCAATCTGATGAAAAATGGGATACTGGAATAAGACACACTTTGGCGAGGATGCGAGTAATCCCAGAGAGAGGGGATACATGCAGAGAATGTGGGACCTATGGATATCGCAATCTAGGCTAAAAAAGAAAAAAAAAGTACGACAGCAATGCTACAGCAAGGGGTGCCAGGATAACTGGTCAGGACACCCCCCCCCCCCCCCTCCAAACTGTGATTGGGTACCAAGTCCCAATAGATACAACAGCCTTAATACAAAAGCTGCTGACCTGACTGTGCGAATTCGCGCGAACAATTTCCATTCAAAGTCTATGCAAACGCGCGAATGACGCAAATTTTCAGTCTGGCGGCGCAAATGAGGCGAATTCGTGGCACAAATTTCGCGAGGCGAAATATTCGCCATTTGTGCAAGTTGAAAATATTGAACTTTGGTGAAAAATTTGCGTGTGGGAAATTCTGTCACCGATGCTAGCCAGCAGGTCGTCAAACTGGCCAGTCGTCATCCAAAAATACCGCTTGAAGCGGCGGTTATCCAGACGGAGCCCCTGGAGGAGCTCGGTTCACCGAGCTGAACTCGCCTCTAGATGGTGTTGATAACCCAGATACGATGGCGTTCAGTTTTCGACGTATTTCTGCCTTCCACGGCAGGTACAACACAACAGTTCTGTGAATATACATGGTGAAATGGAGGAAAGAAACGTTGCCGGAAATACTCGCTACTCTGGCAGGTGAGCGAATTCGCGCGAATGACACAAATGGAGACTAAATGATCCGGCATCAAATTTGTGCGAATGACGCAACGCGAAATTCGCATTCGCGTTTGGTGTGAACACACAGGAAGAAGGAAGGTCAAGGTCAAGGAGGGTCAACAACAAGAGTCCTCGAACCTCTGATGAATACTGAGGCTGAGGTACCCTCAAAAGATCTACAAGTGGATGTGAATGCTGCGCTGAGTCCAGTACTTATGGTAACCATCACAGATACCAATAAGCTGATGCACAGTACAGCAACAGAAATACTGGAGATGCTAGGGTACAAGCTAGACATGGACATGAGGCTTAAGAAACAATACCCTCCATGGAAGAGAAGTATAGAGCCAAAATAAATGCAACACGAAGGGAAGTTAGCCAGTTAGCAGAGCTGCAGCAAGGACACATGGTGAATAAAGGTGTGCCCTGGAAATACACCAAGCTATCCATACCAGAGGCACTTGAACCTGCCAAACAAAGGCTAACAGCTCTGACCACCAAACTGAAGAGATACACTGAGGAGATAGAGGCCAGGAGAAATAAACACAATGTTCTCTAGAGACCCAGCCAAAGTGTACTCTCAGTGGCAGGGGAATAACAACCAACCAGGCCCACCAAGAGTTGAGATGGAAAAGTACTGGAAGGGCATATGGGAAAGAGAAGCATCACACAAAGCCAATGCACAATGGCTAGTGCACCACAGAAACCTCCCAGAACAAGAAGCAGTAACCATCTCAATGAGAGACATATAAGAGAGTGTCAAAGATGAAGAGCTGAACAGCACCGGGCCCCAATATGATCCACACATGCCTTGCAGCACAGATGAACCAGCTAAGAGATGGGACATATCCAGAGTGGCTAACCCTTGACAGTCCTGATCAGTCCCCAGAATGGCCCCTTCCCATCCCATCCAACTACCAACCAATAACCTGCCTCTCGACGACATGGAAGGTGTCAGGTATCATAGCAGCCATTCTGTGTGGTATCTGTGATGGTCGGAAGGTGCTGTATTCAGCACAGCATTCACATTATTGGGGCTTGGTATCAATCTCAGTTGGGGGGGGGGGGTGATAATGACATCCCCCACTGACCCATCATCCTGACTCCCCTTTGCCATAGAATTGTTTTTGTATCTCATCCACCCCCAGGGCTGGAGATGAGATCCTCAGCACCCTGGATGATGTTGGGCTGTCTTGGTTGACGTGACTCTGCAGCATCATGTGGACATCGGGCATGGTGCCTATCGATTGGCAGACCAGGGTGGTGGTTCCCCTTTTTAAGAAGGGGGACCTGAGAGTGTGTTCCAGTTATCTTGGGATCACACTCCTCAGCCTTCCTGGTAAGCTATATTCAAGAAGGTGCGTTGGATAGTTAAACCTTCGATTCAGTGGGAGCAGTGTGGTTTTCTTCCTGGTTGTGGAACTGTGGAACAGCTCTACTCTCTTGGCAGGGTCCTCGAAGGTGCATGAAAGTTTGCCCAACGAGTCTGGATGTGTTTTGTGGACTTGAAGAAGGCATTTAGCTGTGTCCCTCAGGGGAATGCTGTGGGAGTATTGAGTATGACCAGTGTCAGAGCTTGGTCTGCATTGCTGGCAGTAAGTCAGACTTGTTTCCAGTGAGGGTTGGACTCTGCCAGAGCTTCCCTTTGTCATAACTTTCCCTTCTGTTCATAACTTTTATGGACAGAGTCATAGGCTCAGCCATGGTGTTGAGAGGATTTGGTTTGGTGGCTGCAGGATCAGGTCTCTGCTTTTTGCAAACAATGTGGTCCTGCTGGTTTCATCAGGCCGTGATTTTCAGTTCTTCCTGTATCAGTTTGCAGCCAAGTGTGAAGCAGCTGGGATGAGAATCAAACCCTAACGCCCGGAAAAGGGTAGAGTGCCATCTCTTGGTCAGGCATGAGACGCTGCCCCAAGTGGAGGAGTTCAAGTATCTTGGAGTCTTTTTCATGAGTGAGGGAAAGATCATGGATCATGGGATCAACAGGCTCATTGATGTAGCGTCTACAGTGATGCAGACTCTCGTCCATTGTGGTGAAGAGAGAGCTGAGCCGAAAGTCAAAGCTCTCAATTTATCTGTCAATCAAGTTCTCCCCCTCACCTATGTTCATGAGCTTTGGGCAATGACTGAAAGGACTCCCTGGTGAGGTGTTTATGGCATGTCTAAGCGGTAGGAGGCCTCGGGGAAGACCCAGGATACGCTGGAGAGACCAAGTTTCTCGACTGGCCTTTGAACGACTCGGGACCCCCCGCGAAGAGCTGGACGAAGTAGCGAGGGAGAAGTCTCTCTTCTTAGGCTGCTGCCCCCATGACCTGACCCAAGATAAGCGGAAGAAGATGGATGGGTGGACTCTGATGTGAAACCAACAGGAAGTCCACCATTTTGAATTTAAATTCGAATTTTTACCAATTTCAGGGGTGGAATTTTAATGAGTTCTGAGGGGCTTCTTCCAATTCTCTTCAAATTCGATCATCTTTTGAGTTTTCATGATAGTATGTGGCTGTGGCTGTAGGCACAATTTCGTTGAGTCACCAAGACAAACAAAACTCATATAACTCTTCCCTAAATCGTCACCCACCCTGAAAACATCTAAGGATCAATATTGTCTATCAATCATAGTGCCAACCAATGGCGACAAGAAATGACATATTTTACACTGAGAGGTTGTGTATTTCCCCTGTTGGATCGGATCGAACTCAAATCTGGTTAGAAACCCCAAAAGACCTTGGGAATGAACCACACAGAAAGATTTCCCCGTTTGTTACACACTGAAGCTGTGACATTGCAACAAGGACCGATGTTTTGTATGAAACAGGAAACTGTCATAACTTCACCACACATGGACAGATGAACATAAACTTTTCACATAAGTCACCCCTGATGATATACATTTATCAGTTTCATGCAGAGTCATCTGAAAATTCCTCAACAGCGCCACTGAGAAATTTAGAAATAATTCTCTCTGCCCCTGTGTTTCATCTACATTCATGGAATTTGGTAGATGTGTAACATAACAAGACTGACAAAAAAAAGTCCACTGGAGCCATGACATCAACCCAACAGGAGGGCCGCTGTTTTGAATTATGTCTTTTATTTCTCACAGTTTCCAGGTGTTTACTCTAACAAACTCATCCTTGGGGCTGTACCTAATTGTTTTCAAATTACAATCATCTATACTAGACACTTGAGTGATTCCAAATTGCAAAGCTTTTCAGGCTGCGTCATGACAGGGTGGCAGCTTTCAATCATTCACCATGAAAACCACAACTCTTATAAATCCTTTTCACACGATCAGATCTGTTTGAAACTCAACACGTTTTATAAACATCCCAGTCTGAACACCTCTACAGGTCATTGACTCTAATTCATTGCGCCACCTAGTGTTTCCAGGAAGGGAACCTTATATTATAATATCATCTGACTGACATCAAAATTGCTGTTTGCTGACTTTACCAAATGCACAGCAAAGTAAGGTATGTTGAGTGACTGTCCTCTGGCTTCACCTGGCGGCTGCTCAAAGAAAACCTTCTGTATCACTTCAACGCCACTTTTGCATTAGTGATCAAACAATTTATCTGCAAAATACTAAGAAAATAGTAGAAGTGATAAATGCTACTTTAAATGATCTTACTCACGTCGTGATTCAACACAATTCACACTTTTCATCCTGTTCTCCATTGGTCACTAGGTGGTAGTATCTACCTGTAAATCCTGTTAGACCGCATTTATCCATCCATCCATCCATTTCTACTGCTTGTCCTGTTAAGGGTCACAGGGAGGCTGGAGCCTATCCCAGAGAGGCAGGGTTCACCCTGGATGGGTCACTCTGAGACCACAGTCTCAATTCATTTTCCTGTCCATAACACCTTGGGGATGTGACAACTTTGACTTCTCCTTACACTGTGAGACTGTGGAGGGGCAGCGGATGTTGATGCTTTGCCATTATACACACTGTTTTCACTTCATTTCACATGGTCATGAAACTTTGTGTGAATGTCATGGCTACCAAAATGTTATATTTTATACGTTTGGTACACAGTTGCAAAAATGCCTCCAAAGCACCCCAAATACTAAAATAATTCTCATGTGAATGTTTAAGACACTTCAGCATTATTAAAGTCACAGTGTGCAACCACTTACTCATGCTGCCTCTTTGATCATTGGAAGTTCAAGGTTGGTCCTCACCATGACAACGTAACAGGTGTCACCCGTTAAGCTGCTTTTCTTCCTTTGACCGAATGACCACTTGAGGCGGTAAAAATCACTTATTACAATCTCAATTAGCATGCTTAAGCTAATTTTGGGGTTGCAGGAGGTATATCAGATGTAACAAACATCATCCTAATGACATCAAAATAGCAGTGTACCATTTTGGTGGACATAGGAATCGACTTTTTGCATTACAAACTGAATGAATCCAAATGTTGCCAACTTTTGCAGCCTGGGCCTCTTGCCAAGTCATGACACGTCCCAACACCCGGGGGGTGCAAGGGCCTGCGAACAGCCGCTAGGACTCTAGTTATTATTATTATTGGTATGAAATAATAATAGATATTTATGCAGCACTTTTAAGTACAAAGTGTTTTACATTGTTGAATAAGAATGAAGCATTTAAGTACAGAAAAAACAAGGTCAGAATAGAGGTTTTGAGAAGTGAATTTCAGTGATTCTATTGTCAGACCATCGCTGGGAGTTCCTGAGCTCTGACTGCAACAGCCCTGCCTGAGGATCAGAGGCTGCACTCAGGCTCACATGAAACCACTAACTCAGTAAGAACTGGTAGCGAAACCATGAGAGGCTGTACAGGTTATCATTATAAAAATTTAATTGTTACCAGTAAAAATGGGTATAAACAGGGTTGATATGATTGAATTTGAAGTAATCCTTAGATTAAAAAAATCTTAAAGGATAACAAATATGTAGAATTTCTGACATAAGGCAGCAAGAGATCCTATATAACAAGAAGTTCCATATGATACATGCAATATTTTTCAAGTTGTCATTTGTTTCTCAGATGAATTACAGTAAATCATAACACCCAGTTTAGATATTCTGCCAAAATGACTTATTTTATATTAATTTATTTCATTCTATCCCTATTCCGCTACTGATTTGTTGCACAAAGCCATTTGTTGCTGACTATATTTGAGTGATGTAAGTTTCTACTGTATCTTTATATTAATATATCGTCAATCCATTTTAACAATTTATCTGAAGTCACTTCATAGGGGAACAGCTCCTGTTGGGCCCACACACTCATCTCTCCCTGGCAAGATCAACCAGCTCTGACAGAGGCAAGCAAGGCCAAGGCACTTCCTGACCAGCGCAGAGATCTAGTCCTGTACTTCAGTCTGCTCCAAAGGGCTCTCCTCCAGACATTTCCAGTTCACCTGCACTTCACATTTCTGCTTGCCCAACAATCTGACCCCACACACCACTCGATGGTGATCAGCTGGCAGCTCTGTCCCTCTCTTCACCTGAGTATCCATGACATTTGACATCAGGTAATATGATAAATCATCGGCCTTTCGCCTGGGGTTCTCTGGTACAAAGTACACCTATGAACATCCTTATGCTCAAGCATGGCCTCCATTTTGGACAATCCATGACTCGCACAGAAGTCCATTAACAAAACATTTGGGTTCACATCAAGGGGGCTGTTCATCCTCATCACACCATATCAAGTGTCCCTATCATAGCCCACATGCCTGTTGAGGTACCCGAGTAAGACTTTGGAGTCCCCTTCATGAGCAATGTGCAGGACTCCATTCAGCCTCACCATGGAGGCCAAATACCCTTAGCTGCTGTTCAAAGCACAGGTTTAGAAAACTGTCAGAGGCCACTCCCCATAATCCTAACATCCACAACAAAGCAGCACTCATTCAGGGGCTTGGGAGCACCTCACACCTTGGGCAACTCAGGGAAAGGAATAAAATCCAACCCTTATCCAGGAGATTTGCAGTACACTTGACCCCTTCAGTTATCCTTGAGATGGTGGGTCTTTGGTTGGGAGAAGCATCCTTGTAGTTTCTTTGGGGTGGGCACAGCCAGGATCCATGGCCAACCAGGCGCTCACTGATGGGCCTCTTGCCTGATTATTATTAAAAGAGTGTCCCTTTTAGCTGTAAATTGTTGTGCATGAAGAAAACTTATTTTACACAGACAATTTGACAGCTAAATATAAAATATTTAGGTATGATAATAAATGTGTATTTTTTTATATAACAGATAAACCTCAGGTGTTTTCAGGGCATAATGCTTAGTACCAATGACTCAAATTCTTTTGTTAATACAAAATCAACAGTTAATGACATTTTCCCAGATAAATCATGACAGAGACTTGGAAGTGACTCAGTTTTTGGTGGTAAACATTAATTATTTATTGAAATTAAATTAAAAAGAATAAGTACCAGATCTATTGCATTATTTCAATATTTTGTTCTGAGGGATGGGGGTGGGGGGGTTACTCTACTACTTTTTCTCTCGTAGGATGTGAACACAAATATACAAGGAACATTCAGCTATCACAGATTGCACACCAGATACTGTAGTAATGCAAGACCACCAAAGTCATCCAGGATCTTTTCTCCTTCTTCTTCTCCCTATTAGTCCTTAATATTTCCATAAAGAATATAAAAGTCCATAATCTCTGGCTCTGTACATAAACCTGCCAATCAGTACAACTCATCAGACAATAACTCCCCTATTAGAAAATGAATAATAACAAAAAAAACCCAAACAAAACAAAACTCACAATAATATAATGCCAAGAACATGTACAATGCACTGACACAGAAAGTCAGCTGTGTTAATAGACATGCAACAAGTAACAAAACTTGCTGAAATTGCAATAATCAATTAAAAAAAATCTAAAAACCAGTTGTAATTGCATAAATACTTTGTACAGTTCATTTATCTGCTGTGAAATGCACCTTTCTCTTCAAACGTAAAATTGCATTCAATAAAAACGTGTGATTCCTCGCCACTTTTTTTTTTTTTTTTTTTTTTACATGGGAAGATGCAAAGGAACTCTTGATTGACAGAAGCCGATTCAGCCGAATCAGCTCGATGGCATGATTGCATGCTAAACTACAGTACATAAAGGCAGAATGAGGGACAATAACCAAGGTGCATACTGAAGTACTCTTCCTTTTCTTTATGTGTGAGAATCCAGGGACCAACTGCAAAAAAAAAAAAGGTTTTTTCTAGGAAAATAAGCAGCAGCACAGTTCGGAGGAAAAAAACTACAAGTGTGAACAAAGGAGCGCAGTGACAAAAGAAAGCATTCTGTGGCTTTGACCACAGGAGGAGCCATTCAAACACAGAATGTATTTTGCCATGTCTATTTATTACTCTGTAAATGTGCACATTTTATTGTTCTGTTTTTTTGGAGGTGTATGTTTATTTCTTTGGGCTTATTTTACATGCTATTGCAACATTACAGAATTTAGCGGCTCCAATTGGTAGCATTACCAAAACATTTGTACAAAAAAAAAAAAAACCCAAAAACTTGTCTGTTTCTACATTTTTCTTTCTCAACTGATTTTTCATACCATTGTGGCAAATGTATAACTTTCCTGTTTAAATCATCATTTCTTTATTTTGGTTAAACATCTATTTAAAGACGAAGTATTGTAACAGGAAATGTGTTTGCATTGTCACGGAATCACTTTGCAGCGCAAAGATGGACAGTGACAAAGCTAAAACAAATGTAACAAGGCAGAATGAGTGATGACAACGCCCTAAGCCATCAGTCATGATCGGAATTATTGGCACATTCACAGAGTCGAGATTTGTTGCCCAAATGAAACCTCATAGTTAGGGCTTTGATCATGAGAGTATTTCAGTAGAAATAATATAAAAAATGTGGACGCAAATAAAATTTGTCTAATAGACACTTCTTCTGTTGTGGACTTCAGACTGCAGAAGTTTGTGAAAGTGATCTTGGGCTCTCAATACCATATCAATATAATCACCTGTCATCAGAACAGAATTGCTGACATGTAAAAACGTACGTATGAAATCCTACTTTGGATTTAATTCCAGATGACTTTCTTATCAACTGAAGCACATTATCTATTTTAAGTTAGTCATTTAGTTGCACTTTTATCACACTGCAACAAAATATGAGCCTGGATGTCATCCTGTTTAACAGTGCTTGATATCAAATGGCTACTTAAATCCCCCGTTCAGTCAGGTAATTCATTTCCAAAGGTGTCTGGCTGCTGCTGCAGTTGCAGTTTAACATGTTGAAAAGGACTGAGTGTGTGGAGTGTCACGTGTGGGTTGCAGGTAAACGGTATGAGATAAAAACAGTACATACACAGAGTCCCTTTTCTAAGTGCATACAAAAGTTGGCTTCGACTCTGTACACTAACTTAATAAGTCTACAAGGAAGGGAAATGACGTAAAATAAATGTGCAGCAAAATTATGTGTACTCCTTTTTTCACCTAATACATCATTTTTCACAGCTGATGAACTCAAAGGAAAACAGGGAAAACCTGAAATAAAAGTAGTGATATGGTTTAAAAATAAAATCTGAAATGATCATTTCTCCAGTCTACAGAAAGCACCAACACCAACAAAACATCCTGCAAATGGGAATTCATATCAAGGACAAAACATGTGATAAGAAAATAAAAACATAACATACTTGATAAAGAATTTGGCAAAAAATAAGACAGTATGACAGACTCTTTCTCTCTGATGGTAATGGTGTCACACTGTGGTAGTAAATTGTAATACTTGTAAACAGCAACAACAAAAAGATAAGGAAACTATAGAGAAAAGAGGATTTTGCATAACTAGATCCATTAGTACAGTCTATCCACAGACATCAATTACTGACATTCATATCCCTCCCTCCCTCCCCACTGTGTTGTTCCTCTGGACTCACTGTGACTCATGACAAAGACTACACACAATCAATTTTGTTTCTTTTAAAGCCAAGAGTGATTAGTCACAATGCTATGTTACAGGCATGTTCATTATTTTTTTCAACCAATGACCTTTTTTTTTTTTTTTTTAAATCCTCCATTTGTTTCTCTTTGAGTTGAAAAGGCCATTATGACTATTTACAGTATAAACAAGTTTATGTCTTGTAGTTAAAGTTTTTTTGTGATCACAAAGAAAAATGGCAGGCGATTGATTCGAACGTGCTGCATCGTGGCTTGTTGTTTTTGTGTATCATTTCCTCCAAGTGATGTGTGTAAGTGGTGATACCTTTTTCTTTCTGTTTGTTATCCTCATGTAGCCTACCTCCTTCACTGAGATTTACCACTGTGGTGACAAATCAGTAGTTTCCCTCCCATTTGTCACAGTTCATGTAGTTACTAGATGTAATGGACGTTCGTAGGGGAGTGTTTTGGGATATGTGAGAGGTATCAAAGGATGAGTAAGGTGGATGAAGAAGTGACCAGCTCCTCAGGCTGGCAAAACATTGGAGGTTTTCATTTTGTGGGCACAGCTCAGTTTCTGCAGCTGTCCTCAACACTTCGCTCATGTTGCAAGTTGTAGAAGCAGTTCTGACAAACTCGCACAGGTGATGAGATCTTCAGCCTTTTGATCTCCGACTGGAAGCGACTACATCTGCAGAAGACATGAAGAGAGAAATAGTGAACAAGATGGCAAATAGTAATACTATGCGTGGGGAGGCACGGTGGTGCAGTGGTCAGCATTGTCGCATCACGGCAAGAGGGCTCTGGGTTCGAGCCCTGGCTCAAGTGCGGGGTCTTGTGTGGAGTCTCCATGTTCTCTCTGTGCCTGTGTGGGTTCTCTCCAGGTACTCCAGCTTCCTCCCACAGTCCAAAGACATGCAATTGGGGACTAGGCTGATTGGAAACTAGCCAGGTGGCACTCCGACTATAAATCAGTATCCACATATAGATGTCTTTGGGTAAGAGGTTTATCAAACGTGAAGTTTGAAACAGATCCATCCATGTGGGAGGGAGTTACAACAGTGATGTCTTTCATGGTGAATGATCAAAAGTCGCTGGCGCACCATAACCACATAGAGTGACGCACCCTAAAAATCTTTGCAATTTAACATCACTAAGGGGTCTAGTACGTATTTATAAACTTCAGATAAAGTCCATTAAAGTTTGACCCCTTGAAATGTCCAAAAATGGCAAGAAATTCTAGATAGAATGCAAAATGGCGGACTTTCAGTTGTCTTGAGGTTATGTCACCTGGACATTTTGTAAGTTGCAAAGGTAGATGTGCCTACCGATTTCCATGCATGTGGATCAGCATGAACATTGGTAGAGGGCACCATTGAGGCATTTTGTCACACCTATATATGAAACCTATAAATGATGTAATATATGAGCGGGCATGGCATTTGAAGTGTCTCATTAAAATCTGACCATCTGACATGAAGTTGATTGGTTTCTATGTCACGGTGAAACATGAGCCTCTGACACCACACCATGGCCTCATCGCCTGACAAGAAGTCACGGTTTCACAGAGGTTCATCCCAAAGGTCTTTGGGAGTGTCTGACAAGATTTTAGTGAGATACAATCAACGAACTAAATAAAGAACATCTCAGTTTAAAATGTGTCGCTTCATTCACCCCCTCGGTGGAGCTATGAATGAAAGTCAATATTGACCCCAAGTGTCTTCAGGGTAAGATGTTTATCATCTAACAATGTAGGACAGTGTTGTAAGAGTTTCATTTTTCATGGCAAATTGTCAAAACTAGCCCTCCCGTCATGCCCACATAGTGTGGTGAAAAATCAAAATTTTAAATTCAACATTGCCCTGGGGTCCAGTACATACTGACCAAATTTTAAAAGTAATTGATGAAACCCCTTAGAGATGTTTCCAAACCAGGAAATCGCCAAAACTTCAAATTTCAAATCATTTAATTATGAAAATGCAACACTGAACAATGTGATAAGTGCTGTTCTTACTTTTGGCAGAAGAGCTGCCCACAGTTCCTGCAGTGGTGGCGTCGCTCGGTGAGGGAGAAGCGAACCGTGCAGCCGGAGCAGCTGTCCACCACTTCATCCTTAACCCAGTGGTCGGCTGCAGAACGTCCAGGCTGGTCACTGACTGACCAGCTGAAGACACGACCACATCCATCACCCACCAGGATCTTACTGTGGTCCCTGGGGAGAGGGCAAAGAGGAAGGATTAGAGACAATTGGGTAAGAGTGGATAGAAAGGGAAGAACAAAGAAAAGACAAAGGGAAAGAAGAAGAGGGCGGACAACTGTTGTGTGAGGGCATCTTGCCTTATGTGTAGGATATATTATATATATCATCAATTGTATGCAACCCCTTGAGAACTTGAGCAAATGAACAGGAACAGCATATCCCTGAAATGTTCGATTAATTTAAAGGTAAGCATTTAGAAGAATTTCTTTTTATGCATTAAATGAATACAACAAATGTCAGTTTTATCAGTTCTTACTTCGAGATGGCTAGGGAGGTGATCTCAGCCGGATGAGTATTGTCTTTACGATCAATTGCTGTGTGCATGGTGAGTTTGCTCCGGAAGACCAACTGGCGCTCCCATCTGTAGCCTGTGAACATACACAAACACTCAAACACACTGCATTTTCACAATGTGAAGGACACACAAGGATCAGATCAGTGGGGAAATATTCATTTTTTTTAATCAGGGATGAGCCCCTGCGTAAGTTCTTCTCTGCAATGACATTGTTAAAATGACAATAACTTGACACCCACCTGCCCTGAGCTGATTAAATGTCCGTGTTTCCATGGTGGAGGGCTGGAGAGGCTGAGGCACGGAGCCTTGGACAGGATGAGCTGGATGAGCTGGATGAGGGTTGGCACCTTTGGCTTGGCCCTCGGAGTAGTTAACAAATACAAAGCCATCTTTCTCATCAATGCTGAGGGTGTCTGACCATCGGTGAGAGTCGTCAGAGCCACTGTCCATTGACCAAGAGGCTCCTGTTCGGGCGGAAGGACCTTAAAGATAATTTCATGTCAATAAGGTGAATATTTGAAAAAAATGAAAAACCGACATGCACATCCAGTACCCCAATGGGATAGAAGCAGGATCAGATAAGCATAACAAATGAGTTCCTGCAAAAGCCCAAGCCAAACTTGAGCTTTGAGCTCAAAACATAACACACTAAATACATTCTTGAAATCTGAGCTCTTTGGATGTCTTTTTTTCCCTTTTAGTAAGGTGAACACTAGCATGGACTAAGATTCATGTCCTGTGGAGGACCATCCATCCAGGTCCATCTCAACAAAGACAACACAGGTACAAGACACATTTTACTTTTGTAATGTGATAATACATTCATATTAAGTTAACAGCTTGTTTCTCACCCCCCCACATGACCAAAACAATAATTCAGTGCAGGTTTAGATATATGACACAGCAGATACATATCAATTGCAAATGTTGCTAAGCTGAGTTGGTGATCTGTTGTGCACCTCTGGGTCTGTGAATGGCGCTGCCTGGTTGGCTGCCTCCACCAGTCGATGGGTTGTGTGGAGCTTTGGTTTCCTGGCTCAAACTGGCTTCATCCCCGTCTGATTCGCTGCTATCGTCTTCACCACCATTGTGACTCTCCCCCCCTTCAGTGAGACAAAGAAAAGCAATGATATCTAAGATAATGGTACTTCAGCACATAAAACATTAAGTACTACTCAACCCTAAGGAATTTACTGCATTTAATAAATTGTCAAAAATCTCAAATTGATACTTTACATGTAAGAGTAATTTGTTTATCAAATACCTCTTGAATTAGAGTTATGAATACTGAGGAACAAGTAAGCACTGTTTGTTTATTTCTCACACTTCATTAGTATTAATAGTGACAACACACAATTTCTGTTAGACACTGTATTTAATCTTACTCAGAATTTTGGCATTTCTGGCTTGGCTCTGACAGGAAGTAAGTCTTACTTATCCAAAAGACCAAGGTGTGTCTCCTATGATACTGTCTCAGTATTAATTTATGTGAAGTAAATGGAGTACCGCAGGTGTCGATATTGGCCCTCTCCTTTTCACACTATATATATATGTCATCTCACAGCCAAATCATAGAGACTTAAAGAACAAATTTCCAATTCTATGCAGACAACACACAGCTGTATGTGCCAATAATTCCCAATTCATGACTTAAGAGGCCTGTTTGTTGACAGTGGAAAAACTGAATGTCATGCAACTTACTGCTTTTAAACCCTGATATGACAAAGACGATGGTAATTGGCCCGGCATGAATTAGGCACCAATGTAATATATGATATGACAGGTACTTTGGGAAACTGTGTAATCTCTCAGAGGTTAGAGGTCAAGAAATCTCTTAGAGCAGTTTCTTTCTAAGGATCAACACATTGTAGACATTACAAAGATCACCTTTCCACCTTCACAACACTGCTAATGTGAGGGTCTAAGGGCAGAGGATGTTGTTATGATGCCATGTAAAGCCCTTTGAGACAAACTGTTGGTGAAAACGGGCTCTACAAATAAAATTGCCTTGCCTTGCCTTGCCTAAACTCAGGTTTTTTCTGTCTTTGGGAGATGCTGATGTATGAATTCATTCTGCGGTTTCTTCCAGTGTTGATTATTGCAACCCTGAGCTGTCTGGTCTGCTGTGAGTAAGCATCTAAAGCATTTCGAGCCTTCCTCTCACAGGACGCCAGTCTTCTGTGTCTTCAGCGTTGACAAATAGTGAGAAGGTTGCAGAGCTTTTTCCTATCATGCCTCGTTCCTCTAAAATAAACATCATGCATTTTTCAGACACTGACTCTGCTGAGGCTTTTAAATCAAAATTTACACCTCATCAACTCAGCTTGACATTTGTTGCTTCTTTTAAGTTCAGCTTCCTTCTCTATCCAACTCTCTGTCCCTCTCTGATCCATCCTTTCCAAGGTCTTCTCTCTCTAAAGAATTTCTTTCTTGAGGGTCTAATGAAACCTGAGGCTTCTCAATGACCTCTTGGATCATAACCTGAGAGTTACAGCTTTTATCCTAACCTTCATCTTTATTGCTGTTCTAATCTAACCCTTAGTTAGGTTATTATCTAACCCCTGTTGTGTCTCCTTCTCAGCATGCCATGAGCTGGGAACATGGGACTCGGCTGCTCAACACCATGCCAGGACCATACATTCATAATCAACTCGTGTCAAATTAGTTTTGTATTCTGTGACTGTGTTGCTCTGTTCTGCACTTGCAACATCTACAGCATTTTTTCCTGTCCTGGGAGAGGGATCCATCTTCTGTGACTCTACCTTAAGTTTCTGCCTTTTTCCCCTGAATGAAGATGTTTTTTTTCTCTCCCTTCCCCTGTTTGAGGTTCAAAGAGTGGATAAGTTGCATTGTGTACAGATAGTAAGAAAAGCCCCTTTGGGCTAATTCTGATTTGTGATTTTGAGCTTCATAAACAAAATCTTTTTTTTTTTTTTTTTTAACTTTTTTCCCACGTGACTTCTTGGTGAATCCAGAATTAACAAAATACTAGCCACAAAGAGACCAAAGATTAAAAATGGAAAACTTAATGAGAAGAGCATTGTCAAGGTCATATCCAAGTCTTCTTTATCCAGTCTCCACAAACACATTCAACAGTGGTGTCTGGGCAATGAATGAGCTAAAAGGTGGGATTTCAGCTGAATGCATGAGCTAGTCAGGTCCAGACCCGTGTGCTGAACTGTTTTAGTCATTCTTTTTTTAGCGTTGGCAGAGAACTGAATACACCTATATTACTGGGAAACAAAGACTTTTATTATACAAGAATTTGCATTTGATACTGTTGTTAATTTCCATCGCTTGTGGTTTCCCTCAGCAAGTTTATGGCTGGAGTTTTTTTTTTCATGTCAGGCAGGGAAAAAAGGGCATGAATTCAAGACTTTGAACAGGAAGTACTTGATAGAAATTGTACTTTTAAGGTGATGTATCACTTTAAAACATGACCCATAACTTGTCCTGATGCATAAATTGGACTCACCAATCTTCTCTTCACCACAGCAATCAGGCACATCTGGCTCTACTGGCTCTGGAGCTGGGGTTTCTGGGACCTGAAGGAACTCCATTCTCCAGAACTACAAGAACAGTTCAACATAGTTAAGTGATTTGGGGCAAATACAAAACATAAAGTTCAAGAGATCTTCCAAATACTTACATACATAGGATCTAAGGTCAGAATGTTTTTCTTTTTTTTTAAATGAAATGGATTATCATAGTTTATGCCAGTATAGAGATAGGACAACGATGACACAGGACAGAATTTAGATACTTCGAGGCCCATAGAGTGACGTTAAATTAGATAGTTACCCTGATGACACCATCGGAGTGTCCTGTGACAATGACATTCTGTGTGTCCCATTCATTCATCTCTGATACGCAGCAGCACAGGATCTGCTGACTGCGGCCAGTGAAGGTGTTCGCACTGGCAATGGGGCTGCCATTGATGCTCCACACATGGATATAGGTGCCTGCACATGACACAACATCTCCCTGTGCACAAGCACACAAACACATATGACATGTTTACTTGTATCAGCTTTGACACAACATGAGATTAAGACCATCCAGAGCTGACAACCAACCGTCAGCTCATTGATGCAAAGAGCTGAGACAGGTGACCGGTGTCCCCGGAGCTGTGTGACGAAGGAAAGCTTGTTCAGGTCCCAGATGATGCAGGTTCGGTCCCGTGAGCCGCTGACAATGATGTGGTACGCTGATGATGCTGTCAAACACGTTACAGCATCTGTATGGCCCAGTAATGCCTAAACCACAACATGACAAGAATAATTATGTTAGATACAATAAATGCGGGGCTCTAAACTGCAAATTAAATGTTCCCATTTGCAAACCTTTTTGTGCGTGTGCTATTTAAATTTTAACCTAGTCACATTTGGGTGAGTGTATTATCATTACTATTTTGGTATTATGGGAAGAGTAAAACATTTCGATGGAACCAGTCCTTTTTCCTCACTAGTGCCCCCAGTGTGCTTACCTGTTTGAGGGTGAGCATCTTGGCTTTTGTTCCTGTCTCCCATACGCCGATGGAGGTGCTGGTGCCACCTGTGATGACCAGCTTTGGGTTGGGACAGATGGCACAGAGGATCTGACCCCACTCTGACAGACATTCATACACCACCAGTGCCTGACATGAGATTAAAGAAGAAAGACCGGTTGTTCCAAAACTGGTTTTAGTTTCCAAGTTTCCTATTGGACAACAAAGGTTTTTAACACTGATTCTCAACTGTAAAAATAGTGCTCAAACAGCACTTCTGTGCAGATGACAATACAAGGGATGGCTGCGGGTGTGCAAACAGTGGACTCAGCATAGAGTGAATTTCTACTGAGTCACCATGAATGGAAAACATTGCCTTTTATACAGACTAGACAGTCTGAAGGTGACATAAGCTGCAATAGTCTGCATTTCAATGAAGTAGTATTGTTTAAAAAAATAGCAGTTGTCCTAACTCAAAGACTGAAAAATGCTAATTCAAGACCTAGAAAAAAAACAATAACCAATCCTACAGATGAGAGGCAAACTTGTCAACTCTCTAAGCACAGTGTGTGAATGTAGTTTAAAGAGTGTGACATGGGTGTAGTTTGTCACTCCCATCCTACCCCGCTCCTTTGATGAAATCTAAAATCCAGTCTGCAAGCTTCCAAAGCAAATCAGTACAGCAGGGGAGTAGGGTGGATTATGCTTCAGCATGGTGCAAGGAAACTGGTTCGAGTGTGAGTGTGCTCTAAGAATGTGACTATAGGAATAATGGATAGTGACCTTGTCAGACTCATAGTTTGCCAGACGACAACTGAGGTCAGCATAGCCCCAGGCAAAGGTCTTGCTCCAAGTTGGGGGAACCAGAACTTTGTTTTGTTCCACAGCAAGGATGCCCTTGTCCGTGCACACGATCTGGCCCACAGGCTCCTTCAGCTCTGGATAAAGGTAATATAAAATGGTGAAGAGGAGAATATAAGTGTTGTGCACCTCAGGGAGTCAATTTTTATCAGTTTAATGGGCAGAGTATTACACTAACACTGGCTGGAATAGACAGGCATTCAGTGAAAAAAAAAAAGAACTCGTGGGCACTTCATGCACATACCATGGTCATAGAAAACTCAACCTGACCAAATGTTGAACTAGATGGCGCTAGAGAATATACACTGACTATAAATATCATTTTGCTGCACATTGTCGGATGTATATCAAATGATGTTTGTTCTTAGCCTTAATTCCTATAACCGCTAGGTGGCACTATGACATTGACTTAAATTCAGCTTGTCAATGTCAGAACTATAATCAACGTATTAAGTTTGGAAAAGATCTTACTGTGCTGAGTTCAGTTACAGCAGTTTCTATGGTGAACCATCAAAATTGACCACCTTGCCATGGTGACTATTTAACAAAAACAGTCTTTACAGGAACCTGTCACCAAGTTCTCAAAGCGTTTCTGACCACATCTGTGATGGAAGTTATCAAAGTTTAAAAGACTTTCTCATTTCCTTTAGCCACCAGGTGGCTCCATGGCTAATCTGCATCAAAATTAAATGGTCCTGTCTTGGCTCATTCCATACCCTTAGGTTACTGCATTGCTTTTGTGTAATCCTGCTCACAGGCAAAAAGAGAACCGTACTTAAACAATAATCTCCTTGACGTAGCTAAGATAGAATTCATTCATGGATCTGCTCTGACATCAAAGTGATACTAGCAGAGTGTGTATTTGTGTGTGTACCTTTAACAGGTGCCAGGGAGGGTCTGAGATTGTCCAGATGATGGAAAAATATCTTGTCATTGTTGGAGCTTGGAGGAATACTTGCTATCTCACCATTAGCTTTGCTGCGTACCCGTTTAGGAGGGTGGGGCTTCTTAAACAGCTATATCACAAACAGATAAACCATCAGCAGTAATTCAAAATCTAATCAAGGCCAAATGACTAACTTTACTCCATAAACAACGAAAGCTGGGACATTCTGAGGTCTTTAAAACAAAGTCTTAATAGCATTTCTAACCATCACATGAGGCGGTAAAAGTCATTACACAACAGGATACAAGCTGGTGGATACAAAATTGAACAACAATGTAGTTATTCATGATATCTGCCACTAAAATTAGCATACTAATGTAAAATTAACTTTGTATTTCAAGTTGACATGTATAAAATTTTGGAACGTTAACATGCATGTATGTGAACTGCTCATGTGAATTAAACCTTTAGCATACATAAATATAGCATAACATATAGTTTATGATATAAGCTGTAGCAGTTATCCAAGTAGTAATTACAACAAAGTCACTGTAATTAAGGTTTAAGTATTACTTATTTATTTTTTTCATATTAGAATTAGCAGCAGTAGCAGTGACATCAGTAGTAGTGTTGATAGACAAGGAAATGGCCTTAAGTGCAGCAGCTGCAATTCTACTTCTATTATTATAGTAGTACAACAGCGATATATGTACCAGTATCTGACCTGTTTGGGGATCTGTCCAAAGTTGTTGATGAAGCCAATGGTGGCTGTCTCCTTGAGTGGATCATTGATGTTGTAAATGTCCACCTGACCCTCGTAGAACAGGTGGTGGAAAACATTGACTGCGTCCACAGCTGGTGGCCCCTGCTGCTTGTAGCCAAAAATCAGGTCAATCCATTCGTGGAGGTGGGCCGATACATAGTCACACTCTAGGGCCTAGAGGAGGATGGGAAGCCATATTTAATCAGTATTCACTGCACTTTAATACGTTTGCTGTATGTTGTGATACCCCACCTCTCTGTGGACCCTGATAAACTCCCGGGGGTCACCCTTGGCCCAAGGAGGCAGGATCACATCGCCCAGCTTGGTGCCATTCTGCTTAGCGCCTTCAAAGAACAGAAGTCAACAGACATTAATATTCACATTAATCCAAGTTTGTCTGGCTTCAGGTTCTTCATACTGACCGAGATCAAAGTTGTTGGAGTTGAGGAAGAACTCAGGAAGATAGAAGAACTCAGGGATGAGTTCCTTGACATCAGCCATGTTGTGCTTGGAGGCAGACAGCCAGGCTTCGCGCACACTGTGGAACATCCTGTCGGCCAGATCAAAATGACCTCCCTGCAAATCATACAAATGTTGCCTTTGAAAGTGGTGCAAGACATTGAGAGTGAAGGCAGGTCATTGGAAGATAAAATAAACAAAACTAAATGAAATAAATAAAAGCAACCCTTTCTTTAAATAATGCCACCACTTTCAGAGACAAATGTACAGCATATGTTTTAACGTCATAAAATACGGCTAAATTTGTCCAAAACATTAAGACAGGAAACAATTATCTTCTTACACAAGACGTAAAACTGGTATTTTCTTGTTAGAGACCAAATACATTTAATAAACTGGATTTTATGTCAAAAGAGCTTTCATGTCAGAAATAGAGCTCATTAACATTTCCGAAAGTTCATTATATAAAAATACACCACTCAATCGTCAGTAAATGATTACTTCATTAAAACATATGGATCCTTGAGTAATTGTTTGTGTTGCTTTTTAAGCAAACATATTGATATTTACAACCTGTCAAACATCAGCATTTGCTTCTTTTTGACATATATGATTGAAAATGAAACATCTTTGACTGCTAAAACAAACAAATTGACCCCCCCCCCCCGATTTTCTTGACATTTTAAGGACTAAATAATTCCTCCCTCAAATATCTAAATGATTGACAGATTGATCAAAAATGAAAACAATCATTTGTTCTTCCCTCCAAAGTTCATTCCCAGTCAAGAAACTCAGCAGAAATCAAACCTGGAGTCTTAGGAAAATCTGTGTGAAGGGCTCCATCCGGACCAGATAAGAGGCAACTATCATGGCTGAAGAGTAATGGGTGCCGTAATGGTAGGCTGGGGTTTCACCTAGTACAGCAAAAACAACACATTTATACCAACACATCCAGAATACAAGAGCACGGTGTTCTCATTGAAATCAAATAAGAATTGAAACAATTAGGGTTAGAAGCTAAACAGAAACAAGAACCTGTTTCTGTCTTCTTTTAGTTTACTTGGGGAAAATAAAGCCCAAAAATATGTGAAATCGGCATGGCTCAGAGGTAGAGTGGCCGTCTAGCAACTTAAGTGTTGCTGGTTTGATCCTCACTTCCCCGGATGACCTTGTCCAAGTATCCTTGGGCAAGACACTGAGCCCCTAATTGCTCCTGATGGCCCTGCTACGGACTGGTGACCCATCCAGGGTGTACACTGCCTGTCGCACAATGTTGGCTGAGATAAGCTCCAGCCCTCCCATGACTATCAATGGATAAGAGGCATAGACAATGAATGGATGGATGGATAAATGAAATCCTTTTAAGTTTTGGCTACAACTGCTCAAGGGATTTGTCCCTGAAAGCCAATTTATAGAGTAAACAAAATCAAGGTTAGCACCATGCTGGTGAAGAATCATTTTTTGCATGTAAGCTCTGGATTGGATCACGGACCCCCTAACGACCCACATGAATACCAGTTGGACAAACTACTCTCATGTGACCTCAGCCATTACACAGACTTCTAAAAGCTTCCAACTCCCTACCAGTGACATAGAACTGAATCAGATTCTTGGATGAAAGCGAAACATCTTAAAGGAAACTTAAACAGTCCAGTTGACTACACCCCCTCACTTAAGAGGTTAGCACCATCTTTTCTAATCGTATGTTTTATTTCAATTCAAATAACACTAACATGAAAATCTCCATGAGTCAAAACCCAGTAAAACACTAAGAGGTGGTCTTATATGGGTCTTGGATTTTTAAGACCCGATCCACCCATTATGAGAACCAATATGGCCTGCCCCACTCAAAAAAATGATTTAATTACTGTCCTGAACCCAATCAAAACTGCAATTTTTTGGGTTATTTATTAATAAAACAACAAATTTCCTCTTTTAAGACCATCTCTCACACACATACATGTTGCTTTTTCAACTTGAAGCACTACTGAGGGGAGTGACTTACCATTGGGGTCCTCCCAGTCCTTGTACCTTTTCTTGTACTGGGTCAGTCGGTCATCTGTCTGAGCTCCCATCGGCTTGGCAAGATTACGAAACGTCTTGGGGTTGTTCAGGTCCAACTCCTGGTAAACACAAAAATCACAAACTTATAGCTGAGTTTGACTCAAGTTGGAAAAAAAATAAAGGATGCAGTTAATCAGAGAGAGAGAGAGAGAGACAGACAGACAGACAGACAGACAAAGTCAATTACCCACGCACAATAAACAGGTTTTCAAGTATTAAGTTTGACATGTGCACGCTGGTAAATATGCTTCAGTTAATAATGATGTTTTTAAGTTTAGAGTGAAATGTCTCTGCTGTTGTCCTAATCCCAAACCCTGTGATCACCTCTGAGTCATAGTCAGCCAGGATCCAGGGGAACACAGGATACTGCATCAGGTCATTGTATGAGCGACCCGCCAAGGTGTTCAAATGCATCAAGTACTGGAAGTTACTGATCTCTCCTCGCTGAAACACAGATGGCATACGTCTGTGAGGCTCAGATGATCACATCGTAGGTAACAGGATTAAAGTCACCAGTCAAGGTGCCTACCTCCCATCTTTGAGTCACTGACTTCTCCCCTACCAATGTGCTGAGGAGTCCAGACCTGTTTGAGACCACGATAGAAGAGATGTTCAGCTCTGTTTTTGTTTTTTTGCAAGTTGGCAGTGAAATGTCCTAGGCTTCAATTATACATCATACAGGCATTTTTGCAAAAATTAATATGTCCTTATAAAAATATCAGAATTATTATGAGAACACAAAATGAAAGATATTGGCGCAATTCCACAGAGCTCTAAAGCAGGGGCTCCCATACATTTCTAGCGACTTGTCCTCCCCACGATCCAAAGAGGCACTAACAAGCAAACAGCCACATTTAAGTTGATTTAAATTCAGCTGCTATATTTACAGTAGTTACACTACTATCTTTCATCTTTGGAACAAATTATGGGATTTTTAATAATGTTTAAATATTTTTTGATTCCTGGGAATTATCTTTTAAACCCCCCATCTGTATCTCACAATCCACTTGGGGCTCCAAACAGCGACTTTGGAGTTTAAAAGATGTCTTATAACGTATTAAGAAGAACTTGTCCTTGATTCTTATTCATTCCAAATTTGTATTTCATTCACCACAAAAGAAAAGATAAGATACAAAGTTTTATTTAGTTTTTTGGGGAAGGAAATCATTATATTATGTTTTAATCTAAAACAGTAGTTTCTGAATTATTTTATCACCCTGTAGTATTCAACTTAAAGATCCCAAGATTTTGTGTTGGTATTGAGTTTTTTCCTTCTTTTTTTGTTGTTGTTGGTCTTTCACATAAACTAATAAGTAGATCTTCATGAAAGTTGGTGGAGGGAGGACCAGGGCCAGAAAAGAATACAAACTATTTTGGAGCAGATCCAGGACTGAAAAAAAAAACAACTTTCTTAAATAGAGCAGTACATTCTTGAACTTTTTTTCTTCAGTTATCTGGAAATATTACAAGGACATTTATGGAAAAGTCAAGCATATTTTTTCCAGGTTTGTAAATATATACAGGCAAACATAAATGATGATTTCAGTGATTGATTAGTCTGTCCTCTTCGAGTGTCCTTCGAGCATACAATACTGTACTTATCATAAAGAAAAGACACAATTTGACAGAAATTTGTTAAGTCTCACCCTTGTTCAACACTGGTGTTGGGCCTCTGGCCTGAGACTGACTCTGAGCTGTCAGCCAGTGAAGGCACCACTGCCAAGAACCTAGAGACAAGACAAGACAAAAAAAATAAAGTTATAATTACTATTCAGGAACCTACTGCAGTCTAGTCTGATTATCTTCACACAGATTAAAACTAGCATTAAATGTGCTACATTAAATGTACCATTGCCTTCAAACAAATTTGCCTAATTTCAGTTTCCAAGCAATTTTGGCAAGGTCAAACAACCATGTCTACGTTTCAGCATTGTGGCTTTTATCAGATTATCATGACATTACTTAAAACTTAAAATAAAATCCCATGTTTTGACACTGAATGCAGAATATGCAGGATTAGTGTTAATAATTTCTTTTTGAATGTAATGTATTTAAAAAGACACTCACGTACTACAAAAAACAGCTGCAGAGTTCCTTAAGTACATAATCATCTGTCATTTTAGGATTTAAACTTGTAAAAAGGAAAAGAGAAAAAACCTCATATATTGTTAAAGATATACCAGTATGGTTTATCCATGCAGCAGGTCAGCAGCATGAGACCACATACAGCCTCCATTCGAATTCATTACCTTTGATAAACTTTGTTGCGGACTCCTTTTTGGAAGGCCAACAAGTAGTTTCTCCCATCTGCTGAGAAGACCTCCACTGCCATAGGCTACAAGATAACAAAACAAAGGTTTCATACACTTTGCAAATGTTCAGTCTACCATTCCATCCATGGAGTATTAACACCTGCTTGATGTATATTTTAAAAATTTGTGCAATACGAGTATATAGACCTGCA
Source organism: Aulostomus chinensis (assembly GCF_037954235.1). Lineage (NCBI taxonomy): Eukaryota > Metazoa > Chordata > Actinopteri > Syngnathiformes > Aulostomidae > Aulostomus > Aulostomus chinensis. Next base: position 19,092,976 of record NC_141325.1, on the reverse strand, counting down.
GCAGGTAGCGCCTCTTGTGTACTTCCTTGATGTCTTCATAAGCAAAAATGCTGCAGGTTCTCTTCAGCTGGCTCTGGCCTTGTCTTGCTCCTCTAGGGATAATGGCTTCATGCAAACTGGACAGAAACAGTTAGGCTTTTACAAATGGACCCTTCAGGTAAGAGTTCAATTCTATTCAACAATGTGTGTGTGTGTGTGTGTGTGTGTGTGTGTGTTCTTGTACTTGCTAGGACTAGAATACGTATTTAACCAACAGAGTGAGGACATTTTTGGAAAGTGAGGACATTTTAGCCAGTCCTGACATCTTCAAAGGGCCGTTTGAAGGTCAAGACTTGGTTTTAGGGTTGAGGTTAGAAATAGGTCCTGGTTAGGTTTAGGGTCAGGCAGTCAGTTGAGATGGTTAGATTAAGGTAAGGGGCTAGGCAATGTGTTATATCAATGAAAGTCCTCACAAAGATATAAGTACAATGATGGATGGGTGTGTGTGTGTGTGTGAACTTGATCGTGACACATGTCCACAATCTGAATTCACTGTAACTTGTATTATTTCTCAGGCAGTGCAGGTTCTACGAGAACATTTCTGTTGTATTTGTAATAAATATATGTAACAATGGAGCAAATACAGATTCACAGCTACAATGTAGGGGTACTTGGCTTTTTTTAATCTAACAGTGCCATGACCACTTGGGCTTGTCTTATGTGCCAGTAAAAAGATCAAAAAGGAGTAAAAACAAACAAACAAACAAAGAAATAAATGAAGCCAATCCCAGATGACAAATTGGCCACAACTAATAAATGCATCTGCCTAAATATCTGTCATGTTTCACTGTATCCTATGAAATTTTACATACTGTAATACATCAGAACTGGAACCCTACAAATTTTGGTTACTGTTGCTAAATTCTTGTGGTAGGCATATTGTATTTAGTGATTTTCACAAAATCTTAAATATTTCATGTCTTGATGGATTTGCCGTATATTTAACTCATGGCAGTTATTTTAAGAAATAAATGATGTGAAGTATTCACCTCCTGCTGCAGCTACTTCAGATTGCTGATTTTCATGAACCAATATTTTCAACATGCCTTCATAGATTTTGTGTGTTGTGACACTTAACTGTCCCCAGAAAATGGTAAAGAGCGGTTTCATAGTGGTTTGAGGATGAGCACAATACATTGGGTGAATATTCCACACAGCTAACACTAGCACATACTAACATGTATAATTTTTTTGTGATAATGATTAATACAGAAACATTCATCTGATCTAAACTGATTTGATGGTAAAACACTAAAACAGTAGAGGGAAACACAATTCAAGCCTCAACAGCAACTAACTGTAACATTTCTTTTTTTGTTAGTTTAAAAGGAGTTGACGTTCCTAAAGATATAAACAAGTAGTCTCTCTTCTGAGCTCCACAGCACATGCTCCCTCAAGAGCATTACATCATCCTGGCCGCAGAAACACAGCCAATGGAGCACTCTGCGGAATGACGTCATCTTTTATTGGGGAAAACAAGAGTTTCAACCATCACCGGCAATGGCTGATGTTACCAAAATGTATTCAGGATTCATGGAGCTGAAAGTATTTCACAGTACATTCTGGGACAGTCACTGCATGTTTTACTTGGACTGACTTTGTGATTCTAACAATACTTACTGTCGTGTGAATAGCATTTTCTCATGAAGTTAACCAAATAAACCACTGGCTCCCCATCAAATTCCGCATTGACTATAAAATCCTCCTCCACACCTTCAAGTCCATCCACAACCTCGCCCCTCCATACCTGTCTGATCTTCTCCACATCAATATCCCAACCCGGTCTCTTAGGTCTGCCTCTTCCCTCAGCCTAACCGTTCCTTCAGCCCGTCTCTCCACCATGGGGGCACGAGCCTTCAGCCGCTCGGCCCCCCACCTCTGGAACTCACTCCCCCCTGACCTCAGAAACTCTGAATCCATAGACTCTTTTAAATCACACCTCAAAACCCACCTCTTCAGACAGGCCTATGAATCTGTGTAGTTTGCTCTGCTCCAAAATGATTGTTGCTTTTTTAATTTTGCGTGTTTGCTTTGCACTGTTTTGCTATGTTTTGCACTGTTTGCCCTGTTTTTAACCTTGTACAGCAACCTTGAGTGTCCTGAAAGGCGCCTTAAATAAAATGTATTATTATTATTATTATTATTAAATGAAGGTGTAGTCAGTTTAAATAAAAAAGCAGATAAAGACAGAAGAGTATTTCAGTCTCAGTTGCAATATTTACATTAGTTGTACACCGTAATCAAACTGTGAAGTCCAACCAGTTTTTGTAGCCTTCTGTAACACTTATGGGAGTCAAAAAGCTTTACGACACATGGTCCAGCTTACAGTGAGTGTTACAAACTTGGTTGTAAACTCAGTGTTTGTCACCATAACAGCAACAGTTTCAGGTTATATTCTGAAAAGAAACTGACTGTATATACTCCAGAATGCAGGGATGTAATTGTGAGTAGGGCTGAAATGATTCCTCAAGTCACTCAAGTCATTTGATTACTAAAATTCCCCGAGGCCAAATTTTTGCCTTGAAGCCTTGTTTAAATCTGAATTTTATTTTGTTTTGCACATAGGGGAGGTCACTGAAATCTGGTATAAAACAGCTGAATTACTTCAAACCAGATTATTGATAAGCTTAAGTTTGGATATAATTTCTTAGCACGCGGCTTCAGCGTCTCTCCTCTCTGCGTCAGTGCTGTTCCTACATACACCCACATGCAGTAAACACACACAGGAGGTCAGTGCATCTCTCTTACCCTGTCTGTGTCTGATCTGTTGACTTTCTTCATCAGCAGGATGTTTTATAATGTTGCCCCAAAACCCAACTCTAGTTTATTTTTGTTTTCCACGTATAAATTCACCTGCGATCAGATTTCACAGCAGAAAGCTGCATGTGGAGGAGACTTGTTGTGATGTGGAATGAAGGAGTTTATTAACTAACGTGATGGTGAATGACATTGACACCAACCAGGTGTACTTATAAGATTAAAGAACTATATACAGAGACCTTTACATTAAACAGGAGAGTATGTGTCTCTGTCACAAACTGTCAGACCTCCTCAGAGCAGAACAAACAGGTGAAGGAGGGCAGACTGATCACTAATCAATCGCGGATGCCGTCATTCTCTCGGACTGATTAAAAAAATACAAATGCCAAAATTGGTCACAAACTATACTTGAGTGTCCGCATAAATAAAGATCACTGACCTGTTGTGATGGAAAAAGCACTCAGATCCTTTACTTAAGTACAAGCATTAATACCACAATATAAGAACACCTAATTACAATTAAAAATCTTGCATGCAATTGTTCCCTTTTTTGAAAAGTCATCATTTTCATTGCTTTTGTTGTACTTTAATGGCTCTCTGATGATTTTGATTACTAGATACACACATGCAAACTCATAAGAGGAGAAAAAGGTGGCATGTTGGTGAACCAATCCCCTGTAGGACCCTGTTTGTACTTCAGTAAAAAATAAAGTAAAAACAGTAAAAGTACAGTCAAAGTAAAGTTACTTTAGTTTGTACTTTTACATTGGCATTTAATTCTTGTCCATTTAAGAGACTTGTCTTATTTTCTCTTTTGTATTTTACCATTGCTCTTAAATAAAGCAAAAGTAACGTAATTGAAAAAATTGCAAAATGTGCAATACTTCTTATCCGATTACTCGATTAATCGCCAGAATAATTGAAAGCTTACTTGATTACTAAAAGAACCGATAGTTGCAGCCATACATTTGAGTGCCTTCAGTCAGTCAATATGTCGTGTCAATATTAACACCCTAATCAAAACATTATCTTATTTAGATTGAGGTCACTTGTCAGATTATTATAATTTATGTGAAGTGGTCCCTGTCAGTCTGATGATTGATAGCTGTGCAAGGTTCGAAATTGATCTGACAAAAGCCGAAATATCCGTTTTACTCCTGTCACAACCGGAGTACATTAACCACCCCATAAACAGCTCAGTAGTAGATACAGGCGTAAGAAACTAATGAAAAGCTTTGAGCCTCGAGTAGAAGTCTAGTACACACCTCTTACTTTTTCTAATTTTCCAACTGAGAGTTCTAAGCTCCATCCAATACTGACTCAAGTGACTTTTTTCACATGTACATTAGACAACAGTCAGTGATTCTCCTGCAAGTGTACTGATTCAAAGTGAAGTGACAGATCTGCAGACCTACTTTGAGGGTAGCGTGTCAATGTCCCTGATTTCCCTGGACATGGTCATGGTATAGCCGTCAATGACGTAAAAGTGCTCCTTCCCAAACAGCAGCAAACCCTCACTTGTGTCCAGACCCTGCACCCTGGCACAGCGGTACATGTGCTGAATCTGAAACAAGAGGATGTGACAATGAATGAAGAGCTAGTAGCCTGTAGTTTAAAGAAAGTACAACTGTGATGAGGAGTTACCAACTGAAATTTCTCTGCTCAAAATGCTTACAGGTGCAAGAGACAGCAATTTTAAGAAAACAGTGAGTTTAACCCATAAGTAACAATATTGGTGAAGCAATTCTATGGTGGTCCAAGCTGAAAGACCAAAGGGGGCTGAAAAGCCATGCTGAGGTTGCCACCTTTCTGCCTGACAGGCAAGCCACTGTTTGCCAACTAAAATAACAATTATACAAGTTACCAACTTTAGCCTCTGACAAGTTCATGTTGTAGTTGTTGTTGTGTGACAAAATCACAAAATGTATTGCAACGAGATTGACCCAATGAACTGTCTGTCCTATTACCACTATTCCAACTCTGACTATTTGTGGTTAGTTGTGTCAACCTGGCAACCAGTACAATAGATTACCGCAGAAAGTGAGAGTGAGAGCTACACTTCCTCTCCAAGAGGGGTAAATGTTGTCCATTGTGGTCTAACAGTTAGGTGTAGTCAAATGGACATTTGTTTTTGGTGGAGAAGATGTTACAACTCGTATCTAAGAGGCTTGTTCAGTTCGGAACTGAAAAAGCCTCTTAGATATCACATACTTCGAAGTTACTCAGTTGAGTTGCTCAGTGGCAGAGAATTTGCAGCAGTGATTCATCAAAAGTTGGATTTTTAATCTTTTTTGGATTGGACAATAAAAGGAATAAACAACCAAGCAAACAAAGTGTAGTGTGACGGCTTACTGGTAAACAAAGTGCATATCTGAAAAGCAACATCCATCACTTGGTGGAATTTGTCATCATTACCCTGATTATTCAAAAAACCACAGGATTTACATTGTCCTTTTGAGAAGTAAACAATGTTGACTGTGATTTTTACAGTTTCCTGCTGTTATGAGCCGATTTTATGAAATGCTTCTCTACGTCACAAAGGTTGTTTTGATTAGAGTTTAGAGTAGAACAGCAACAAAAACAAAAGAACACCTGCCTGAGCTGCAGTTTTCTTCCTGCAAAGGGACAGTTTTTTTGTTTTTACGAGACATGTGACCAAAGCTAATTATTGCAACAACAGTTTTGTGTTTTACAACCAACAGGTATTGATTTAACCAATTATTTACAGAATATTGTTATGATATATATATTTTTTGGTAAAACACAAGAAAACGAAAAACAAAAGTTATGTAATTATACAACAGGGTGCGTGTACCAATAACCTGCCCCAATCACAACTGGACACTCATGTGCAATACAAGAGAATGTATATTATTATTATTATTATTATTATTATTGTTACTACTGCTGCTGCTATCATTATTATTATTATTATTATATTATATCATCATCATTATTGTTATTACTGCTGCTATTATTACTATTATTTTCTTATATTATTATATTATCATTATATCATATTATGTCATCATTATTATTGTTAAAATAATAATAATTAATATTATAATTATTATTATTCCTGTTACTATGCAAATATACAAATAACATTCAGGTACACACAGGCACACGCACATACATACATACATACATACATACATACATATATATATATATATATATATATATACACACACACATATACATATATATACACACACATATACATTTACAGGTGAAAACTGCTGACATTTTTTTCCCTCCTCATCTTTTCTCACTGTTTTACACTAGTTTTGCATTTGTCAAGGATCAGTATCACTCACGGCAGCATGAGACGATACCTAGATCCTACAGAGGTGCACAGGCAGTCCAACTCCTCCAGGATAGCACATCAATGCGTGCCACTGCCAGAAGGGTTGCTGTTTCTCCCAGCACTGTCTCAAGAGATTGGAGGAGATTCCAGGAGACAGGTCGTTACTGTAGGAGAGCTGGGCAGGGCTGTAGAAGGTCCTTAACCCATCAGCAGGACCAGTATCTGCTCCTTTGTGCAAGGAGGAAAAGGATGAGCATTGCCAGAGCCCTACAAAATGACCTCCAACAGGCCACTTGTGTGAATGTCTCTGACGCCAAACAATCAGAAACAGACTTCATGAGGGTGGCCTGAGGGCCCGACGTCCTCTAGTGGGCCCTGTGCTCACTCCCCGGCACCATGGAATTCGATTGGCATTCAACATACAGCACGAGAATTGGCAGGTCTGCCACTAGCACCCTGTGCTTTTCACGGATGAGAGCAGGTTCACCTTGAGCACATGTGACAGACATAAAAGGGTCTGAAGAAGCTGTGGAGAATGTTATGCTGCCTGTAAAATAGTTCAGCATGATCGGTTTGGAGGTGGGTCAGTAATGGTCTGGGGAAGCATTTCCATGGAGGGATGCACAGACCCCTACTGCTAGACAATGGCACTGTGACTGCCAATAGGTATTGAGATGAAATCCTTGAACCCACTCTCAGACCCTATGCAAATGGGTCTTAGGTTCATCCTGGTGCATGACAATGCCCAGCCTCATGTGGCGAGAGTCTGCAGGCAGTTCCTTGAGGATGAAGGAATTGATACCAATGACTGGCCCCCATGCTCACCTGACCTAACTCCGATTGGAGACCTCTGGGACATTATGTTTCGGGTCCATCAGATGCTGCCAGGTTGCACCTCAGACTGTCCAGGAGCTCAGTGATGCCCTGGTCCAGACTTGGGAGGAGATACCCCAGGGCACCATCCATTGTCTCATTCGGGCCATGCCCGATGTTTGTCAGGCGTGCATACAAGCATGCGAGGGCCATACAAACTACTGAGTACCATTTTGAGTTGCTGCAATGAAATTTCAGCAAAATGGACCAGCCTGCCGCATAATTTTCTCATGTTGATTTTTGGGGTGTCTTTGAATTTAGTCTTCTGTAGGTTGATGATTTTCATTTCCATCAAATGATCTGGCATCCTTTCATTCCTAACACAATATCAGTATAGATATCAAGCATGATTTTTTTTCTATTGAGATCTGATGTGTTTTCAAAGTGTTCCTTTAATTTTTTTGAGAAGTGTATGAACAAATAGGAAAGAACCCTTTCACTTCCCTTGCTGGAACTGTTTGGCTATCTGTTGCTGGGGTGTAGTGAACATTTCCTGTCTCTCATGGCCACCCACATCCAAAGTTGTCTGAGCCTACGGGTGGAACTCCTCTGGACATCTATGCTTCCAGGACAAATATCCACTGCCCTTTCTTTTCCCTGAGGTACAGAATGTGCCTCTGGGAATGGATGCGCTACATTAACCATGGCTTAACCCCCTGCTGTATGGGTTTCCTCTAGTGGAGTTGATATTGCTATCAAACTGAGGAATAACTATGGTTACTAGTTACTAGTGGTTGCATGATATGCCACATTATATGTGTTGTGGCTCATTCCTCTCCTTCAGGAAATAGAAGCTTTATGTATAACATTTTCATTTTCAACCCCACAAAGGATTTTCACCTTGGACAGTTTGTTTCATAGAAGTCAAAAGAAATATGGTTTAGGGAAATAAGGTAACATTTTCAGTAGCCCCAACATCAGCATTGTGTTTTTAACTACTTTCAGCAATTGCACTTGATTGCTTGTATCTTGCTCAAGTTTGTTGGTTAGGTAACTGGTCGATGTTATTATTACTAAGTATTTTATTATTACTACTGCTGTTCCCATAATTGCTTGTTGAACAGGGTGAGTTCACAGGTTACAGGCAGGCTTACAATTATTATGCACAACATTAATTCAGTTTTTTCTCCAACAAGAAATATACCTGAAAGCAACTTCATGATAAACATAAAAACCTAACTGGAGACTGGATTACGAAAAATAGCCATAGCTATTATCTTTGTGTCCAGAACATTAGTACTTGTTTGTAATAAGTGAAAGTGGTTAGTGAATAAATAAAATGTTTGAATCAACCATTTGTGTATGGTTGTCCCTGTATATCTGACCTTCTCTCCCTCCTCCAGGAGGCGCAACAAGGACGTGTTGTCAGTCCTCTGCTCCTCCTCTGGGCCTCCTGACTCAAGCAGCTGGTCCTGGGGCTGCTCCTGACAGTCCTCGTCTGCCCCGTCAGCTGTGGACCGTGATCTTTTCAGGGGAGCCTTCACCAGGCCTTACAAGAGAGGGACAATAACCTGTCAGAGAGGACTTTTAGGCAGCATATCAAAGAGGCCATGTTGGGTGTCCTCCTCAGCTCATACCTTTGACTCTTGCAATGGTATCCTCTCCGTGCTCAGGTTCATGCAGGGTGGTTTCTCCCTCTGTGTCATGCTCCACAGAGTGCTGGTACATGCCAGGGTTTCCAGATAGCAAACGCATGTAGTACTCCTTACTGTCATAGCTGATAGCTCGCCGGTAGCGCAGAGGCTTCTGGCAAGGGAAGGACAAAAATAGAAACCACTGAGAGCTGTAGCATAAAAATCAGTTAGCACTACATTTTGGAGATGAACTGACTCTCTCAATGGAGTGGCCAGTGTGACCATCATTCCTGTATTAGATTACCAGGTCATTTATAATGTAAGTCTTCATTTCATTAGGACAGACATTATTGACATTTGAAGTTGAAAACTGAAAAATAAAAAGTGCATCCCGTTACTTATAAAACATCAGAGTAAAATCTAACCGTCAGCCATCGTTAACTTTCTTGTTGTGATATTCACCTTTGTATTTTCATTTACATACATTTTTTTCCCGAGATCTGTAAGTATGCACTCAAAAACCAAAGTTAAGTAGCTAATGTGGAATAAAAAAATTCTATTTTACATATAATATAAAATGAAATAATCTCAGGAGGTTGAAGATGCTTATTTTTGAGAAAGTATAATTTTTTTCAATTATTTTTTCTTAATGCATTGCTATATTGTTGGCTTATTGTGAGAAGCAACTTAGTGATGAGATGTATATTTACTCTTTGCTTTTACTCAGTTTGCTTCTGTCCGAGAAGACAATGGAGCATCTGCCAAGGATTAGTCTGTGATTGATATAAAGGCCTTGCTATGGCTGAATTCCTGAGTGTCAGTCTCTGAAGATTCAGGTTCGCTCATGACTATGTGGGTGGTGTTTTCACATTCAGTTTGTGATCTCTCCTGATTACTTTTACATTTTAATTAAGTGGTGCAAAAAGCTGAGTCAGGCTCATATAAAAAGAACATAATATGCACACATCAATTTTCTCTTTAGAAAATAAAACAAATAAATGGTATTAAAAAACAAACTCAACTAAGTGCAAATGCTCAGGATGCTACACACAAAAAAAGGCTTTAGACAAACTGATTCAGCATTTTTGGCTGAAATGAAAAACAGATGGGTTATATTTCACAAATCTACACCCTCCAGGAAGACTGGTTTACTGGACTAGGTTTGGACCATCAGGACCTTAGGAGAAGTAATGGCATTGAAGGAGACATGCTAAGTGCCCAACACAATTGTTGCAACCTAGGTTGTAACACTCTGGAACTTTGTTGTAGACACAGTATGGTTTTAAGGTTACATTGTTGTTATATATATATATATATATATATATATATATATATATATATATATATATATACACACACTCTTCTATAACACCAAAGATTGATGAGAACTGATAAAGCAGTTCAGAGATAATCTGTAATTATCACTAGCTTCCTCTGTAACACTAATCAACCTGTTGAATATATATATACTCATTTTACTTTTGTATAATAGTAGGAATTTGATTGGTATTCAGACTGTACAGACAGTGTTCATACACTGCAACAACACTGATGTATGTGTAGGTTCTCATTCATCCAGGTCATCGTAGATCGAAGCGAAGTAAAATCTGGTCAACTGGACGTAAGTTTATCTTGAAATCTTTGAATCTTTTCAAGATAAACTTACGTCCAGTTGACCAGATTTTACTTCGCTTCGATCAACACTGATGTACAACTGATTAAGAGAGCAGAGCAATGTTTGTGGTTCACATCATTTAAATGTCTCTTGTTATTCTCATGCAGTCACACCAGGCATCAATGAGAGCTCCAGGATTGTAAACACTTCAGGCAAGTACTGTACCTGGGTACAGTCAAACCCCAGGTGAAAGGTGAGACTACCGGGGCACCAGAGAAGAAAGCAGGGGCTGCAGAACGTGAAAACATGGTAGATGAGACTCTTTGAACCTCACACAAGAATCGCCCTTTCTAACTTATAAAGCCACTAATAATATTATTAATGATACTGCATATCACTTAGGCCAGTCAAACTTTGTTTGCTTCTCCTTACATTTACTTTAGATTGCTTCTAACCATGAGATCAAATTCAAATCCTAATGAGAAAAATAACTCTCCATGAGCACTAAAGCCACAATAATACAGTGTTACTGCACAGCCTGGGTGGACTCCCAGAGCAATTTTAAACTATGTCCTGCAGTGAGGCCCACAGGACTTCAGACATAATTAGACTGGTATATTTCTAAAAGTCACAAGCCAGAAATCTTTCCCAAGAAGATGTCCAGAGGGACTTTTGCATGAAGAGTTGATGCTTTTATCATGACGTATGGATTTTCTTTAATGAATATCTATTTGAGACTTCTCATGAACTAGGAGGATTAATAGTCATCTAAAATGACATACTTCCATGATGGTTTTGATATTTTGACAAACGCATACAGTTATAGCAGAGTGAGTAAGACAAGCACTTGGTGTGGGGGAATCATTTGTAGCGAACAAAGCTTAACATGTCTGAGTGGTGCCAGGAAAAGTGAGTTACCTGCTGTTAGTGTCACTTTCCATCATGATTGTCATGAGCTCCACTTCCATGCAATTAGCAACTCCACCAGGTCAGTGTTATGGACACACTGTACATATTATGCATTATGTATAAATAATATTATCACCATCAAGGATGTCATGTCTTTGTAGGAGTTTGTCTGTTAATCTACCGGTTTGTTTTTTTGTGTCTGGCATACTGTAGGAATTATACAAATATACAAGGCCTGATTTGGTTGGATTTCATCAAACATGGTAGGCCTGGTAGCAAAAGGAAATTGCTTTTTTCTCTATTGTGATACACTCTTGATTGGATCTTTATTAGATTTGGAAAGAAATGCCTTAAGAACTTAGGGCTAGGTTACTGTGCAGACCAGAAACACTGCTGTTGTCACTATGTATTATCAATATTCTCTACAGCCACATTTTGGATGCAAAAAATGATATTTGCATCATAATGCAATGCTCCCTCACGCAAACTCAGAATATTATCATTTTTCAACTTGCTTGCTAGAGATGCTGCTATAGGCTTAGACTGCTGGGGGATGTTCCATGGTGCACTGGGCTTCTCTTCCCTCCTCTCTTTCCTCTCTGTCCTCCTGTATGTGTTATACATCAATCATACTCGTGTGTTATGAACACGTCTTCTTCTATGGAGCCTTCAGGCTCTCCACACATCGAATCCCGGGTGCTGGAGGAGGCTACAGACCTGAAGAGGCTCAAGCTGCCACCCTTAGCCCCACCTGCTCATGTCTACATCTGTCCATCAGTCTCTTCCCTTTCTCTCCTTCTTGATCTCTGTCCCTCTCTTTCCTTCTGTATATCTGTATTTCCTCCATTATCTGTCTTTGTCTCTGCCCCGCTCTCCTGCTCTCTTTCCCCCCAACAGGTCAAAGCAGAAGGCCGTCCCCATTGAGCCTGGATCTGCTCTACGTTCCTGCCTGTTAAAAGGAAGGTTTCCCTTACCACTGTTGCAGGATGTGCTTGATCTTGGAAATTGTTCGGTGTAAATTCATTGAAGGAGTGTGGTACTAGACCTGCTCTACCTGTAAAGTGTCATGAGATAACTTTTGTTGTGATTTGGCGCTATACAAATAAAACTGAGTCCCGGCTTTGGGCATGGGATGTTTCTTTGTGGAGTTTGCTGTGGGTTCTCTCTGGTACTCCAGCTTCCTCCCACAGTCCAGACATCAAGACAGGACTAGGTTGATTGATACTCTAAATTGACTGTAGGTGTGACTGTGAGTGTGAATGGTTGTCTGTCTCTATGTGTTGGTCCTGTGATGGACTGGTGACCTGTCCGGGTGTACCCTGCCTCTCACTCGAAAGCTGCTGGGATAGGCTCCAGCCCCCTGAGACCCTTAACAGAATTAGTGAAAGAAAATGGATGGATGGATGGATGGACAAATAAAACTGACTCGACCTGACTAATACGGCAACCACATGTAGAAAAGATGTAGTATAAAGCCATGTACACCAGTAATGTTTGTTTGAGCTAATATTGCAGAAGAGCATGGGAAATGGTGTAACTGAGGTGTAAATCTGAATACCTGTGCTGAGTTTGTGTTGGTCTCTGTGTCGGGGATGTATGGATAGTGGATGTAGAACATGTCATTACGGACCATCTTCTTCCTCATCCGACAAGGCCCCTCTGTCATTTCCAGCATGAACTTGTCCAGGTGTGAGCCAATGGGTGGGCCCCAGAGGCCTCGTTCACGCAGCAGCTCATACTCATTGGACACCCACTCCTCAGTCACATACTTAAGGGCATTCTGCTGCCGCTGGTGGACAAAAAGGCAGAAAAAGTGTAAATGGGAAGTTTCCAACAACAACATATGATATAACCTTTGAAATTGTATCATGTCAAGTTGTTGGTGAATTTATATTCTGATCATTATCTAATCCAGTTTTGTGGGAGTAACTGCTATAAATCCTCTCTGATGAACCTGCTTGGGTGCTTTGTACACCCTATTTTTATGACATTAAGTAATATCAGTTGAACTGTACTCCTGAAGTGAAGATGCAAATGTAATACCTCTTGATATTCTTTGTACTGCATGGCTACCAGGTCTCGAACAACAGCGATGTGTGTGAACATCCACTGGAATGTCTCCTGTTGGTTTAGAAGAACTAACATAAACAAACCTGAAACAGTTCAAACATATACATGTAACAGTTGTATTCCTGTGTACAGTGTTAATTTTGGCAAGTTATATGAAATGTAATAACTGTATGTCAGTAACATGACTCAAAAAAGCTGTGGATTGTTTTGATGATATTTGGTAGGACACTGAGCTTAGTTTCAGCAAGTTTGAGAATTTTTGGATGATATTTGCCAGGATAATATAGCTCAGTTTGAGAAACAACATTCTTCTTCTTGGATTCCTTATCTTAGCTGAATATCTCTACCCTAGACCCACCCTACCTATGCAGTGCTGCGATGTTTGCTGCCCTCTTAACTAAATTAAGAATTGGATTACACACAAACAAAAGTGGTAAGCCATCTTGCCACCGCTGGCTGAGGTAGCGTCAACTGGGAGGGACGTGCGCACATATCGCACGTTAATCAAACACAAGAATGCATTGTTTCCAGTTTGACGAACAGGATACACATTTGAAGGGGAAAAAAATCATTCCCTTTTTTTATACGTCCAGTAATTTATAACTTACATTTTCGTCTTGTCAACAAAATCCCAACATGTGTTTTATCACAGCTTTATCACCACATTCCTATTTTTAGCTCATCTTTTTCTCATCTTTGTCATGAAAAAAGTTAACATTTTTAGTTAACAAGAGTAACTTTGTGTAACACTGTATTTGTGTGTGTGTGTGTGTGTGTGTGTGTGTTTGTGTAAACCTGGGCAGAGAGGTTATTTTTGTTGAGGCTGTTTTCTTTTTTGTTGCGTCGTACACCCGTCAGCTTGGACAGGCCAAAGCCACTGCTGACCCTGGACAGTTTGGACTGGGTCACTGGTGCTACCACCTCACCACGGCTAATACATTTCTTCTCATGTACTGATAAGCAGAAAGAGTGTGCGATTAACATCACTTCAGAAAAAAATTCAACCAAGATGGCAAATGGCAATTCTTTGTTAGCACTACTCAAAGGTCTTTACAGTGTCATGTCACAATTAGAAATTAAGTATCTTGCTCTAGAACACTTCAACATGGTTACCGGGCGAAAGTGAGGGTCGAATCAGTAAAACTTTGATGGCCAATCTACTGTACCTCTGGGCCATGCCAAATCTAGACTAAATAAATCAATCGTGCTGCACTGTTAAACTGCTCTACAACTGCATTCATTTGGCACTTGAATGACTGATGAAATAACAATATCTGGCTCAAAATAATAGATAATCTTTTATCAATGAGACAACATATTAAAGGTGTGTACAGTTCCAGTAACAGTGAACAATACACCAAAAAATTAAAGCAATAGTGAGTAACATTATGTCTGCAGTGTTTCTGCAATAAAAACATTAGATAAATTGTGTTGTGTCATACACCCCACCTGAAGTAACTTGTTGCACCGACACAATTTTATCCTAAATAAAAATATATAAGAGCTGCACGTTTTAACTGTATTTCAAATATTATTTGGACTTTCTGGTTAGCATTGGGATAACTCGAAGTAGTCATACTGACCCTGGCCAGCTCCGCTTTTGTCTATTAACTGTTGGATTAACTGTTGTAAGCATCAATTTACCCCTGCAAAATAGACTATTTCAATAGTGGAATTTGATCCATTTAGTTCAAAAATATTAGGAAAAGCTAAAAAAGTGCTGCACACTTGATTTGATTGTCAATATTCAAGTTACCAGAATGCTGAGGCAGGGAACATGAATTTTTTTTTAACTACAAAAACCCCCAACACATTCATGAGCACAGTAAATGGGCATGTGTTTTACTTGGTTTTTTTGTGCACACTATTTAAAAAACAAAACAGATTCATGTCACATCACAGGCTCCGTAGCAGAGAGCCAACTTAAAGTACTGTAGCCAGCATTGGAGACGACACATATTCACAGTGACATGGTAATGAATAATCACCACATGCAGTACATGCTCACCTTTTTTGTGTGAAATGCAGGGCTTTATAACTGGCTACAATGGTTTTGATAGCATTGTGTGACCTAATTTGGCAAAGGCTTGAATGTAAGATTATAAATTTCTATGGAAATGTGACGAATGATAAGTTTGTTGAAAGAGTCTCCCAGAAACTGTGTCCCTTCTGCTCTGGTTCTCAAACCCCACACTAAACAGGTTTTAGAGGAAGAAACAGTTCCTGAAATACAGAAAACTGTTCAAACTACATTCATTACTTAACAAAATTTTGGAGATTTAAATCTTCAAAACATTTGTGGTTAGCTGTCAAAGATTTTAGTAACTGTGTCAGGTTCTCTAATCTGCTTACATTAGAACCCTTCACACTTAAGATAAAATAAAGAGGAACAGTCAGCAGGAATTAGAATATACTAGCAATATCAACTGGGTTCATAGACATTTTCATGACCATAAAATTTCAATATCTACTTCCTCATGAAAAGTAAGTAAATCTATGTCAAAATGTACAACTGTATATATAACTATAATTGATGATAACTGAACTTTAAGAAAATCACATTTGAATTTTTGAGTATTAGTGACTCAAATTTTCATTTTCCAGGTCCAGATACTACCATTTTTCAAATTCCATGACTTTTCTAGGTTTTTCATGACTGTATGAATCCTGTATTAAGTCCTATAAAAAATGGCTGAGGAAGAAACATGAGGTGACCCACAAAAATTATTGGTCCAGTTATGTAATGTCTCAAGGTCCAACAATCTTGAAAAGAACATTGCAAACCCTACCCAAACATGAGCTAAGAAATGTTAAAACTTGTGCACAGTGACAGCCAACAGTTATATCTGTGGATGTTTCTGGCACTCCTCACCCAGGTGGTTCTGCCAACTCTTGAGGGCAGGCTCCTCCAAGGCAGGGCGGGCTGTGGTTATGTCCACATGGCCTCTGTCATTGCAAGGAAGAGACACTTTAAAGATGTCCTCCAGCATCTGACGCTTGCTGTGCATCAGCTCTGTCCAGACACGGTTCACAGCCTTCAACAACAGCTGCCGTCCTGCAGAAGAATCATCATCATTTTTATCAATAAAGTAAGGGGGTTGAACTTTGGATCACCTAAAGCTCCTCTGCTTTTTTCCCCTCTAAATTAGCTTTAAATATTGGAAAAACATCTGGATATTCCCTAACATCAAAAGACAACTTTTACTTGTGAGGTGTAATACATGATATCATCATCTTCCTTCAAAACCCTGTACACCTGTGTTCACCATATTGAGCCCTAAGACTGTTTTAAGTGTCCAAACCTTAGAATTCCTCATGATGTTTTTTGTTTGAAATACCTTAGATCCTGGTCATCGTTTCTATCATAATAAATCATACCTTGAAATTGGGGTGTGATGAGGTCAGGATGTACCAGTGGATACATCATAAACTCAATAACGTAATCAAAATTTTCAAAGTGGCTTTGACTCAGCCATCTGAATATTTATGAGAAAGATGTGTCTTAATTCCTTGCAAATCTGAACAAGTATTTTCAAATGTCAGTGGGTTAAAATAAGTAAACACACCCACATATGCAAACAATAGTGCCTCACCCTCGCTGACATCATGACTGTTAGCAGAATCAGTCTCATTCTCTGTGGGCATCATGACATGCCAGGTTGTCATCCTGGCCTCCGCCTCCAAACCGAAGCCCTCCACACTGCTGTAGAGATAAAAACCCAACCACGCAGTGTCAGCTTGCCATGTAATGGAAGAGTTACTATTCTCTACAGTGTAAAGTCTGCTATGTGTACTGCTGGTGCATATAGTTCTCTCAGCATGTTTTTATACCCCCAAAGTTACAATATTTTGTGCTACATGGTGACACTCTCAACTGTTCCATGATTGCTCTCTCATTTTCTTTTGTGGTTCTGCTCTGAAAGTACATATGAAGTACATCTAATTTTAAAAATCTTAAAGATCAACTTGGGAATGATCAGGGCAGCCCTGATAGGGTCTGTGAGCTGATCAGGAGGATTAGATTTTATCTGTAACCAGCTTACACAACCAGATCATCTGGACAAATAATCATTTCTGACCAGCCTTGACTAAAGAGCACCCCCATGATTGTCAGGAGAGCTGAATAAGACCCGTAATCAGTCCAATTACCCTGTAGTTCATATCCAGAATATCTAGAATAACCAGTGCTATTTGTGTAGCCAAACATAATTGCAGTATGCCTTTTTTCTACTTGATACTTCTTTGCAGAATTAACTCATAATACATACAAATAGAAAGATAAAATAACCATTACAATTTACCTGAGACCTGCTAACATATACAGCTCACCACCCCCTCCAAAGACAGGCTTTATGCCACCTTACCTCCCACTGTGCAGGCAGATGAAGCAGTGTGCCAGGCAGGCCACAAAGTCCTGGTCGTGGTTGCCCGGCCCGAGCACTAGGTTGCGATTGACCGTCAGGACCCTTAGGGCATCCAGCAAGGCCACCTGCTGAGCAACTGTCTTATGGGGTCGACAGAGCTGGTAGAGCACCGTCCGGTTCAAACAGTGGTAGATGCTGTCTAGAGACAGACCCTGGGAGCGCCTCTTGGACTGGAGAAAGGAACCCAGGTGTTAGAAGTTAGGAGTGAAAGTGTTCTTTCAACGTTTTAAAGGTGGTGAAAGTAACACAGGTCAGACTGCAAAGATCTGGCATGTTTGTACGGCTGCTGCATTGGTGCCGTCTGAATCTGCAGAGAGCTGTGGAAATACTTCAGTGCAAAGAAGATTTGTTTGAGCAACCAGGTTAAGTCCTTTGAGGGTTGAAAGTGTAGCTTTGTTATTTGGGTCTTGTTGCTTTTCTGCTCTACTCTTTACAGGAACAAGTCTTCACCTTTAGAATTTCATGAAGCAATATTTACATACAAGTGCTCTGCATTGTTGCAAACTTCTTCACATTTAAGTGGGTGGGAGGGGTAGTCCATCTTTTTCCTTGATATTACAATCATCTGGCTTATTAGTCTTGCAAACATAAACTAAAAATACCACTAAAACATCACTACTTGTTCTTTTCCCATGACTGTTAGCTCAGGAATTACAGAAGTGGGACTGTCTTACAGGCACAACTGGAGTGGTTATTTACAAAGAAAGTAAGTAGCTGTCGCATACCAATGTCTACTACTGTTTGTTTAAGCATTAAGTACAAGGCCACATAGTAAATATGTTTCCAACATACAAAGGTGCATTATGGTCAGAAAAATTAAAGTCAGTGCATAATCCCCTTATCTTCTCATGTGTACAATAGTTTTGTAGAGAAGAAAAAAAACTGAATACAAAGTCCACTCAGAGCAATTTGTTTCAAAAGAAATACACATCAATTACATACCCAGATCAATTGTAAATCCCCAGGTAGAGCTTGTAATTTTCCTACCAGCAGCAGATATCTTATGATGTCTATGATGTAATTTCTTACGGGCAAGGGTGTCTTTGTTTACATGGATGGCAATATTGAACTGGTCTTTCATTATTTTCACACATTAAAAACTAAGTGAAAAATAAACAAAAGGCAAAAAAGAAAACAAATAAATATGAAGGTCAATACACCATATACAGTATATCAACACTGAACCATCACTCTACAAAAACAATTTCAAGCAGCAAAAAAACCCCCAAAACACTACTTTGTCTAAAAGGGGAAAGAGGAAGCAAAGCTCATGAACTACCCTATTATTCATTATTCTTATTCTTCAGCTCATCATAAATTTCTATACAATTTTACAAATGTTCCAGTGTTAACAGACACTCTGAATCAGACACAGCCATGCAAGCAGTATTTTCTAATGACCTTAAACCTCAGTTGGAGTCATTATCTAATAAAGATGTGGTGTATTATGATCATAGTCACAATATGGAAATGTGTTGTAGACATGCATACACCTTAACGGCTCTCCTAAGTCCTACAAGAATGCTGAATTTGAAGATTGCTGAATTTTTGTGATATATTAAGCAGTAACACTGATTTACAATGCATGGTCCAGACAGATGAAGAATATTGGGATGGAATGTGGATGGGTATCTGTGGCATACAAAGAAGGGATGTGCTGATCCAGTTGTTTTTTGTTCCTTATCATTTTCAAATACTTTAACGCTGAGTATGTATGATCTGTTCCGATACAAGGATGCGCAGTTCAGTGCTATGTGCAGACTCCAAGTAGGCCTACAGTGTAGTTATTAAAACCAATCCAATGTATATACTTGAAAGTTGAATAGCTAATAGGAATATCTAATAGTTAACCAACCATTCATATTTCAAGATCAATGTTATCAGTTAAATAGTTAAATCTGTGTGTCGTGACTGATGAATAAAAGCCACAAAATAAACAATTCATTCTCCCAAAATCATGTCAGGTGTCATATTTCACTGAGCCAGAGAAAATAATGATGAATTGGATTTACATAGCACATTTCACAGATCCAAGGCCACTTTCTGAAAGTGAAGGTAAACAGACAGTGGTGATTATACACCACCTGCAACAAGTGACAAACTATTCAGATGGACTAGCACGATACCATTACTACGCATGGTGAAGTGGGCTTTCTTCCATGAATTAACAGACTTCCCACGGAACTAATGGACAGCACGTTGTTATAAATAAACTGCCAATATGATTCTGGAGAGAGCTCAGGTCATAACTGGCTGCAACCTGTTGGTGAGTGATGTACGTTTACCTAAACTTAAAGAGCAACTGAGTAGTGTGGGTTTGTCAGTTTGTTTTTGTGTTGTTTGCCTGTGTGTACAATAGCAGGACAGCAAAGGGGCTCATTTGCTCTTCTGCTTGATGTATCAACATTGCATATTTCCTCCATAGGAGACCTGGGTTTTGATGCTGGCAGCTATAGGGACACACTGTCTTCAAAGTTTCTCCATTTGTAGCAGTGGCAGGTGTCTGAAGATGTGTATGAACCTTTTCTCTTGTTGCTTGTGCTGTTAATGCGTCTCACCCAGACCTGAGTGCGCCCCCTGCACAACACTTGAATAACAGCATACTGAACGAAAATCTCTCAAACAGAAATGATAGGTTTATTATTTCCAGTGATTCTAATCACATAAAAAAATACCTTGATCCACTCAATATTGAGACTGCAGATCAGATCAAGACATCCTTAAGTATGCAAATTGAATACTCTGTAAGTAACTTATGCAAATGTCTCAGTCAAAATATTGTCAGATTCAACTTGTGGTAAAAAGTCAAATCACATTTTGACACATTTTACTAAAAAACCCTTTGCTTTCTACATGCACTGGTGTCCTCACTGTGGACCAATATGACATGATTGTACCTGTCCTATGAGCTGGACAATGAAGTCCACCACCAGCTTTGAATCCTTATTGAACATGCCCTGCCACAGCTTGTCCACCACTCGCTGGGTGAAATAGAAAACATTGTTGACCAGAATCTGGTAGCTGCCTCCGCTGCTGAGGGGCAAAGAGGCATCTTCACCTGGATAGAAAGGAGATAACATTAATCAGTGGGCCATCAACACAGTTTCCTTTTTTTTGTTTTATCCTAAATACAGGCCTCTTATCAGAAAACAGTGTGGTCCTTTTAACAACTAGGAGTCATGACTTGAATTTCGATGGGTTTTAGAGAGTGAGTGTAACAAAAGTATCAAATTCTATTTTATTAGCAGCAGTTTATTAGCAGACATTTCCTTTGAGATTGCATGGTCTAATGTTCTGTCCGAAACATCCAGCTGTGTTTAATTTTACACTGTGTTAAAAAACTATGCAAAATATGATGGAACACAGGCTACAAAATTTAGTGGTGAGTTTTGGCAGAGTACTAAAGAAAAAGTAAACATCAATTAAGGCTACACAATTCAAAAAACTTAAATTGAAATCCCAATATGGTCTTCTTCGGCTTTTAAATTGCAGGAAGGGCTGTAATGTTACAGGCTAATTGTATGTTAAAATATCTCTTTAAATGTTGTTTAAATGTAGTTTTGGGTCAGAGATGTCCTGCCAGTGCATCACCTTCACCATATCTTAATTTAATACAAATCCTCTAAAATCACACCATTGTCATTTTAATGGGTTTAACAATGAAAATGAGAGCAATAAAGTAAAAATTAACATTTCATCTAAAATTGCAAATAAAATCACAACTGCAATAACAGACAAAATAATAGGGTCTTCGCCCCGGAGTATCTCCGGGCTCAGGCCCTGATAATAAGGTATTTCTTCATAACTGTTGGGTCAGGTTGGTATGGCTACGTATGCATGCGTTTCCACTAGCCCTGGGTAGCACGGTAGCGTGGGAGGGCCCACCAGCTGAGAGTTCCCCGGCGTAATTTGTGTACAATACAACAACAACAATGGATGACATGGAGACAGCGTTATGCTTGTTGCTTGGGCAGTTGTTTTTGCTTAAACTAAAATTAAGGGACAACAGACAGGCAAGGCTTCAAGCAGTGAAACAGAACACCCAAGTAAAGTATAAAAGACTTTACAAAGGCCAAGATGATAAGAAGTAGATAATGTAAGTGGGTAAGTTACCCAACCAGCGCTCCACTATGTGTTTGTCACATTTTAGTCCCCGCTCAGCTCGCTTCGAACCCCCGTGGAGCAGGGACCAAAAGTGTAACAGTTAGTACTGTGTTGGAGCCACTGGAAATGGGGCAAAATCGACCTTACCCGACCCAACCTGAAGTGAGCCAGTGAAACACGCCCTGAGTGACTTATTGACAGCTACTTTTGTGAGAGAGGGGAAAGTGACGAGCAGCCATTGTCAACTGACAGTCAATTTGTTGGTTAATTTGTCTTTGCTTGTTTCCATTAAGGCCATTCCAAGGCAGGGATGGGTTTGAAACTGGTAAAATGCTGTCTCAGGGAGGTTTGTAACAAGGACCATTACAATTCATCACATCTATTTCCTGTCTAAGCACTTTTGGTATCGAAAAAAAAAAAGAGGGCTATGAGGCCCCTGTCAGTTCACCCAGTCAGTCAGGTGACGAGCCAGGAATCTTCCGTTTAACAGAAGGCCAAATGAACTACAGTTACAATCAGGAATATTCAACCCACTGACCTCAAAAGACATTGTAGTGATGTGGATGAAAGATAACCACAATAAATGTATAAAAAAACAACAACAACTCAGTCCATCTATCCATTTTCTTCCACTTATCCTGTTTAAGTTTGCTGGAGGGCTGGAGCCTATCCCAGGTGCCTTAGGGTGAGAGGCAGGGTACACCCTGGACTGGTCGCCAGTCCATTGTAGGGCCAACACATAGAGACCGACAACCATTCAATCTCACGGCCACACCTACCATCAATTTACAGCACAGGTGACAAACTGATCCAGTAAAGGGCCATGTGGCTGCAAGTTTTCATTCCAACTGAGGAAAAGCAACACCTGATTCTACTTAAATCAATCAAGCTGTGTCCACACAGCTCATTGGTTGGATCAGGTGTTGCTTTTGCTTGGTTGGAATGAAAACCTGCAGCCACATCAACCCCTTACTGGATCAGTCTGACACCCCTGATTTACAGTATCCTATTAACCTAGTCCCCTCTTACATGTATTTTTTTTACTCTGGGAGGAAAACAGGGTATGCCGAAAGAACCCATGCTAGCACAGGGAGAACATGCAAACTCCACACAGAAAGATCCCGTGCCCGAGCCGGGGCTCGAACTCGTGAGGCGACAGTGCTAACCACTGCACCACTGTGCCACCCTACTTGAAAGATACTGAGTTATTCTGATAGCAGAAGTTGACTTAACTTTGAAGTTCAAATGGCATGGCATGTAGATGGAGTGGCTGTCTAGCAACCGAAAGGTCGCTGTTTTGATCCTCACTTCCCCTGGTGACCAAGTTAAAGTACCCTTGAGCAAGATACTGAGCCCTTAATTGCTCCTGTTGGCCCTGTGACGGACTGGCGACCCGTCCAGGGTGTACCCCACCTCTCACCCAATGCAAACTGGGATCAAGCACCAGCCCACCCAATGACGGATAAATGTGTGTGTGTGTGTGTGTGTGTGTGTGTGTGTGTGTGTATATATATATATATATATATATATATATATAAATATATATATATATATATATAAATATATAAAAAAATATATATATAAATATATATAAATATATATATAAATATATATATAAAAAATATAAATATATATATATAAATATATATGTGTGTGTGTGTATATATACACACACACACAGATACATGCATGCATATACAGATATTACAGATAGATAGATAGATAGATAGATACACTCCTGATCAAAATCTTAAGTGAGTTAAGCAGCGATGGCACATTGTGAGAGGCCTTGTTTATGCAGCTCAACAATCCTACCATGTTCAAGGACAGAGAGCTTTTTTGCCTTTGCCATCAAGAGAGCTTTTAAGTGTGATTATTGACAGGAAATGATATGGAATCCAAATTTTTGCACAGATTTTGGCTTTCAAAGGCCCTGGTCTTAAACTTTTGATCACCTGATGAACAGCCTATTTCAGTTAAATTGTTGTTTTTCAATAAATTGCCTGTTCACAACTTTGGTCTCTGGTTCCCATTTCTTCCTTTTGCATTTTGAAGCTCTACTTAGAACCTTCCTAAGATCCAACAGTGCAAAATGCAAATTCATGCAATTTTTTGAAATGGTATTCAGATTTTGATCAGGAGTGTATGAGGTCAGGGTCAGAGAATTAAACCCCATCATGTGAGGGCTCTTCAAACTATTTTAAGCGGTAATTCTGGAGGTAGGTAGCTGTACATGCATTCAGATATTTGTTCCCACCTAGCAAGACGTCAGCAGCTAGCAGATGCTCCATGACACCATCCAGAATGTTGGATTGAAACTCCTTCTGTTGAGTTCTGGTGGAACGCTCTGGGGAAGCCTAATGATTGCAAAAAAACCCAAAAACAAAACACAAAACAACAACAACAACAAATAAGATCATTTAATTAAAATAGTCCCAAAGGCAAACACACCATGTTTTAACATACAATATCAGACAGAGCACACTTACAAATCTAGTTATAACTCAGATGCTAATCTACTACTAACACAATTAAGATATCATTGATGACAGCATGTAGCTAATCTTTGAAGGGCAAATTCTCTCTTCACCTCCAACAGGAGATCAATGATGGGTGTCTGCTTGCTGGCTGGGGTCATGCACAGGTTGTCCATGATCAGGACCCTCATGAAGTCAAAGACATATTTTTTGGCTGGGTGGTTGGTCAGGGAGGTCTTGGAGCCCACATTACAGTACTCAGATTGGCTGCGGTTCATTCCCGAGTCCCCAGCAAAGGCCTTGAACTCCTCAGTGGGAGAACCGGTTTCGTCATCCAAGTCGCTGACCTGAAACAGATAGGGTGAAGACCATGTTCTGAATTATCATAAAGACAAGCAAAAATTGAAAGTAAATCATTTAAACCGAAAGGTAGATGCATGGTTCTGGCAATCTAATTCCATATGGGTGATTTATCTAAAATTTGCCATTTTTGAAAGCAACATTTTTTTGCCTAAAGCAGCACTGATGTTGTGAATCCTGAAGCAATGTGACATGGCTGTTAGAATTATCTAGCTTTTGTTTTATTTAAGAAAAAAAGAAAAGAGAGGTAAGGTAAGAAAAAAGGTCTGACTTTAACAATTAATGACATCAAATTATTAACTGATTGAAAAAAATAATGTAAAACATAAATATAAAAACACAATTAGGTAACAAGTCACATTAAATATATCGCTATCACACTGAAGGGGAAGGCCCACAAGCCGTGCGTCTCTCTGCAGAGCATGCCAAATTGTCTCCTGTGTTAGTTTTATTGGCGGGTTTATTGATGAAAACTAGATGACCAGACAATGTGTGAGCAGAGGGATGTTTTCTGATGGTAGCATTCCCTCTCATCATTCAGTGGCATGAAAAACAACATTATATATGTTGTTTTGTGTTATTGCAAGAGTGTAAAAATATTTCTGTTTGGAAAAAAATTGGCCTCAGAAACTGTCTAAAAATATATTATATTTAGCCTGTCTGCCTCTTCTCTCTTTCAAGTTTTTTTTTTCCTACTTTGTGTCAAAGTTCTTTTTTGACTTTTTGCTGATTTGTTGACTTAGCATTCTGAAGGCAACTTTTCTTCTAAGAAAAACTGCAGCATCATTGTTTTTTGACTTGTAGTAGCTCCAGATACAGTGTCCATGCTGTTTGGACATACAGAAGGGGGATAAAGTAAATATTTTTTTATTGTCTGTTGAAGTAGAATAAAAGTACATCAGCAATGGTGAAGGTCACAGATTTCTTATTTCTTTTTTAGTTGCACTAAACTTAAAATATTCAGAGATGTAAAAAATGTAAAGCCTTACCATCTCAGAGTATGGCCGGATGTTGAAAGGGAAGACAGAAGCTGCCAGAGCACAGAGGAACTCTGGGCTGTGCCACATGGGGGCCAGGTCGGGCACATTATGGTACAGATACCTGAAGAACTGCATAAGTGTGACTGGGTACTCCCTGAGCCAGGATCCTTCCTCCTCTGACTGCCAAGGCTGGGAGGGTACAGAGGGAGAAACTTGAAGTAAATCAGTTCAAACCCCATACTGATTTGGAAAGTCAAGAACAACTGAAACATCAGAAGGCCCAGTGAAGTGTCAATCAATTTTGTTAAATTAAAAAAGCTTAAATTTGACTTATAGTACATAAGAAATGATCCAGTTCTTCTTAAAGGTTGATGACAATGAGAAGACTCTCAAGATATAAACCCATGTGGGAATTTTTTAAGAGAATTTCAGGGTTCAGACACATTTTAACAATATATTTCTCTGGCATTTCCCACTTATAAGGAAATTTCTTTAAAAAAATCCATGTCAAAATTTATCAGTGTACTGTATACTTTTCTATAATCAATGCTTAATGGTTTGATATACCATGGACATACAGTATATTAAAGTAACCAGTGTTAACGAAAAGTTTTTTTTCTCTTCACTGAACAGAGGCACATAAGTTTTACTTGAAAATTCAGGTACCTTTGAAGCAAATATCCATGACATTCCAAAACTTATCTGGCTTCATTTACATTTCAAAAAGCTTTCCAGTGCTGAATTGATATTTTCAGACCCCATGACATTTCTAAGTTTTTCATTAATGTATGAAGTCTGTAATCAGCATTTGTGAGAGGAATCTGAACATATTTAGTCAAATAACAAGTACAGTGGTAGGTCTTATGTCTGATTCTTAGAAAAGATTAAACATTTGGAGCATTCCTTCAAATCTGGTGCTGAAGTAACTAACTTGTGAAGCTCATCAAACATTGTAGTGCACTGCACTTTTCTACTGTCTCACCTGTTTGAATATTTAAGTTACATTTATTTGCCTTTATACAAACATGTAATTGTTAGAGTAAACAGATGGCATATTTGTCTTCCAGTTAGCTAATAAGATTTCCCCCCCCCCCCCCCCCCCCAGACAACCAAAGTCCCCTTTTCTCTCAGAGTAACCCCTGATGTATTCACAGTTAAGGCTAAGGAGCAGCTCTCACCAAGTTCAGCATGCTGCGTAGCATGGCAAGCAGCAGGAAGGCAGCCTCAGTACACATGCTGTGGATTGAGCCCACCACCGCCCCACTGGAGGCTGGTATGCCGAAAATAAATGTCCAGATGGAGTCCAGGTCAAACTGAGAGTGCAAACACACAAACTTGGGTAATACAAAGTCACTCAAACAAATTGTGTGTCAAAAAATATCATCAATCATTCTGATAGTTGTTAAATATACCCATTTGGGACACATTGTTGTATCAAATTTCAAGGGAGCTAGCAAGATCACTTCAATAAGCACTACGATAGCTACTGAGCTGTTACAGAGGCAGTTATCACAACTCCATTCAAATGTAGCAATTTTCATATTTTACGGTTTCAAACACAAGGAATGAATAATGGAAAATGGATGTGTTAAGAATGAAGTCTTTCCTTAGCAAGCCCCTAATTGATTAAAATTTTCTGAAGGTAATCAAGTCTCATTTTGAAAAATCAAACAGTAAAGCAACTTCGAAATGTTCATGGTAAAAGAAGAAGATTGGGTATACTAACATGTACCTGCAGGCTGTCTGGCAGCTCGGTGACAGGCTGCTGCAGGAGGAGTGCCATGAGCAGGAAGTAGAGCTCTGGTACGTTGGTGTGTTTCGGCAACAGTGTCTGCAGCACAGGGAATCCTGGGAAGTGGCAAGCATCCCTGTTGATCTCTCGCAACGTGGAGCGCCCGCCAGCGCTGCGGCCCACATTGAAGCCTGAAGATATGGGATTGGAGAGTTCAGAAGTCACAGGAAAACTAAGAAAAACACTACATTATATGAGTAGAGACAGACCACATTACTACATATAACCTCTGGCCAGGACACCTACTTGCACCCAATCATCAAGGAGGGGGTTAGAGTAATAACCCAGGATTAGTCTGCCTGTTCACACAACAAGCAGACAGACATGAAATTTTATCTAACCCTGCCAGCAATGCTGTCCAAAACGTCAACACTCTTCATAAAGATGAAACAGGAGTAATAAGTTATGTTCTCTAAATCTTTGAAGTAGGGCACTCCTGAAATCTGATTGGTTGTTGCTATTCCACAAAGTCACCTCAGTCCACAGTGACACAAAAACTAAAGAAAGGATTTTGATGACATTTGGTGGATAATATTACAATATACAAGTGATCTACTTTTGTAGGTGATTCTGTTTGAATAATAGATCCAGACCAGTGTACATACCATAGTTGTAGTGCTGCCATGGTGCAATTGAGGAAAGTAGAATAAATTCTGTTTGCATAATCTGATGAAAATTCACATGCACATTTTTGAGCGATGCAATGCCGATTATTAAAGTATATGTCATGCAAGACAGATGATAAAAAAGTTGTGTTTTTTTTTTCCATTAAAGGTGGCTTAATTGGGCCGGTGCGGTGGTGCAGTGGTTGGCATTGTTGCCTCACAGCAAGAAGGTCCCGGGTTTGAGCCCTGGTTCCAGCACAGTGTCTTTCTGTGTGGAGTCTCCATGTTCTCCCTGTGCCTGTGAGGATTCTCTCCAGGTACTTCAGCTTCCTCCCACAGTCCAAAGACATCAAGAGAGGACGAGGCTGATTGATACTCTAAATTGACTGTAGGTGTGTCTGTGAGTGTGAATGGTTGTCTGTCTCTATGTGTTGGCCCTGTGATGGACTGGTGACCTGTCCAGGGTGAACCCCATCTCTCGCCCAAAGACAACTGGGATAGGCTCCAGCCCTCCGTGACCCTTAACAGGATAAGCCATAGAAAATGGATGGATGGATAGATGGAAATATTATCATGAAATATTTGTGGAAAATCTTTTTTGTGTTTCAAAATGTGTTGCTGCATTAGACAGACACAAACAAATACAAATGATATTTTTTGGTCTATCTAAAAGAAAAACTAATACTTAATTCTTGAAAGTTTCATTATGTCAGTTCTCAACATCATTCATATAAAATTTAACAAATAACAGAGAATGTGTTCAAAACTGAAAAAAGAAAAAAAAACCAAACATCACATCATCTTCATCATCACATCATCAGTAGTCCTGCCATTAGCACACAGTAGAGCTCTAATTCTGTCCCAAGAACCTCTCATACTGTTAAGGGGTAATCTTGCTCATTCTTCTTGAATTACTGCTTTTAATTTTTCCAAATTCTCTGGTTTATGCTTTGAAACAGACCTTTTGATAATCCACCATGAATTTTCAACGGGGCTCATGTCCAGGGTTTGAGCTGGCCACTCTCAGAGCTGACTACTGAGCTCCAGCAGCCAGGTTTTACTGGCCCTGGATGTGTGGCAAGGGGCATGATCATGTTGAAACATCCAGTTTGGGCCTCAACGGAACAGTGCACGTGCAGGAGGGAGCAAGTGGATATTGTGAATGGCACAATACTTGGCAGAGTTCAATGTGTCAGAGACAGTGAGATGACCAACACCATCAGCACTCATCCATCCCCAAACCATGATACTGCCTGAACACTGGACGCCAGTTTGGTTTGACCACTGCTGCTGAAGTTCCTGCAATGTCACTCTGCGGTTTTCCCTGCACATGTGGATAAGAATCCAGTCTTTTTTTTTGCTAAAGAAACCCTTGGACACCCAGATCTTGATTTGTCTTCCAAGTTGTTGCTCCATCTGTATTTTGGCAGTGTATCCTGTATTACTGCTGAGGACTGCATCTGCACTTCCTGGCTATCTAGCAGCAGCTGTACCCTTCCTGGCTGAGAATCTGTATCTTCAGGTGGATTTCTTGTGTTAGGTTTCTTGTTTTAGCCATTTTTGTTTCTGAAAAACTTTCAAATGCACTGGCTTTATAAAGACACGAAGCACAGCAACAAACATTGTGTCTTTTAATACAAAAGCACGACCTTATTAGTGCATCACTGGTACCAAAATGATCCAATACTCAATATTTCTTGTGTATTTTTATAGAACCAATCAATCTTAAGATTTTATTGGATTTTTAAGATTTTAATCGCTTTTTTAAAGATTTGTTCAGCATTTTGGTTGTGACTGCGCAAAAAGAAATTGCAATTGGACATACGAGTGATTTGTAATGCAATATTTTACAAATGCATGGGGTGTCTAAAAAACTTTTTTCCACCACTGTATGTGGTTTGATACAACATAAACATGAAGTAAATCAGTAATAAACAACAGATATTTTTCACAGTCTATCTTAACTGAACCATTAAAGTTGACTGGTCCATGACTTTACCAGGTTATTCTTTACCTGTATGAAGTCTATGTGAGGACATTTTTTGGCCAATGGCCCCATACAGCTATTTGTGTCATTCTTTTAGCCTCCTGGATAGACCCATGCACTCTCTGGGTGCTTTCTACTCTATCAATCATGAAGCTGCCAGGACACTCAGGCTCTTATAAAAATGAATGGCTAGTGGTCACATTGATGCTTTCACCTATCCATCCATCCAAATATACAATAACTGAGATAACTAGAGGGGATTTAAACTGAGCAGTAACAAACCAATTAAAAAAGTGAGGAGGAACTGGTTGAGCAACATAAACTCCAAACTGG
The DNA here is from genome assembly GCF_037954235.1 of Aulostomus chinensis. Classification (NCBI taxonomy): domain Eukaryota; kingdom Metazoa; phylum Chordata; class Actinopteri; order Syngnathiformes; family Aulostomidae; genus Aulostomus; species Aulostomus chinensis. Next base: position 19,062,764 of record NC_141325.1, on the reverse strand, counting down.
GATGCAACTAAGACAATAACCTTATAGGAAACATTCTGATAATGCTACAGCCTAGAAGTTCTGTTCTGTAATGTTGCTTATCATAAAGAGCAAAGATTTTGAACCTTAAGGTTAGAAAAGTTGTAATATATTTAAAATAACTCAATTTTTTCATGCTTTTCTTAAAAGCAACAAAATGTAACATGTTTTTGAAGGGGCTACAGTCTTTGCTAAAATGATTTTGAAACAATTATTCTGAAGAATAAACAGATGCATGCGAATTCCATCTATCTATCCATTTTCTACCGCTTATCCTGTTAAGGGCCGCGGGGGGGGGGGGGGGGGGCAGAGCCTACCCCAGCAGCTTTCAGGCGAGAGACGGTGTTCACCCTGGACAGGTCACCAGTCCATCACAGGGCCAACATAGAGACAGACAACCATTCACACTCACAGCCACACCTACGGTCAATTTAGAGTATCAATCAGCCTCGTCCCCTCTTGATGTCTTTGGACTGTGGGAGGAAGCTGGAGTACCAGAGAGAACCCACACAGGAACAGAGAGAACATGCAGACTCCACACAGAAAGATCCTGTGCTCAAGCCAGGGCTCAAACCTGGAACCTTCTTGCTGTGAGGCGACAGTGCCAACCGCATGTGAATTCTTTTAAAATAATTATTTGAAAATCCCAAGTTATTTATTGTAATGAGTCTTTGTTCCATTTTTTTTGTTGATTTTACACTGAGAAGGTTGAAAACCATTTATCTTGGGAGGGACTGCATTTGCAGCAGCAGGGAGAAAAGGGAAAGAATTAGAAGACAAACCCTTGGCTGTGCAGTGGAAAAACTGTGCAACCCTCTGTTTACTGAATGAAGGCCAACCCCGGCAGAAAATGTTGCCAGAGTGAGAAGCATCTGATGAGCCATATTACATCAACAACATATAGAATATGTATCAGATATTATTATTATTATCTTAGCAACTCTAGTGGAACAAAAAAATTGCAACACTCCTAATCTGAGATAACCTCAACCACATTACATCTGTTTTACCTTAAAATTACCTAAATCCCACTTTAAGTATGAATTTTGGGCTTCAGAATTTGTTTCAAGTATACATGATGCCAAACCAGCCTCGTGAACTCACCCAGCACAGTGCCAATCTTGTTGGTCAGGACAGAGTCAGTGTGGTCCAGCCAGCCGCCTCCACACAGCCCCTCTTTGAAGCGGTTGAGGATGGACTGGTTGGAGAGCAGCACCACGAGGATCCACAGAGCTGCTGTCACTGTGCTGGAGTGGAGGTGCTCCTCCATGAACATCAGTAACCAATCAAAGCCAAGCGTCCGTACCAACTCCTCACAAGCCCTGAAAAGGGACAAAGAGAGCAAATGGTATGTCTACTGACCGCAGTCAATTTTGGTGAGCATATGATTCACATTACCCATTTTGGTGATATTGTGCATGTTTAAATTTTTGAAGAACATAGGGAATGGTTTCCTTACTGTGCATTGACAGTGCATTTCTCTTTGGTTGTGAAGAGCAGTCGGAGCAGGTTGTCAAGCAGGCGGTTTCTCAGCAGAATGAGGTTGGCAGACAGGAGCCCACCAAAGTCATCGTCATTACCTGAAAGTTTTCACGAGAACAAAGCCACATAAATCAGGCCATTATGTCTATCAACTTTCTTTACCAGTTCTCTGTCTTAAGTACAAGCATTTGGCCACATAAAGGATAAAGCAACTGAATATAATCTTTTGTTACCTCCATCAATCTTCTCTTCATTACTGATTTCCATGATAACAAACTTCTCACACACAGCAAAAGTGGGGAGAGTAGAGGAGATGAACTGGCCAAACCTACAAGGTGCAAAAAGAGAGGGAACATTTTGATTTTGGACCAAGCTCATCAGCATCAACTGAACTTTTTCTGTCCTTGAAAGGACCTTCATTTAAATTGCATTAATTCTGAAGTGTACAATCTTTGTGTACAGATAAGTATGCACTTACCGCAGTAGGTCATATGGGTTGGGGAAGCCCTGCAACAGCAAGCTGAGAACATTGCTGATGGCAGCAACGGTGGGCTGTGATAGTGAAGTATCCCTCAGAGTTAGCAGCAGTCTGGGAATTAGCTGAAACTCCCTCAGCAGCTTGGCATTTTTAGCTGCCTCACTGGTCAAAACACAAAGTGACACGCAGTTAACTTCATGTGTTACCAACAAAATAACAGAAATGAATATCTTTTTTTCTTTTTTTTTAAATCTGCAGTTACAATTAATAATGACCATTGACTGCATGGCCCCAAGCAGAAGTTGTGTTTGAGTTCTCAGCAAAAAAGTTGGACACTGTTTGTGATTTTACAGACAGGATTTCAAGGCGTAGTCGTGGTGGTGGGGGGAAGCAGCTCTCTGATTCAAGATTTGCATCACTGCTTTTTACAGAAGATGCAGTCCTGCTGGCTTCATTGGTCTGTGACCTTTGGCTCTCACTGGATTGATTCATAGCCGAATGTGAAGCAGCTTGGATGAAGATCAGCACCTCAAAATCTGAGGCCATGGTTGTAAAGCAGAAAAATGGTAGATTGTCCCTATAAGGTAGGGAATGAGTCCCTACCCTCTATCACATCGCTGATACGAAAAGAGAGCTGAGCCAGAAGATAAAACTCTAAGTGTATTCGTCAGTCTTTATCTCCACGCTGGCCTGGAATGCCTTGGGATCCGAGGGTCGGCGCTGGTCAATGTGGCCAAGGGAAGGGAAGTTTGGGGTTCCCTGATGAAGCTGCTACCCCCATAAACTGATTTCGGATAAGTGGTTGAAGATGGACAAAAGGATGATGACAGAACGGCCATCACCGCACTCACAGAAGAGGATGCAGATGTATTTTTATGTGACATACCACAAAGAATTACTAAAGAAATGGTACCAAATAACTGCTGAAGTATTTCAAAAGCAGTTGAAGGACACTCCAAAATATTAACAAAGAGAGGAACAATTAAAAAGCCTTTATTGGAGAGGCAAACTACAATCAAACTACTGCACTGCAGTGTATGCCTCCACAATGTTTGATTATCATGGTGACCTTGCCCAACTAAATCTTTCCAATTCATCTTTGAGTCCCAGGGTGCCAAATTTTAAGAAATTCATTCAAGGCATCCCTGAGATACAGTGAGAAGGAGAAGGAGACTGACAAGGACAAAAGGTCACTGACAAGGTGGAATTAAAAACTAAGAGTTTTACATGAAAATATTTATATGTACAATATTTCCACCTTATAGCTGGCTCAGTATTGTAATTTGCATGTCATGGAAGCTACTGAAAAAAAAAATGCAGAATTTTGTAGTACATAAAAAACAAACAAACAAGGAATGGCCAAAACCTAAACAAGCCACCACCACTGTGAGATAACCTTGACCTAGATAATAACACAATAGGTTAGAAGAGCTAATAAGCATGAGATAACAGGAAAAGAGGTACATATCCATTTCTCAGCCTCTTCAGCAAAATCAGTCTCCTGACAAGAGATATGATGTGGGCGTTGGAATTAGCCATATGGGATATCTTCTATTGTGAGATGTGCTCGAAAGAAAGCATTCAAAGGATGAAGTAACTGTCCCTCATCAACTTAAAGAATTGTGAAATTCAAAAATGTCTGTAGTGCTGAGAGTTTAAAATGAATGATGGATTTCAAAAATTCATGAAATCTAAAAGCTGAGTCATCAAAAATGAATATAACAACATCATGCCAATTATTTAAGAATGCATTTCTATTGATTCTCTCAAGACAATTAAAGGCTAAACTTACCTTGATTCTGTCAGCAACTCAATGAAATGTTCAAAAAGAGACAGATGGAGCTCGTAGGGAGCATGGAGCCAGATCTGAGGAGCAGAGTGAGCAGACTGAGACCCAGAGGATGCATCTTGCCAGAGAGTGGCCCAGTTTCTTGGAGAGTTAAATATCAGTGTGAAAAAATTTTCCTTCTCTTCATTACCACAGCAATAAATCCAGAAATATACTTGAGATTCTCACTGAAACCATTTCTAGTCGAGAAATGCACTACAGTCAAAATGGTGTACAGTAAGACGTTTTGAAACTTATGGACTGCTAGGAAATAAATAGAAGTGGTTTCATTTGCCCCCCAGCCTTCACCTCAAAGTCACAGAGTAGGTCTTGAAAAGCGGTAGAGTTGGGAATGATGGAGGTCTCATGACCGCTGTCGACTGTTCCCACCAGGGAGAAGGTGAGGTGGAGGATGTGACTGTTGAGCAGCGAGCGTTTCTTCTTCAGCAACATCGCCAACAACTTAAGGGGATGGACAAAAATGAAATTATATACTACTCAGTATATTTCATTATACTATTTGAGAGTTGATATTTGATAACTTCATATTCAGGTTATGTTCATGCTCACATCAAGGTTGATGACTGGAACAGAGAACAACTAATTACAGCCAAAAGTAAGTAAAAGTAAAACTAGACTTGCAAGCAAGTATGAGCAGGACCCAAGCCCTGAGCAAGTTGAAAGGAAAAGTTGATGGAATTAAAATGGGAAGAAATAGAGTTAAAAAACCTTTACCACTATGGAACCTGACACTATTTGATCAGACAACTGACAACATAATGGACCATTGAGGCAATGTCATGGACCACTAATATCATAGACCACTGACATCACGTGTCAGGTGTTAAACATAGAAAAGCATATGACCTGGTAGCCTTTAATGCGCTCCATCTCCTTGCTGGCCAGGGGATTGCTCTTCACCACACACACCAAAGCTTTGACAGCAGCGTAGAGCCCCTCCACATCTGACGCCATGGCAACTAGTCCCAAGATGGCTGCTGCCCCACCCACATACTGCAGGTTGGTGGCCACAGGCTTTGGCACAAAAGCACGCACGCCTAGAGGTGCAAAAAGATATCATGCTACAGCCGAAAATGGAACTTCCATATTACATTTGTGATGAAATAATCTGTGATGTCTGTCTACCTAGATATCCAATTACAGCGGCTCCGATGGTGCGGGCCGGCCCATTAAGATGGCCAGCAGCATTATGAATCAACTTGACCGGTGTGGCGTTTTCATGAGAGGACACAGCAAGCTAGGGGTGAAGGGAGGAGAGTTCACTGAAGAAATCCAAGCTATGCAAATACACACTCACTTTTTAAAATTCTTATTTTGTTAGTATATTTTTAATGCTACTTTGTTGTGATTATGATTTATTTAAAGAGCTAGATTTTGGTAAAATTAATGCTAATACTCTGCAGAACAGAAGTGCACTGACATTAGTCTTATGTGGCAGGCTCTTTCAGATTACAGAAAGATGCAGTCACATATCTTTAGCTTCAAGCTAATAGCCACCGACTACTAACGAGATAAAAAAAAACCTCCAAAATGTCCTTTTACAAACTCTCAAGTGCAGTCTGGTATAATCCACGTCTTTTTTGTCAAGCCATATACATTGTCCTCCCGAGGCTAGAACCTTTCCCAGCTGACTTTGGTGGGGTACACACTCGACAGGTCACCAGTCTGTCACAAGGCCATCAGTAGCAATTAGGAGCTCAGTATCTTGCTCAAGGGTACCTCGACATGGTCACCAGGGGAAGTGAGGATCAAACCAGCGACCCTTCAGTTGCTAGATGGCCACTCTACCTCCAAGCTGTGCCACCCCTACCCATATACTTTGTAATCCACAGAAAAACAAACTAACTGTAGCATTTTCAATTTGGCACTTCAGTTAAAGAGTGCAGAAAAGCTTGAACAATTTGGTTGAACCAAATGTGCCACTTGGTCATGCTCCATCCAAACACAGAGTGTTTGTTTGTTTTTCGATCATATCAAAGTATCGTGGATAACTGAGCATACAGCTGGGCATGCATTACCCTAGATGTGTTTGAGAGTTCTTAAACAGACATTTTTGTACAATTTTGCTATTGATGCAGATAGAGGTCAAGGTTTACATGAACCTCAAGCTACAGTATATGTGGCTGGCCCTTTCTGTGTTCTGGAGTTACAAAAATATCATGCAGGAGGGAAAAAAACATTCTCCAAAGCTCAAGACACCCATTTGTGACTATACGTGAGACAAAATACACTTTTTAGTAGTAGAGTTGGAGAGCTTTAATGGAATTTCAATTTGGAATAAGACTCCTCTGAACTAGAAAGATTTTGGTGGTCAAGGTCAGAGGAACAGGCTCACAGAGCAGTGGCATACATGTGCAATGCAGTATTTCTAGTTTTGCGACCTGTGCGTGCTCATGTCCATCTGTGTGTGAATGTGATTAAGAGTTTTATAACTGACTGATTGAGAGAAAATATTTACTGTAAGAGTTTTCTGAAATATTTATATGAACTTTGCAACACAGTTCTCTTCCTCCTAATCCTACATTTCAAAGCCCCAAATATAGAAAGCATTGTTCATGGAACTGAACATTGGCCGAGTCAAAATGTTGATCAAGGCCAGATTGTCTGGTTGGATGCAGACCTGCATGTTGAAGTAGTGACTGATTCACCTGTTTTGCGATGGCCTTGCTGTCCAGTTTGTTATAGACTTTCCTGATCTTGGCCACAGTGAGGGTAGAGACAGAGAGAGCATAGAGACTGAAAGACAACTTCTCCTCTGGCACCAACGCCACCGGGGAGGGTGGAGCTACCTCCGTCTTTGAGTCTTTACCTGGAACAGTAGAAAGACAGAGGAGAGGTATGAAAGATGAAATAAAGTGTTGTTTCAAGTTCTCAGACAAGACTTTAGACAACAAGTTCTCCCAGTCTGGAAGGAGAGAAAAGAGATAATTTTCATGTAGCCAGATGTCCTTTATGGTAAAGAAACATCTTGCTATACCTATCATCATTTTGTAAAGGCTTGTTCTTGTTTCTGTAAGCCAATCAAAATTGTTGTGGGCAGTGCTGAGCCCAAAAACCTGAAACTTGTAGGCATATTCATGCACATTCATACCAACAGCTAAATAACCCAACCTGCTTCATTTTACAATCCAAAATCTCAGTCAGACCTAGCCATTTTCAATGTTTTGTTTGGCTAATAGATTGCTATCTGGAGTTCTTTCATTGTTTAGCATAGCCAAGGGGGACTTTGAGAAAGGTATTACGCAAAAAGTGGAAGGGAGGAAATTGCAGATTGAAATAATCATGTTATACAAACTTATACTTGAAATGAATTTTGGCACATTAGACTCGGAGGACCACTCACAGGGCAAGTAAACAGCCTGGAAGCTCCCCACACTATTAGGTCCCACTTCATAGATGGCGGAAACACTGGTGGGAGGCAGGACCTCCTCCAGGAAGTGACTGGGCCCCAGTCGCCACACCAGGCTGGAGATCTGCCGCTGAGCTGGCGGTGTTCCTATGTATCCGTAAACTGTGCTCACCACAGGAGGGTTGGTGGATCCAGACCCACCCGGTACACTGTGGATGTAGTGAAGCTGGAAGAGACAGGGAATGATTCAGGTAAGGGATTTATATATCTGAGTGTGCATCGGGGGATGAAGGCTAAAAATTTCACTTACATAAGTGCCGGAAGATTTTTTTGTACCTTAAGTGTTTTTTTTTTTCTCAACTTGACTTTATTTGTTTATTTATTAGTTTGAACTACACTCAAGGGGGGCTTTTGGCATTCGATACATTACCCATCCACAAGGACACTGACATGCAAACAGTCACACATGACCACCTCTGTGCTTCCTGTATGTGGATTATAGCAGGAAATGAAGAAGAGGCTGAGAAGTTGACTTGCTTCCCACTCGGTTGTCTGAACTCAGAGGAACAAAAAGTCCCTAAACCACAAGCCACATTATAGTCTGCTTGCTGCTGCACTGCTGTTTAAGACCTAGTTTAGTTTGTGACTTTCCATTAGAATAGCAGTGCTATTTCCTATTGAAACAGAGCTAAGGCAAATATGAATAATATTTATTCAAAAAACATACCATCAACAAGTGAAGATGCATTTGCTGCTGTGTATGAGTGATGTTGTTGCATACGATGCGTGAATAAGTCACATTAATTTACATTTATTTTGCACCAACCTACCAAAAGTTATGTTTTGACACAAAAAAAATCAACTACATTTAGAGCCACACACATTTAAATTAATATTATTATTTATCTTAAAAAGATTCAATTTCCAAGGGGCCGCATGGTGGTGCATTGATTAGCACGGGATCTTTCTGTGTGGAGTCTCCATGTTCTCCCTGTGCCGGCGTGGGATGTCTCCAGGTACTCCTGCTTCCTCCCACAGTCCAAAGACATGCAAATGGGGACGAGGCTGATTGAATACGGTACTCCAAATTGACAGTGGGCGTGGCTGTGAGTGTGAATAGTTGTCTATTGGCCCTGCAATGGATTGGTGACCTGTCCAGGGTGTACCCTGCTTCACCAGTAGAAAGGCTCCAGCCCCCCTGCGACCCATCCATCCATCCGTTTTCTTCTGCGACCCTTAACAGCATAACTGGTAGAAAATGGATGGATGGATGGATTCAATTTCCTCTGAGCAAGCACTTCTGTGAAAATGGTGACCAGAAACTAGAAACAGTCTTTTAACCTGCAGAAATGTGGAGCAGACGTGGACTCTATGTGGCTGGTCATTTGCATTGACAAGTAAGTACACGTGTGGCTTTCTTGCTATGAATTAGGTGCAAACCAAAGGCTAAGATAGTTAGCACTGGGTCAGACTGTCCCCTCCTCACAGTTATATGTAAAATTATGCAAAGACACAGTAGGATATGTACCCTTATATCTCAAGTATCATACATCCATGTTTATTAATATTCTGACACCTAAATTTATTCTGAACTCTCTCAAAATGGAGGCAATACTGGAATAATACTGAACTAAAAATGATCAAGTAGAAATGCAGCTTTTCTTTATTGTCCGAAACTTAATCTTTGGATTAAGCACTATTTAGTATTTACTAACTATTTACAGAATTTCCCTTGGGGATGAATAAAGTATTCTGATTCTGGTTATATTTGCCATGGTAACACATTTGAAGGTGTGTGACCTAGGCTCATTACTTACTGATGTACATTTTCTACCACATATAATAAGAATTGAGTCACATTGAAACTTTCAATTCCTTTTTCACCTTAATTATTAAACCCATTGACTCATTATTAATAATTAAAACCTTCACATACCTGCTCATAATTAACTGCATAATAAGATCCCATATAATGAAAAGGAAAGTATTGTATATGAGTTTTTCCTTTAAATGATCTGTCCAGCAAATGTCAGGGTAGAGAATGCGACAACATAACATTACCTTAACAGTATTGATAAGTTGCCCATCAATGTACAGTGTAGCCATGCTGTTCTTCAGCATGCCTTTGCTCATGACCAACACCAGGTGGTGCCACTGGCCCTCAGCAATGAGCTCACTGCAGCGGAAGCGAGCACAGCAGGGCAGGATCTCATAGAAGGAGGCTTCTTCACTTGACTCATCTGCTGCTTGATAGGAGGAGGGAGAGAGATGCAGGGGTTACAGTTTCAAGGCTATAGAACAATTGAAAACATTGATTTAGTGGCACTGACTGAAATATCACAGGGAAAAAGCTTCATGCGTTTTTACAGATGAATTTCCTGTTTCCAACATTATTATTATTACTATTACATTAAAATAAAATAAATATATATTTCAAACAAAGCAATACAAGAACAAGAAATAATAATAATAAAAGCAAGAGCAAAAATAAACAAAACCATAAAAAGTAGGTCCATAACCATTTGTTTTAAGAAGCAATTTAAGAGATGTCAGTGATTGAGCAAGCCTAATCTTTTTTTAATCTTTTCAACATACTCAGATTGTTAACTGGTTGAAAACATGCACTAACAAAATCAGCTTGATTTAAAAACATAGAGAAATACGCTCAATCTAACCCCCAAAACATGTGTTGTATGTCCCATTTACACAAACTCACTAAATATTGAATAAATGTGCATATAAACTCTCAATTAAGAGTCAGAAAGCTGTGTGGCAATGGTATCACTCAGCATACTCTATGACTAACTAGTTAAATTGGCACTCAGTAAGAGTTTTTTTTTTTTTTTTTAAATGGTCTTCCATTCAGTATGGAAATCTCTGACTAATATAAATTTTGTCTATTATGATCCCTAGACACTGTATTATTGTACTCACAATATGTCTGCAGCAGCTCTTCCTTGGTGGAGATGGTGAGGGAGCGGTCCTTGGCTGAGAGCATCACCGCAAGGCAGACGTAGTGCTGCTCTGAGGAGTTGGCACGACGAATGATAGTCAGCAGCCGCACCGGGTGAGCCTGAGGGGACGTGCTGAAGCGCTCCACGCAGAACCAGGTGGAATAGCTGAGGCCAGACGGAGGAGGAAACAGGCGCTCTCCTGAGAGTGGGAAACAGGCAAGGATGAAGGAGAAGAGAACACAAAAAGTATATATTTTTTTGTTTAACATCATCGTAAAAGTAATCATATTCTCTTCCTCACAATATCATACCATCGTCTAAATTTAAGGAAACAATGCATCTTTGCTCCTGGGTTTTCTGGGCCTAAGCCAAATGTTGCTCTCCTGTACCTGCCAGCTCATGAAATATTGCACACTGAAACTTCCAGTAAAACAGGTCACATACAACACCATTTTCTTCTCTGCCCTCAGGAATATTTGTTTACTGTACACCATGTTGAGTTTCCCCATCTGGCTTTGATTTTAGTGCCATAGTCATTTTTTGAAAGAGAGCATGTTCTCTCTTCTTCTTCTGCTGCTGTAAGCAGGTGTTTGGAATAAGAATAAAATGGAGTATGAATCGTCCAGTGTCCACAGCACTGCCTGCTGATTCTGACTGCGTGTTATGTGTGTTTTTAAAAACTAATTCATGCATTGCAGCTGCTTGATATAGTGTCAAATTTTCATTGAGTCATAAAAAGTTAGCATTGGTATCTTGAATTGCTTTCTAACTTTATTCTCTAACGGTAAGTACATGACTTGATTTGTCCATATTAGTCATTTTAATATATTTTCCATCAATTTGTTTTTTTCTTTTTCATTTTCTGTCACTGTAAATTTTCACAGTTTTTACAATAATTTTACTGACAAACAAAAAATATATTTTTTTGCGTGCAACTAAAAAATATTTTAAAAATCAGTATAATGAAAATATGGCAGTAGGATAGAAGAAGCTCATAAAAACATGGAAGAGTAAATTAATTTTCATGCTAAACAGCATGAGATTTCAACTCAATACGTTGTCATACTGGAGCAAATTAAAATTGGCCAGAACAACATAAGTGACATTTGCTCTGAGCCAGCTTTGATATATGTACTTTGCCTGGCAGGATGATGGACTGAACAAAAATTGTTTTTAAATTCTACAATTCTACAATTTCATTTAGCAGACGCTTTTGTCCAAAACGATGTACAACACAAGCAAGAATTCAGTCTTTTTAAATGCTTTCATTTAACCGTCAATTATAAGTTTTAAATGATTTTTGGATATGTTGCAAAAAAAGGAAATGCGCTAGTAGCAACTACTCTCAGATATGATGCATTCTGTCAATAGACAAAGAAAAAGATCGAAGTTAGCAGCAGAAACAGCAGGTCAGTCAAAATTTTGCCAGGTCGGAGCTTATTTTAGAGGGAGCCTCCACCTCTAGTTGTGCATTTACTCTTTTTTTAAAAACAGGTGAAACCACCTTGAGAAAGTATATATTTCTGTTAATTGGGCAAGTTAAAAAATTTTTTTTTTTGCAGTACTTTAAAGTATGTTTACGGATATGTGACTTATGAGATCTCGTCTTATTACCTGGAGGACATCTTAAGGCAGAGTTCAACTTTGTGAGTGAGCACAGAAAGGGAGGGATCGTCAGAACCTCTCAGAGGAAATTTCTCATTGTGATGGTTAAGTGGGGTTGGACACTAGTTGAGGAAATAGCTACAGTATGGTATCTTGCATGGCAGCATCCACCGTCAATGCATGAGTAGGTAAATGAGGCAAAAACACAGTAAAGCACTTTGGATTAAAGTACAATACAAACAACAACAAAACATCGATGGAATAACTTCTGGGTGGACAATGAGGGTCTGACCACAGGATTGGGAGAGGACAGTGTAGCATGAACTGAAGAAATGGGAAGGTCCAGAAAAAGAGACATGGAGGATGGGGATGAAATGCGGTTAGAGAGCACAAGAAAAAAAGGAGTAGGAAGAAGAGAGAAAAAGGCAGGAAAGATCCAGGATTGAGATCGCAAAGAAAAAGAGGCCGCATGTGAATGACAGCGGAAAATTTATGAGAGAAAAAGTCTATATATAGTTGTTCTGGGTGCCTGAAGAAGACAAGAGGTAGGGTGAATGCGTGCAGAAGGAGCATATGAATAGGTTAACAGATGGGGGAGAACAGGATAAGAGATTCATAAATACTACAAAGGGATAAAAATCATCCATGACGTCATAGATTTGTTTAATGTGTTCAGGTCTATGGAATCCTTTTCAGTATAATATCAGGATTTTTGATGAGGTGTTTTATAACAAATGCACACATTTTTAACACACTATACAAAACCAAAGTTGATATTTAACTCCACACTTCAGGGCAGGCAATATTTTTAAGAGTCAATAAAAATGAGGGCACTACTGAAGCAGGTACAACACATATATGAGAGCTCTTGAACCTAGGATACTTTGGGAGTGGAACAGCAGCATAATTAGAGCCCTATTGACCACAGAATCATGTAATTGGCAAATTAATGCAGATTATAGTTTTAACCCAGAATTTCACACAATTTGAATGAAACCCTGTTTTCATGTGGGAGAAGAACATATGTCTGGGGGAAATAAAGATGGGCAAAGCAAATCTTGTTGACACAACCTCTTCCATCTTCTCAGCCCTCCCTGCCCTCCCTCCCCCGTCAAAACAATGACAGCATGGTGAAGCTGCTAGATTGAATTAGATAAGATTATACTTTGGATAGAGCCCTCAGGACATTCAGGTTCCAGTGACAGCACAGTACACATATAAGAAAAAACCCTAAGAAATACAAAAAGTAATACAAAAGTAGTGCAATAACATAACTATCAACTGGCAGAAATATGATAGATGATATAACTATCAACAAACAACAAAAGCTATTAACACAGTTGCCAACAAAAACAAAAAAACAATAGCACATTGTAGAGTACTGGCAGAGACAAGTGGCAAAGTAGCAGCAGTAGTGGTTATAATAATAAGTACTGTAGCTTGTTATGTTGTATTATAATATAATATGTAATATGTATTATAGTATAGTATAGTATTGTTTAAATGAAAATAAAAATATAAATTTATGGTCATTCTTATATAATTAGTGTGCAATTTAATCATTAACATTAAAAATACACTCTTTAGGACTAAAAGAGTACAGTAAATGGTAAAAAACAACAACAACAAAATCCCTGAGTTCTCAACAAATAAACTGGAAAAACAGAATTTCCAAAAATTAAAATGGAAAAACGGAATTTGGAAAAAATAAATCGGATTTTATAGGGCCCTACACAATGCAATCGTTACAGAGTCACTGTTGACAATGAGCTATGTGCTCTCCCCTGCATCTGACATCATGTTCTACACTCTTCTTTCAAAGAATTATCACTCTGGTTCTGATAGAAATTGTTCTGAATTAATAGTCCCACTTTTATCATCATCTAAATCATGCCCCTGTCGCCTTAAAGAATGCCTGCTCTCGTGCAAATGATACAGGTACCTGAAATGTCACAACATAAGACTTCCAGACTCTAGCCAAAGCAGTCACCACCGTGAACACCACACTGAAACCACACAGCACAAAGCCAACATTGTTATTCTCTGTGCAATAATCTATTTATCAACTCTTCTAAATCTTGTTCAGTTATCTACTGATTTAACAACATAGGTAAACATGCCTGTACAAAAATCTATTGCACTGTTCAATACTTTTTATATGTGCAATTTTCCATAATATTTAGCTTTTTTAGTGGCACTATATTTTTAAATAGCCTAAGATTTGCTAGCAGTTATGAGAGTTGAAACTGTGGGAATGTTGAACCTATGCGTGCTTTCCTTATTCTGCAGGTAATGCACTTCAATTTAGTTTATTCTACAATGACAATCAAAGTATCTTGAATCAAAGGGTGGCGATTTAGGTGAGGACATAAGCACATAAATTGAAGCCTGGCGAGATGGATTCTCATTTGGTCATGATCTTGCACATTTATCTGCCTCATAAGATAAACAGTCGGCCCAACTTCCTGAAACTTGATCAGCAGTCTGAACCAAACAAAAATGTGTTTTCATACTGAAAATAGACCGCATCAAGGCTCAGTTTGATGTGGACAGAGACCATCCCCTTAGGTCAGGGTAAATGTCAGACCTTTGGTCCAGAGCTGGTTCACACCTGCTATTATAGTTAGATCTTGGTCTCAATATATTGATTAAGGACAAAACTGGTCAGAAAAATTGAGTAGTTAATAGATTTTGGAATTTCATTGGCAGTTGGGCAAAAAAGGTTAAAGTCTGTTCCCAAGCATGTCAAACATACTGCTAAACTTTGCAGAGATTAATAATAAAATAAAAACACCTCTCTAAAAACCAGTAGAGCCCAGTCACTGTGTAAGTTTATGTTGGGACCTCATGCCATGTGCCCAAAGAGAACAATAGAGAGGCATATGTCCCACCAAAAGTCTGAGATACAGTTGAAAAAAACATGGTCATAGGTGCTGTAAAACTTCACAACCATCATATGAGATGCAACTCTGTGTTGGAATGCAGAGCCAACCTCTGTATTGGCTGAAGCCAGGTTCTCACAGCAGGGATCCCTGGTGACATCACTCAGGTAATATACACTGTGATCGCTTTTTCATTACCTGGACACTGAAAGGGAGCAATCACCAAACATTTGACTTCTTCATCACCTTAAACCCTTGGTCACAGTCTTCAACTCGCAGGCAGAGCGCACAGATTGCTGTTTACCCCCCCCCCCCCTTTATTTTTGGATCCGCCATACATTACTGCGCAAACAGCTGACTGTACTTTGTTAGGACAAGTGTGCAACTTTATCACGAACCAGTTAAAGCTTTTCTTCCTCAGCTGAGAGACCCCCACTGCCACTAAGGGACTCATCACTTCGCCCTTGCCAGAAGAGTGAGACGATGCACCCCAGGACGCACCCCACGGACCGAGTTGTGCGCAATGTAAAGTTTACTTTCCGTAAGTAAAGTTAATTGTGACTGAATTAAGATAGCGTGAATTTGATTCTAAGTAATATTATTCTAAATAATTGTGTTATTAATAAACCCCGTTATTATTCATGTTGTCATTGTTTGTGAATATTGTGATAACAGCTGGATTCTGGGCAGTCAGAACAATCCCTTCTTGACCTTTCTAACGATAATTCACCATTTACATCAACCAGAACTTTTGCTTCCCCATTATCAAGATGTGTATCAATCTACCAGCCATCGCCTCCTGTTCATCCTGACCCAGGAACTCATAAGTCCACTCAGGAGGGTCAGCAAAAGGGGGTTCTCACCTATCTGCAACCCCTACCCCCGCAGGAAGCCATAAACAATCATCTGGCGGGAAAATCCAGGATTACTAAATTAAAGAAGCATTGCCTGATTACAATAAGACCGTTATCTCTCTCTGGGTATATGTGTGCTTAAACATTCCAATATTCCAACTGTAAGTCAATAAGAATGTCCATGTGATTGAAGGGTTCTGTGTCACTGCTAAATGAAGTACAAGAGTAGGAATTTATCAGCGTCCATGGAAGAAACCTGGACTCTGTGCATTAAGTGATGTCACGTTGTAACTGAAGTCTCTGTCACAGAATTCCTCATTTAACACACACACACACACACACACACACACAGTTGTAAACATATACACACACAACCATGTGTATAAAGATGCTTAGAATGTTTCCCTGTCTGTAGTTGTCAAGCTTTCCTTTCCTCTTCACTGTCATTGCCATAACTCTGAAAATCTGATTCTCTAGGTGTTCAATCTGTGTGATGTATGATTGCTACGTTGATATCTGAGAAGTATTGAGGATCCCAAAGTGTGCTGATAGGCCAACAACCCCACTCAGGTTAAAGGTCACTTTTCCAAGGCGGACCCGTTTATTATAATAGTCACGACACCATCCGTTGTATTCGGGTTCGGGGGCTCTCTTCAGCGCTTCTTGTTTTTGCGAGAGCTCCTGGTCCGTCTCTCCCCTTTTCTTCCCTATTCTACTTAATTTTGGTTTTCTTTGTCTTTAGCTTTAGACAGAACTTTTGTCTTTCTTCGCAACAACTTTTCCGTTAGCAAAGTTGTTTTGGTACACAGTTGAATGTGCCTCTCTTCAATCTAAGTTTGTGAAGGCATCGTTCCTTGTAGCACCTACATTATTGTTTTTGTTTTTTTTTAACGCGGCATCGATCGCAGCTCACAGTCACTATACTACTGACCTCCCGTGAGCCTTGAATCTCCATCCTGACCAGCGGAGAGAAGCCACCTTGCACCTGAGAGGAGCATCGTTGTTGAGGCAGCAAGCAGCCTGAGACCAGACGGTAGCGAATCAACGCGTTTCCCTTCTCCATCTAGCGAATCTCAACGGAAGCCACGGTCGACAAGGTGGAGGCTTTGGAGGCCATCTTCCCACCAGTTCGTTGGAGAGACACCGTGCATTGATGGGAGCAAGCCAGCCAGGAACGTAAGCCGGTTCCGTTGGATTTCGCGCTGTCACAATAACAAAGACGAGTGTGGCATCTATTCAGGCCTCGATCGTTCTCGCTCACTGCCAACTCCGCTAGACTCCTTAGAGTCTGCTCAACCTCCATTCAGTCGTTTTCTTTTGTTTGTAGGTCACTAATTGTTCATACCGAACACCTTTATACCTGCTACCTTTGCCGTCCACTTGAATCTCAGATAAATTTTACAATACATGTCTGATACTCCACATGTACCTTAATTGCTTTGCTGGAATTATTACTTTGTCTTACGTGTTTTCTGATTCGTAGGAAATCCTCATAAATCTACAAGAAGTGTGCCAATTCATATATACATTTGTATGCAAGTCACTAATCAGCAAAGAACTCACTGATAAACTATAATCTGAAACTGATCGTTTTCTCGTTGGACGACACTAAATTACAACGAGTGGTGCCCCGAGTAACAACTGTATTAAACAACCTAAAGGAACATCATCATCATCAGCTTATCAAGTCACTACACCAGTGACAGGACGGTGCCCCCAAGGTTACTCATTGGAGTAAACGTTCACATAGATTACCTTATGATTATCTTTGATAAACATTAATATATCTGCCAAGAACCTAATTGACCCTACTTGTGCACAACAGTTTATGACGATCCTCTTCTTTCAGGGATAATGTTGATGTTTTAGCCATTTCGAGTCAGACTAGGCAAAGATAATAATGTATGTGATCTATGTTTGCCCCTAGTGCATGACAATTGAGCTGAGCTGAGTTAGTTTTGTATAAGTAGTGTGTGCCAAACCATATAGCTCATTGTTAATGGGCTGGTATAGTGTCTCACCAGCTGGCCTAGCAAGCAGTTAACTACAAACCCAAATAACCTTTGTTACAAGAAAACACAAATGAATTTATTTTGTGTTCAAGTCAGACTGATAGAAAAGAAGAGAGAAATATAGACCCAGAGAATATAATGACAAATACAAACTGTTTTTACCTGTGCCCATCCCACTCAGCACTGCTCCATCACTGATCCCAGAGGTATTAGTGTTGTTGGTGGGAGCATTGTGGGGCGCCAGACTGGGCAGAAACAGGCACCTACAAAGGATAACAGAACACAGATTAATAGCTGTTATTTAGCACAATTGGCTTTAACAAAATACATTTAGCCGGCTTGCAAACGTGCTTAAGTCTGATTCCATTCCTGAGATAAACTCGTAAAAAAAAAACTCTTACACAAGAGCTGTGGTATTTCAGATGCTGTGAGATACAAGAGCTTAGTATTATATGGAAATATCAGATGCATAAAGGCGGCACGGTGGTGCAGTGCTTAGCACAGTCACTACACAGCAAGAAGGTTCCAGGTTTGAGCCCCGGATCAAGTATGGGGTCTTTCTGTATGGCGTTTGCATGTTCTCTCTGTAACTACGTGAGTTCTCTCCGGGTACTCCTACTTCCTCCCACAGTCCAAAGACATCAAGAGGGGACTAGGCTAATCAGATAATCTAAATTGACTGTAGGTGTGGCTGTGAGTGTGAATGGTTGTCTGTCTATATGTGTTGGACTGGTGACCTGTCCAGGGTGTACCCTACCTCTCACCCGAAGGCAGCTGGTATAGGCTCCAGTTTATGGACTGCTAAACTGGCCCTATGGATCCATGCAATGCATCTTCACATATGAACACTGACATCTTGTTTTGGATGATCTGTCAGTTTTATATTGATTGCAGTGGGAAAGACACAGACTGATAGGTGAGCTGGATCAACATTTCAAAAGAGAGCAAAAAGAGAGCTGTAATGCTCTTCCAGTGCCAGGACAGAGGGAAGTTGAACACCAGGAGTAAAACAAAAATAATACATACAACAATACTCCTTGACTTTCCAAGCAAAGAAAATATCCCAATATGTTAGAGGCACCTGCAATTTTCCCCTCAGCTTTTTAAAAATTATCAGAAAATGCACAGTAATCATATGCCACTAGCATAAAGATGAGTACACACTACATACTTTCTTTAATAAAAAGTAATGCATTGACTCCAGCAGCAATTTCTTCCCACACATATTCTCTCTCTCAATCATTTGCTACTACAGCAGTATCACTCCCCCTCCCCCTTAAAATTAACACTCGCCATATGTTTGCATGAAAATTTCTAATTACAGAGAGGTTAAGAACTGTTCATGGTGCACACACTTAACACAGAGTGAAACTTCTCAGCGTTAAGTATTCAAATTCAAATCAGTTATTCTGTAACTGAAAACAAAGTTTCCCATCTGAGGTTCAATCAACTCACAATTCAGTGATAAACTCCAGAGTTGGTTGAACCTACTTTCTGAAACTGGAATTCTACATACTGAACGCAGGGGTCCATTTTACAAAGACTCTGCTTCCCTGTCAAGATCTCCGTGACAAACCTCTGACCTGAAATGGTGTTCTGGTCTTCCTTCCTCACATTGCTTTCATAGTGGAGTTGACTGTGCCCTGTGACACGTGCAGAAGCCTCAATTACTCCAAGCTGGCAGCTGATGCAGAGCAATGAGGATGGAAATTCCAGGTCTATCCAGTCAAGTTCGGCTGGATTTGTGTGCAGATCAACAACCAAGCTGCTGAAGGACTTGGGGATCAGAGTTCAAGCTTTGTGGCAGGCTACCAACTCCCTCTCTAGAGCTGCAAAACAGTCTAGTTGCTGGCTCTGGATGACAAGGAGGAACTGCATTTGGGCAGCAAAACATCAGCAGTAGCAACTGAGTAAGGTGGGGTTACAGAGTAGAGGGGGCACACCTGGGATGCCAGGTGTTTCTGATGCACCCTCTGGAGAAGTTGTGGGCTATGTATCAAAACACCACTGAAGGAGGGTGTCCTCCTGATGACCCCAGTGAAGCCTGTGAACCCCTGCACTCAGCTGCAAGCCCTCCCCTGCAACAATGGCACTGAGATCTCAGCACCTCAGACCTCCTCCTGCTCTCTGTGGGATGAAGATCTTAGCATGCTGGCATGAAGATCCCTTTATTTTAAGTTTCAATTCATTTGAAAGCCTGATTCTCAGTTTGTCTCATCCAGCCTGGAAAACAATACAGCCACTTTTACTTATTAGTGTGTACCGCCCTCCTGGTCCTTACTCTGAATTCTTGTCTGAATTCTCAGTTTATATCCAGTTTGGTTCTTAAATCAGATAAAGTCATGATTGTAGGTTACTTCAATATTAATGTGGATGTTGATAACGACAGTCTGGGTGCTGCATTTCTCTCTCTTCTAGACACAATTGGTTTCCATCAGTCTGTTCATGAACCGACTCACTGTCACAACCACACCCTCGACCTCGTCCTAACATATGGAATTGAAGCTGAATATCTAGTTGTATTTCCACAGAATGCGCTTTTATCAGACCATCAATTAATCACTTTTGAATTTGCACTAATCAGCTACACTCCACTCAGGAAAACGGTGGTTTCCAGATGTTTGTCTGATCCGGCTGTAGCTAGATTTAAGGAAGCAATTCCATTGGCGCTAAATTCAGTGTCATGTCCCATTGTTACAGAGGACATTGTTGTCAGCCTTAGTCCCTCCCAAATTGATCATTTTATCAACAGTGCAACAGGCACCTTAGGATCAACTTTGGACTCAATTCCCCCATTAAAAAAAGAAATCTATAAATCCAAGGAAACAAGCACCTTGGTACAATTCAGAAACCAGACAGCTTAAACAAAAACCCAGAAGTTAGAGAGAATATGGCACTCTTCCAAACTGGAGGAGTCTCATATAATCTGGCAAGACAGCCTTAAAAGTTATAACAAAGCCCTTCATATAGCCAGAGCAGCCTACGACTCGGCACTAATCGAGGAGCAGAAGAACAACCCCAGGTTCCTCTTCAGTACTGTAGCCAGACTGACAGAGAGCCACAGCTCTACTGAACCAAGCATTCCTGTTTCCCTGGGCAGCAAAGATTTCATGGACTTCTTTAACTCATTGGCTGCCAGCCACGTTCACAGGAGCCAACCTCATACTGCCAGGCATTTTAGAGAATTTTCATTGATTTTCAAGACCGACAGAATATGGTGTGCTATGAATATGTAAACAGCGAACCCCCCAAAAGAAAGATTAGATTCTCTTCTTTCATCAGAAAAAAAATTTTCCACCTTTTTCCATTCTTTAGTTATAGGCAATAGAACATATGGTGGTTTCACCAAAAAACACCTTTTTGTGACCAAAAATCCTAGAAAACAAGCTTTTTGTAAAAAGAAACACAATCCAAGCAGAACAGTGACCAACAGTAATATTTTTTGGGATTTAGTGACGCCTCAGTGTGTGTCATTGTCATTGACATGTCATAGTATAAAATTACAATGACAAAAAAGTTATAAACATAAATAAAGTATATATGTAAATAAAGCAAAGTGAATGAACAACAAAGTATCAAAGTGTCAACAAAGTACAATTTTGTCATCTTTTCTACTATTGACCAAAAGTCATCCTTCTCTCCTCATCCCCCTCCTCCTCTCCCTTCTCTTTTCCTCTCCTCATCCTTCTTTTTTCCTCTTTTCTGTCATCCAGAAAAAAAAACTATTTCTACCTTTTTCTGTTCTTGACCAAGTCACCCTCTTCGCCTCATCCCCTCCTCCTCACCTCTTCTTCTCCTCCTCTCTTCCTTCTTTTTTCCTGTCCGTCGGGCCCATATCTGGCCGTCACCGGCGACAGGGGCCGCGAGGGCTACGCCGCGACGAGTAGGAGGGTCGCCGCGGTGAGCGGCGAAGCCTAGGGCGCGGGCCCGGGTGGAGCCGCCGCGGGTACAGATCTTGGTGGTAGGAGCAAATATTCAAACGAGAACTTTGAAGGCCGAAGTGGAGAAGGGTTCCATTGTGAACAGCAGTTGAACATGGGTCAGTCGGACCTAAGAGATGGGCGAATGCCGTTCAGAAGGGCGGGGCGATGGCGCCCCCGGCCGATCGAAAGGGAGTCGGGTTCAGATCCCCGAATCTGGAGTGGCAGAGATAGGCGCCGAGAGGCGTCCAGTGCGGTAACGCAAACGATCACGGAGAAGCTGGTGGGAGCTCCGCCCGCTCGTTTGCTGGTCAATAGTGTCTACAAGTGGGATCAGCATCATATTCACACAGAAGTTGGATAAGGTTTTCCTACACCGCCCCCACTGAAAAACGTCATTTGCTCGTCATTCTCATCAATGGCAGTGAACGTTGTGCGTTCACCCTGTGTTCACACCGAACGCGAATTCGTGCGAACAGTTTCAAAGTCTATGCAAACGCATGAATGACGTGAATTTTCAGACTGGCGGCGCGAATGAGGCGATTTTTTCGCTAAAGTTCAATATATTCAACTTCGAGAACTTTTCACCAACGAGAATGGCAAATATTTGCGCTGCGAAATTCGCGAGGCAAAATATTCGGCATTCGCGCAAGTTGAAAATATTGAACTTTGGCGAAAAATGTGCGTCAAGACAGCCAATCAGCGTTGAGGATGTCCCGACGTCACGGCTGACTATGACTGACTGACTGTGACTGACAAGATGGCGGACAAGTTGATTGTGGCTATGTATGGAAACCCGGTGCTATATGACACTACGTGTCAAAATTACAAGAACCAGTTGAATAAATTGGTGTCCATTCGTGAAATTCTGTCACTGATCCTAGCTAGCAGGTCGTCAAACTGGCCAGTCGTCATCTGAAAATACCGCTTGAAGCGGCGGTTATCCAGGCGGAGCCCCTGGAGGAGCTCGGTTCACCGAGCAGTGAAATTCACCGAGCTGAGCTCGCCTCTAGATGGTGTTGATAACCCAGATACGACGGCGTTTAGTTTTCCGACGTATTTCTGCCTTCCACGGCAGGTACAACACAACAGTTCTGTGAATAATCATGCTGAAATAGCGGAAAGAACATTGCCGGAAATACTCGCTACTCGGGCAGGCGAGCGAATTCACGTATTCACGCGAATGACACAAATGGACACTTAAATGATCCGGCGTCAAATTCGCACGAGTAACGCGACGCGAAATTTGCATTCGTGTTTGGTGTGAACACACAGTTACAAACCAATTGACGAGCAAAACTCATCAATGGCAGTGAATGAGTTAATGACAAAATTGTCCTTATTAGAGAGAAAATTCACCTCCTCCTGCCATCAGCTGACAACATGGCACCTATAACCTCAGAAGCCTAGAGGCAGCTGTAGGGACCAGACATACACTTTGACAGTTTTTCTACCGTTAGCCTTGATGAGCTCAGTTCAATAATTTCCTCCTCTAAACCATCCACCTGTCTTCTCGACCCCATCCCAACCAAGCTTCTTAAGGACTCTCTACCCCTCGTTAGCACCTCCCTCTTAGATATGATCAATGTGTTGCTGTTATCTGTTTATGTCCCACAGTCCTTTAAAGTGGCAGTAATTAGACCCCTTCTCAAAAAAGCAACCCTGGATCCAGAAGTTTTGGCCAACTACAAACCAATATCAAATCTTCCATTTCTCTCCAAAATTCTGGAGAAAGCAGTAACTAAACAGCTCTGTGACTTTCTCCATAGCAACAGTTTATTAAAGGATTTCAAGTCAGGTTTCAGGATTCATCATAGCATAGAAACAGCACTAGTCAAAGTTACTAATGACCTCCTAAGAGCATCACATGAGGGACTGGTCTCTGCGCTGGTCTTATTAGATCTTAGTGCAGCTTTTGATACCATTGACCACCACATCCTTCTACAGAGACTGAAACATGCCATTGGCATTAAAGGAACTGCACTTAACTGGTTCAGGTCATATTTCCTAGGTCGATCTCAGTTTGTACAAACTAATGATAAACCTTCGGAAACCACTGTAGTCACTTATGGTGTTCCACAAGGCTCTGTGCTTGGACCAGTCCTCTTCACCCTTTATCTGCTTCCTCTCGGTCACATTATTAGGAAACACTCAATTAATTTTCACTGCTATGCTGACGACACACAGCTGTACTTATCAATGCATCCTTGTGAAATACATCAGCTGACTAAACTGGAGGCCTGTCTAAAGGAGATTAAAACTTGGATGACCCATAATTTCCTTTCATTAAACTCTGACAAAACTGAAGTCATTGTCCTGGGCCCAGAACATCTTAGAGACACCCTATCTAATGAGACAGGTACCCTGGAAGGTATTACCTTGGCCCCCAGCACGACCATAAGGAACCTAGGAGTTCTCTTTGATCAGGATCTGTCCTTTCATGCCCACATTAAGCAAATTTCTAGGACTGCTTTCTTTCATTTACAAAACATTGCTAAGATCAGACACATCCTGTCTCAAAAAGATGCAGAAAAACTAGTCCATGCCTTTGTCACTTCCAGGCTAGATTACTGCAATTCCCTCCTATCAGGCTGCACCAGTAGGTCCCTAAAGACTCTCCAGCTGGTCCAAAACGCTGCTGCCCACGTGTTGATGAGAACTGGTAGAAGAGACCATGTCTCTCCTGTACTGGCTTCTTTGCATTGGCTCCCTGTCAAATTCAGAATAGAATTCAAAATTCTCCTTCTAACATACAAAGTCCTCAACAGTCAGACTCCTTCATACCTGACAGAACTCATAGTCCCCTATTATCCAGCTAGAACCCTTTGCTCCCAGGATGCAGGGTTACTGGTGGTTCCGAGAGTTTCTAAAAGTAGAATGGGAGCCAGAGCCTTCAGCTATCAGGCTCCCCTCCTGTGGAACTGTCTCCCAGTTTCGGTCTGGGATGCAGACACCCTCTCGACCTTTAAGAGCAGACTTAAGACCTTCCTTTTTGATCTCTCTTTCCTCTCTGTCCTCCTATATTTGTCATACATAAATCATACTCATACATATTACTAACTTGTCTTCTTCTCCGGAGCTTTCGAGCTCCCCTCATCCCAGATCCCGGGTGCTGCTGGAGGAGGCTGCAGACCTGAAGAGGCTCAAGCTACCACCCATAGCTCCACCTGTTCACGTCCCTGTCTGTCCATCAGTCTCTTCCCTTATCTCTCTTTTTTATCTCTGTCCCACTCTTTTCTTCTGCATATCTGTCTTCCTCCATTATCTGTCTTTGTCTCTGCCCCGCTCTCCTGCTCACTTTCCCCCCAACCGGTCAAAGCAGAAAGCCGTCCCCATTGAGCCTGGATCTGTTCGACGTTCCTGCCTGTTAAAAGGAAGGTTTTCGTCGCTGCTGTTGCAGGATGTGCTTGCTGATGGAGAATTGTTGGGTGTAGATTCATTGAAGGAGTGTGGTACTAGACCTGCTCTACCTGTAAAGTGTCATGAGATAACTTTTGTTGGGATTTGGCGCTATATAAGTAAAATTGACTTGACTTTATTTCAGGAAGTAATGGTTGTAAGGGATTGTTCCATCTACTCCTATACTGCAACTTTAGAAACACAGGATTACTAGACAGTGCACACACCAACCTGGAAAACCACAAGGTTGTCACAGGGTCTTAAAAAACAAAGCAAACAACAACTACAAAACCCCACACACACATTGAGCCAGCTTGCTACGCAAATTTTTCCTTCCCCAATTACAATGAGAAGCACTTTTTAAATTCTCCCTAAGAAAGAAGACCCCCCCCCCCCCCACACACACACACACAAACTGGTAACATCCTCCTAGCCCCATGTGAGACAATTTGCTTGGTGTGTGTGTGTGTGTGTGTGTGTGAGTATGTGTGTGTCTAAGAGTGTTTTTGCATGTTGTGCATAACAGAGAGTGGGTATGTGCGTGTGAGAGAGAAGAAAGCTTGTGTATATGAGGGCATGATTCCTTATAGTAAAGGGGGCATCAATATTTCATGTAGACAGCTGGGGAGGGAAGGAGGGTTACAGTGTGTGTCTTCTCTTTATGCGGCACAGAAAGTGGGCCAGTGTTATGGTGCTAGCCTTGCTGCTAGACTTGCTATATTTTCAGCAGAAGTTCAATGTTCAATTCTGATGTGGCTGCTGTAACAAATCAAATTGATTCTTGAAGGTGAGTGATATGATTAACCAATTATGGACCAGGAAGCATGCTCATTAGTGGGCATTGTTTGGTCTTGAAGATGTGAAGGTTGTTAATTCCAATGCATTATTCTGGTAATAGGAATTCAGTCCCAATTTGAAGTATGACAGGATTTAAAGTAAACTTGAAGAGTTCCCTTAGCTGACGGTAAAAAAAAGTGTAAAATGTGTAAAACTTCAAAAAATGTGTACATTGTGCAAATATACCCAGGTTGTGTTCCTGCAATTGACAATTATGAATGTTTTTTTCCTTATCATACCATGCCAAGCAACTGGCCTTAGAGGGTACTTCAGGATTAAAGGATCAACGATTCAGAAACGCTGGACACCTTACTGAAATATAGAGAGAAAAGCTCATTAAAAAAACATCATCCCTCACTTTGCTGCCCAGCTCTACAGCAGAATAATGTTTTCTTGATTAAACTGAAATGCAATCTCACCAATCAAAGTTTTTCAAGCTATTACAGAAAATAACTGTTGGCTAGCAGCTACTTAACTGACAAGAACATCTACACTGACCTTTAAAAAGACAACGTCCTCTCTCCTATACCTGCAACCTTATGAATATTCAGAGAGCACAAAACATATTCGAGGTTCAGGAGTCGTTTACTGTGTGTCATGTGTCATGTATGTGCTGGTGTGTTTGGGAGTTTTGCCAAGGGCACATCTCAAATGCCATCATTTTGTACTGACCCCAACACTCTGCTTCGGACCCTGTCAAAAGCACCCACAAACCAATGAAGGTGCCCAACATGACATAAAAGGTGGAAAATCAGCCTATTTGTATGCATGGTTCCATAACTAAAGGCAAATAACAGTCTCCTGCAGGTGCTGACTAGAAAAGAAAAAACACTATCTGTTTCTAATATTAAAGAAATTGAACCCCCTTCCGCTTTATGTAGGTCAATGATTCTCAAACTGTGTAGTGGTACACAAACTCTCATAAGTCATCCATCCATCCATCCATTTTCTACAGCGTATCCTGTTAAGGGTTGCGGGGGGGCTGCAGCCTATCCCAGCTGCCTTCAAGTAAGAGGCGGGGTTCACCCTGGATGGGTTGCCAGTCCATCACAGGGCCAACACATATAGATAGACAACCATTCACTCTCACAGTCACACCTACAGTCAATTTAGAGTATCTTATTAACCTGGTCCCCTCTTGGAAAGAAGCCGGGGTACCTGGAGAGAACCCATGCAGGCACAGGGAGAACATGCAAACTCCACAAAGAAAGACCCCCACACTCCAGCCAGAGCTTCCTGCTGTGAGGCAACAGTGCTAACCACTGCACTACCGTGCCGCCCCCCTCATAAGTGTTACTAACTCGTCTTCTTGTCCAGAGCCTTTGGACTCCCCACATCCCAGATCCTGGGTAGGCAGCCCTCTTAGAAAAAATGTCATTGTCCAACCTACGCTACTGTATTTTTAACCTTGGTCATAATGGTGGTGCAGTACTTAATTAGAATTTAAATTTTTAGGTGGTACTTGGTTACAAAAGTTTGAGAACCACTGATGTAGCTTTCTTAGCCTGTTTTAGCTCACTGCTTCAGTTTTAAAGCACAATCACTACCCGTTCCAGTGTTCATGAGGCACTGAAATATTGCGAAACATTTAAAAAAAATAGATATCTATCACAACATCTTTGATGTGATAAAATACAATGCTGAATTTTTTTATTTTGGTCAATTTGAAAAATCTTTTCTTTTTTTTAGTATTTTATGGGTCATGTTCTTCTAAACTATTTATTAATATATGTATTGATTTTGTTGCAAACAGAGAATTTGATGGGAGGGAAGGTAATTTGAAAATAAGAACAACTTTGTCTGTGGGGGGCTAATTAGCAGATATATATGATTACAATAAAACTATATGTTATGTTTTGTTTTGTTTTTTGCTCAGCTATATGGTCTTCTTATTTATTTATTGCTGGGGGAATTTGTACGCACACCCAATGTTGGACGGCCTCTGTCACAAGGCTATGGTTTTTATTAATGTTTGTTGTTTTGTGTTGTGTCGGTGATATCAGTCACCTCATTGTTTGTTTTATCTGTTTTTATTGTAAAGCACTCTGTGTATTAGTACTGCGAAGAGCGCTATACAAATAAAATTTTACTTACTTACTTACTTATATTGCTAATTATTTATTTGTGCAGACGAAAATGCATTTAGCGCATTATCAAAAAATGTAGTAAGTCACTCAAGAAATTATTTTTTCTTATTAGCTAAGGGCAAACAGTGGTAGAAAGTAGGTGAAAATAAACAGATAATTTAGGCTGGATCAGATTTCTGAAAGTCAACAAAAATATCACTAGATTTAAGTGTACGCATTCAGATAAATCACTCAAAATGGGTGTCCAAACTTTACCAAGAGTCAACGTGGGTGTCAAGCTCAAAAAAGATTAAGAGCCTCTGATCAATACCATGCAACATTTCAAACAAGCAAAACAACATTTTACAATCTCCTAAAGTCTGTGAAATATGAATAAAGGCTGAGCTATAGACTTTCCCATACAATTTATTTTAGCATGTGAACCGATTAGTGAAGTAACAGAGGAGGGAATTATCAGTATTTCAGCCCAATGCATTTCAAAATGATTTGCAAAAATGATTCAGCATGACACACGATTTTGGATTCCTTTAGTGAAGCATGTGATGCTGTAGTACTGTCTGGAAGTTTGGAAATAGCACAGAGGAAATTTATCAGTGTGATCACAATGACACCTCCTTCTTGCAGTGTGCAATTTGCATGAGAGAAAAGAACATAAGATCAGAGCCCTTGTGCTGAGTAGATAAGGGCTGAAAACATCAACTGTTAATCAAGAATCAAATTGTGTACATTGTGACTAACCCGAAGCCCTCAAGCGAGGTATCAAACTCCACGAAGGCAGGCGTGACAGCTGATCCATATAAGCGGATGTCATGGGGTGTTGTCATGGATACCAGGCACTTGACTCGAGTGAGGGGTACTGTGCTGCCTTCAGCGGAGCGCACCAGGCTACGGCTGATGCGGTACTGACCATTATCCTCTGCTGGCGTGGCAAACACACTGTCGGGACCAAAGCCCTCCATGGACAGAGTCATACTGTCTGTGGAGACAAATAAACAACATAAATGATCATAAACAATTACAACACAGATCATTTTCCTACTCTTTCAACCAAATTGAAAAAAATAAATCAAACCAAAGCAAGAGTTACAACAGCAAGCAACTGCAGCTAATAAATCACAAGTCATCAAAGTATCTTCTCAGATACCGACAATAATGTATTGTGTTGCAACACTTGCAGAATGTGAAGTTCAGTAATTAGTAGGGACTTCATATCCATTCTCAGCTGGGAGAGACACAATAAGCAATTAGAACACACCAAGGAGTGCAGAAAATTAGCACCAATAACAGCTGTTGTTATAAAACAAAACCATTAGCATTGGATTCACATTTACAAGCCCATCATTGTTTAAATGAGGAGTTTGAACATGAGCTGGAGTTTAATCAGTTGTTTCCTACAAGCTGACAATCTGCCACTCTGCTTAAAAATGTACATCTGTTCTACTACTCCAATTTACATACATCCACCTTCCATGCAAAAAAACTTTCGAAATCAAAGTCTCCTGTCTTTTACTGTAAATTTCTGGCAACTCTAAGCAGTGGCTGTAATTATATACATTAAAGTTAGGCTGCTTCAAAGGTTTTGGAATCATCTGACGCAGATCCATTGAAAGATATTATCCCAAGGTACAGAGTCCCAAGAGGAATAAACTCTTGACAACGGGCCTGTGTTCAGAGCTGAAGTAGCATAAAATTTAGCCAAAGCATTAGGGTTTGTGGTGTGGAAACTGAATGGACCTTATAGTCCAGCCCGTTTCTTGTGTCTGATGAATTCCTTCATCACACAAAATGCCTCTACAAATTGGCATCACAAACAGGATAATGCTGGGGTCGTAAGCATCAGCTTTATTATCAGTGAGTATTTTAATAACAATTTGTGATTATAAAAGAACTTATGGAAGATGCCAAAGGTTCACGCCCAGCCTCAGGTCAAGGCCTGGGGTCAGATCAACTCTTATCCTTACAATTACGAGGATAAGACCAAGAAAGTTAAAACAAAGGATACCAGATGAAATTCCTTATCAAAACCTTGATCACCCAGAAGATGATTATTGGCTGATGCTTTGCCAGGCTATTCTCTGATCCGTTTGACCATTTTCTTCAATGTCTTTCTGGTCTTGGTTGCCATTTTAAAGCATTTGAGATAACTTTCATTGAGCAGCCTATCCTTTTCTGCACTTCTACATATTTTTCCCCTCTCCAAACAACTTTTTTCATCAAAGTACATTGTTCTTCTGAACAATGTCTGCAGCAAACCATTTTAATCAGATTTTCAGAGAGAAATGCACTTTTACCACCATGTACATTATTTGCTGCCTTGATCTTTAAATAAGGGCCATCTGTTTGACACCTGTGTTTTCATCAAATTAATGACCTCACTAACTGAACTCCATACTGCCATTATTTTGAAATCAATTATCTTCAATCTTTCAATTAATGAATCGATTACACAGAATCAGCATCAAGCATGTCATAAGTGTTGGGTCAGTTGGTTTTTCTATTACTCTACTACACCTACTAGTAAATTACTTGCCATTTAGAAATATACTTTCTAACAAAAACAGTGATTGATCTGGTCAGTAAAGTTGAACTGCTATTATTTTGGACAGCCGTGCACTGTGCCATTTTTGGGCTATCTCAGACGAAAGAAGGCTAAACATAGCAAAACACACCTGCACAAAATCTTAAGACCAAGGGAAAATAACAATCATTTGCATTTCGCAGTGGTGGATTGTAACCAGGATGTACGCAGAAAACCAAATTTTGAGAAAAACAAAGAGGAGCGAGAGACAAAAACTAGAAAGTAGTTAATTTATTGGAAAACTCCATTTAAACTCAAACAGTGTTCATCAGCTGAACCAAAGTTTAAGACTATAAACTTAAAAGTCAAAATCTGCAGTCCAATCTGGCTTTCATGTCATTTTCTGTAAGACATTCACACAGTCGTGACCTCCTGATGTCAAAGACAAAAAGGCTTTCTGTCTTTGAACATGGCTGAATTGATGAGTTCCAGGAGGATCCGATGGGTTGTCTGTGACGACACAGGCCAATCCTTGACCCATATTAATGCCTTTACTGATACTGACTACAGCCCAATAACAAAAAGACGGCACCTGCGAGAAAAAGGCTTGAAGGAAATAAAAAAAGTTCAAATACCACATCTTTTCATACCATAAAGTTGCCCATTTGGACTTGGCAAGAGAGCACCAAGCATAGGACATTGAAGGTGCACGAAAGTTTGATTCTCTGGTGAGAAAAAATGTAACTTGGACAGTAATGATGGCTTCTAATGCTAGTGGCATGACAAGGAGCTCCCACTGGAGATGTTTCAATGCAGCACAGTGGAGGTGCATTTTAGCTCCAATGGAAATATGGAGCTTGAGTTTGTGCAGTGGCATTAAACAGCAGGTGGTTATGAGGAGATGTTGCAGAAGGCATCCCTCCTGACTAAGGGCCCTCATCTGTGCAGTGATTGCAGGGTCTTTCAACACGACAACACTGCAGTTCACAATGCCCACTTGACGAAGGACTTTGTCCAGGAGAATAATGTTGCTCTTTTGGACCATCCTGCGTTCCCCTGATCTAATCTGAGATCGTTTTGGGATGGATGGCAAGGGATGTTCACAAAAACAGAAGTCAGTTCCAGACACTGAATGCCCTTTTGTGAAGCCATCTGTTGTGGCTGCCCAGCAGCCAGCAGCCAGTCAGCCTAGCACAGCTGCTGGCAATGCCAATCAGCCCAGCTGCTCCTCATCTTCATCAGGACTGACTCGGTATAAGAGGAGGTTGAGAAGGGGCGCCCATCGCTTGAACGTTGACTATTGTGGTCAGTTTAGCTGGCTGTGTCTCTCATAGCATTTCGTATATTCTTGTTACCTCCTTGGTCAGCACTATCCCTGTTCCTTAAGTAAATAAACTACCTTTTGTTGGACTGAAAAACCTTGTTCTGTGTCTGTCTCTGGGGTACCTGGCACATTTGGCTACAACCACTATCTGAGCCTAACAGAAAGTTCAAGCCAAGATGAGCCAAGCTGGTCCCCAGGGGCAGGGAATCAGACACCAGAAGTTTTGAGGGGTCGATTGCCAAGCAGGCCTATGACCTTGCTGAGCTGCAGAAAGAATTGAAGAAGGCCTTTCCCACTGTACAGTCTCAGATTGCTGCACTAGAAAATTCATCTCAATCCACAGTAGCTACTGTGGCGTCCCTTTCTACCCAAGTGAACGCCATCTCCGGGGCCTTAGCAAACATTCAGAAATCCCTGGATATCCTTTCAGCCCAAACCTAAGTTACCGGAATTACGGCTTCTGTTGCTGACACCAGCCCCAGCTCTCCCAGTGTGGCATCTGACTCAGTGGTCTCCCCAGCCCAATTGCACACCCAATCCGAGCCCAACATTGTCAGCCCAAGGCCGTACGATGGTGACTTCAACCGCTGCCGGGGTTTCCTTGCTCAATGTGAGTTACTTTTCACTCATCAGCCCTCCAGATATTCCCCAGATGGGTCTAAGATAGTCTTGGTAATGTCCCTTCTGGCGAGGCCCTCAGCTGGGCCATAGCCGCAGTTGAGGGCAACCCTGCTCTTATTAATGACTTTTCTCTGTTCAAGAGGGAGTTCCAGGCGGTGTTCAATCACCCTGTAGATGGGAAAGATGCCGCCAGTCGTCAGTTGGTAATCCCCCAGGAGTCACGCACTGTAGCTCAGTACACCTTGGAGTTCTGGATTCTGGCAGCCGAGAGCCGATGGGATGCCAATGCCCTTTGTGTCTATCGCAAGGGGTTAAGTGATGAAATCAAGGATCTAATTGTCCACGACAGCCCTGACACCCTAAATGACTTAATATCCCTGGCCCTCCAGATGGACTCCTGACTTCAGGAGCGTCGTGCAGACCGAGCCCATCATAACTCCCCTTGCCAACCCTCCAGCCGCCCAGCTATGGAAACCCAGACCATGTTTTCAGCTAGCCAAGCTCAGCCCCCTCCTACACCTGTGCATTCTCTGGCTCCTTCTGCACCTGGCACAGTGGAATCCATGGAGATTGGCCGGTCTCGACTCACACCAGAGGAGAGAGAGCAGAGAATGAACAACCTGCTGTGCCTCTACTGTGGTGAGTCAGGTCATTTCATCCGTGCTTGCCTGCCAAGCTGGTGTTCCCTTAGTTGCTTTGAACCGCTCGCAGTCTCCCCTGGCCATTGATGGACATAAGTTCAGTGATATCTCCTATGCTACCAGACCTCTCAAGCTGACCATTGTGTGGATTTGTTTTTATGTTCTTCATGCCCCTAATGCACCCTTGGTGTTGGGTCAACCTTGGCTGGAGGAACACGACCCCCATATCTCCTGGGCCTCTGTTCGAATCCTGGGATGGAGCACTGCTTGCAATGCAACCTGCTTACGTTCTGCCCTGTCACTGCCCTGTAGTCTGAAGATGGTGCCCTCTCCCCCAGATCTCACAGGTGCTCCCCATCAGTACCACGATCTTGCTCCAGTGTTTAGTAAGGATGGGGCTCGGTCGCTTCCCCCACACCGGCCGTATGATTGCGCCATCAATCTTCTACCGGTTGGGACTCGGCGAGAGCAGTCGCACTCCTCTTCTCTCCTCCTCTTCTTTTCTGTCTGACTATCATTCTTTGTCTCAACTCCTATCCAACGCAGCTGTGAGCTCTCTACCTAAAAACTAATCATGGAATTGATCAGCTGGTCTCTCAACGCGATTGACACCATATTTTCGACAAGGAAATCAGGACCGGAGGAACCTGCCTGTCCGCATGGAACCGACCCTGCGGGCTACGTTCTCGATTCCTGGGGGAGATGGCGTACCGCGTGCTTGACGCCTCTCTCCGTGGAGGACATCGAGGATCTCTACTTATTTGGGTTCATGGTTGTGGGGCTTCTCCTCCTCGGACTTGGAGGTGCCCTCACATACCGCAAAATTGGCAAGACGTCGGCTGCCACCAGATCTGGACCTCCACAACTGACCGTCATTTACAACGCAATTATTGAGGCTGGCAAAGCGGGGCAACAACAGACTCTTGAACTGAAACAACAGACTCTTGAACTGAAACGCAGGATGGAAACCATCTCGGAGCAGTTGGCCGCTTTGCGAAGAGGAGAGTGATGTTGAAGACCAGAAAATTTTTAACTTACAATTTGGATTGGACTGAAAGAGAAGACGGATTGGAATGTGTGCTCCTCTGCCCTAACCCAAACACAGCTTCCTTGTCGGCTACTGAAGGTCATCTGCCCACTGTTTATCCTCCTGGAGAACTCCTTCTGCCTTGGTGACGCAAATGGCACGTACTATCCCCCCCTCCCCCGTGTGTTCCTGACCCCCGCCTCTGCCCTCTCCACCTCCCTTGGGGTGGCAGCGCCTGTTGGCTGCAGCCTGCCCCGCCCGGGCTTGGCTGGCGCGGCTCTTGCTGCGACGCCTCACTCTCACTTGCCTCCATTGGGTCAACGGACTGCTCAAGTTTAGCGTACATACACAACAAATGTATATGTGCTGTTGTTAAGTTTCTGAAGTGTACCATTATTACTTTCAATCTGTAATAATTGTGACGGCTTGTGATAGTTGTATCAGGCTTTGAGTTGTGATCTTAATTGCCCCTCGGGGATAAATAAAGTTATCTGAAATCTGAATTCTACCTGGGGCTCCTTACCCTAAGGGTAGACTTTACAGTCTCTCTCCCCCAGAGAAGAAGGCAATGCGCATCTACATTGCAGAATCCCTACAATCACCATTATCAGACCCTCGTCTTCTCCCCTTGCCGCTGGCTTCTTCTTTGTGGGTAAGAAGGATGGCGGCCTCAGACCATGTCTTGATTTCCGTGGACTAAACAACTTCACTGTGAAGAATAAATATCCTCTTCCCCTCATCAGTTCCACACTCGAGCCACTCACCCATGCCAGAGTATTCACAAAGCTGGACCTCCACAACGCCTACCACTTAGTCCGGATCAGGGAGGGTGACGAATGGAAAACGGCTTTCAACACCCACCTTGGCCATTTCGAGTATCTGGTTATGCCATTTGGACTGTCCAACGCTCAAGCTGTTTTCCAAGCCTTCGTGAACGATGTGCTGCGGGACATGATTAACATCTTTGTGGTGGTGTACCTGGATGACATCCTCGTCTTCTCCAGGTCCTTGGAAGAACATCACCCGCATGTCCGCCTGGTTTTTCAGCGGCTGTTGGAGAACCGTCTGTTTGTCAAGGCTGAAAAATATGTTCCACTCGGACTCTGTTACATACCTAAGCAATGTGGTCGAAAATGGAAAAACCCGTGTGGATCCTGCCAAGGTCAAGACGGTGGAGGAATGGCCACGTCAAAACGACCGGACTCAGTTAAGGCGTTTCCTGGGTTTTGCAGGCTTTGTCTGCTGGTTCATCAAGGGTTTCAGCCAGATAGCAGCCCCTCTCAATGCCCTGACTTCTACCTCTCGCCCTTTTTCCTGGACGCCAAAGGCCAAGGCAATATTTTGTAAGCTCAAGAGCCTGTTTGTTTCAGCTCCAGTGCTAGTTCTCCCTGATCCTACGAGGCAGTTTATTGTGGAGGTAGATGCCTTGGATACAGGCATCGGGGCAGTTCTCTCCCAACGGGCTGAGGTGGACCAGAGAATACATCCCTGCGCCTTCGACTCCAGAAGTTATGACCCTGCTGAGAAGAACTATGATGTGGGAAATAAGGAACAACTGGTGGTCCATGATGCCCTGAAGGAGTGGAGACAATGGTTGGAGGGAGCAACCCTGCCGTTCATAGTGTGGTCAGACCACAAGAATCTGACCTACTTGCGGACGGCAAAGAGACTCAACTCCAGACAGGCTCGCTGGGCCTTATTCGTCAGCCGGTTTGATTTCAGCATCACTTATTGCCCAGGCTCCAAAAACATCAGGGTTGATGCTCTCTCCCGTCAGGTCATGAAGGAAACCTCTGAAGTCCAAGA
The DNA here is from genome assembly GCF_037954235.1 of Aulostomus chinensis. Taxonomy (NCBI): domain Eukaryota; kingdom Metazoa; phylum Chordata; class Actinopteri; order Syngnathiformes; family Aulostomidae; genus Aulostomus; species Aulostomus chinensis. The sequence goes on along the minus strand of NC_141325.1, from coordinate 19,027,101 downwards.
GGCACCCACTACTATCCTTCCCTCCCTCCTTGGTCGTGGGTGCTGTCACCTGGCCTATCAATGCCACGGCAAGCAGAGCCCAGGTCATGGACCTCAAGACCGGCTATTTGTCCCTTCCTCGGTCCGTCCACAAGTGTCGGAGTGGGGTCACTCCAGCCACATCGCCTGCCACCCAGACTGCAGAGTTTATCAGCTGCAGATTCTGGTGGCCCTCACTCAACAAGGATGTCAAGGAGTTTGTAGCTGCCTGCACCGTCTGCGCCCGAAGTAAGGCCTTCCTGCAGGCCTGCTTCAGCCCCTCCCTGTCCCCAATTGGCCATGGTCCCCCATTGGTATGGACTTTGTAACAGGGCTTCCTGTATCCCAGGGCCATGACACTATCATGACTGTGGTAGACCAGTTCTCTAAGGCTGTCCACTTTGTTCCTCTTTCCAAGCTTCCCTCTGCAGCAGAGACTGCAGACCTCCTCACCCTCCATGTCGTCCGCCTACATGGCATTCCCTCGGACATCGTGTCTGACCGTGTTCCCCAATTCGTCTCTAAGGTGTGGCAGGCCTTCTGCAAAGGAATTGGGGCCACAGCCAGCCTCTCCTCTGGTCACCACCCACAGACCAATGGGCAAACTGAGAGTGCTAACCAGGCACTCGAAACAACTCTTCGCTGTGTCACCACCAGCAACCCGTCAACCTGGTCCAGATACCTTCCCTGGGTGGCGTACTCTAACAACACCATGGAGAGTTCAGACACTGGTATGTCCCCTTTTCAATGCTCTCTGGGTTACCAACCCCCTCTGTTTCCCCAACAGGAGCTGGAGCTGGCAGTGTCTTCCACCAGGGCCCACCTCCGCCGGTGTAGATGTGTCTGGAAGGCTGCCCAGGCTGCACTTCTTCGTGCCACTGCACAGGCCCAGCTGGAAAAGTTTGGCTGTTGGCCCGAGACCTGCCCCCCCAGACCTCCCAGCCTTCTATCCGCAAGCTGAATCCCCGGTTTGTAGGCCCCTATTTGGTGGACCGTGTCATCAGCCCTGTTGCGGTACGTTTGCACCTCCCTCCGGCTCTCAAGGTTCACCCTGTCTTTCATGTGTCTCAGCTTAAGCCTGTGTCCACCAGCGTCCTGTCTCCCCCTGTACCTGCTCCTTCACCCCCACGGGTCCTGGCTGATGGTGACCCTGTGTGGACAGCTCGGATGCTGCTCGCTGTCCGTCGCCGAGGCCAGGGATTCCAGTACTTGGTGGACTGGGAGGGCTACGGCCCCGAAGAATGGTCATGGGTGCATGCTTCCTACTTGACTGACCCCTCCTTGTTGGATAACTTCTACAGGGACAATCGTCCGGTGCCTCCCCTCGGGGTGGGGGGGTGGGGGTACTGTTGTGGTTGCCCAGCAGCCAGCAGCTCCTCATCTTCATCAGGACTGACTGGGTATAAGAGGAGGTTGAGAAGGGGCGCCCGTCGCTTGAACGTTGACTATTGTGGTCAGTTTAGCCGGCTGTGTCTCTCATAGCATTTCGTATATTCTTGTGAGCGTTAGTTACTGCCTTCATTTAAGTTTTCCCTGTTTAATCCTGTTCTTCTGTGTTTCAGGCTCCCTCCATAATCCCAGAGTCTCCTCGTCATCCTCAGCTCCCCACCGCCTCCTGGACCCTCTTCCCTCACACCCCTCCTTGGATATTTCCCCGTTACCTCCTCGGTCAGCACCCTCCCCATTCCTTAAGTAAACTACCTTTTTGTTGGACTGAAAAACCTTGTTCTGTGTCTGTCTCTGGGGTACCTGGCACATTTGGCTACAACCACTATCTGAGCCTAACACCATCCACACTACACAGAACCACATTCCCACCAGCCTCCTGAAAACTCTTGCATCAAGCATGGATTTTTGAAGTGATCAAAAAGAACAGTAGGGTTTCTCACCACTGAGACCTTTTCTGACACTTTCAGTTCTGCTTTTGAGTTTTTGGGGGGCTTATGGTCTTTAAATTGTAATCAGCTGATTAACACTGAGTTTTAATGCAGTTTTCAATAAATTGCCTACTTTGTTTTTTGTTTCTTGCTCCTATTTCTTGTTTTTGCAATTCTGAGAATTCAGAATTCAGAGCTCTGATGAATTCTAATTTACTTTCATCATACTGCAGGTGGTATCATCGCACAGTCAAATTGGTGTTTTTAGATCCACTTCACAAAGTATGGCTGGTGCTAAACTTAAAGGATTCCTATAATTTCAGTCTATAGGATGTCTTCAAGCCAGACTACCAGATACTCATCTTTGCCTGTATTAAGCTGCAGACACCCACAGCTGACTTCTAGGTTAGCTTAGTGCATTGCATTGTGGTGGGTGGTAAGTTTTTGCACAAACTTGTTTGTATTTTGGTAAAGACTTAGTGAAACCTAGTATAAGGCTTGATGCATGGTCACAGAGACAAAACATGGGCAAATTGTTCCACAGATAAGTTTGTAGTTGGGTCCATAATGTGCATTCCTCTATATTGGTGTAATTTTTGAAGAGTACTAAAGCAGCAAATCACATAAAATAGTAAAGCTAGAGATGCTTTAAATGCAATTTTAAAGGATAAAACTTGTCAGTTGTAGTTTCAGATTATTGATACGTGTATCAAAGTTGGGATTAAACTTATATATTAAACACATCCAGGAAATACTTTTCTTTAGGAAAAGCTCTTGGTCAATTGCCTTCTGGAGCCTGATAAATTAAATTAGTGGTATTTCAACTTGTACAGTTCACCAGATATAGGACTAAATAAAAAAAGAAAATACCCTCCCTTTAGTGCCTTTCAACAGGACAACAAGAGAAGTGCAAGAAAAATGTGAATAAGTAGCTCTCTGCTTTACGTGAACTGTTGCACTGCTTGTGGATTTATGAGGGGGCTCCACTCTGGATGCTGCGCAGGCAAATTCAACTTCTCAATTGAGCCTATCAGGAAGTCAGTCAAATCAGTTAAATAGATAAGGTTCTCTCTCCGTATTTTAGACTTGACAGGTATGCTAACAAAAAACTGCTACTGCAGGTTACTGTTATTTTCAATGTATTTCATATTTCAGTAATTCTTAAATTGCAGGTAAACATTCAATACAACATTTCTTCCACTGGTATGTGAATATCTGAACATTAGTATTATTTCATGGTTATACAATACATAGGGACAAAGTACAGCATCTGAAATTGTTTATTTTTTTATCCTAAAAAAGCATTACACATCAACAAATTAGATGAATGTATGGTCTTACTTCTCATCTCTGCATCGTAGCTAAGAGAGCTGGGTTTGTGGACCCGGTACTGCTTCAACAGCTTCTTGTCCCAAGCACCACAGTTTAGAGGGTTTCCAAGACGCAAAAACTCCCTGGAGAGAAAGATGAAATCAATAAACCAAAGAAAAATGGAGGGAAAAAAAATACAGCAGTTTTTTCTTTTATATTTATAAGTTGCACTGTGAACATTCCAAAAATGCAGCCAGGCTTAACATAAAAATCTTAATTTATCTATATACATGTACAGTATATCTTATCTGCACTTGTGATTCGACACTGAACTGCATTTTAGTAATAACAATCTTATCTAATCAACTCTTGGCTGTTGTCAAGAACATCATTTTTAGTTTCCCCTGTTTGGTGGCAGACAAACATAACTGAATACGATTATTTGTGTCCCTCTGAGTAAGCAGGAAAACCTGCCAATTTATCAACATAGTTAGTCGTTTTATGAATAGTCTAGCTCCTGCATTGACAGGCTCAGTTGTTTTCCCAGAGAGGCAACCATTCCAGAAAAGGTCCTTTCTTTGTCATGATTAGCATGTCCAAACAACAGTTACTTGATGGCTGCATGTGAGTGAGTTGCATGTAAAGTGTCCTAGTCCTAGTGTGTCAGTTGTCAAAGCGCTGAGTGAGCGACACCAGCATCTTTAACAAGACAGTTTCAGAACAACACTGGTGAGAGAGAGACTCCAGAGCTGCGGGGTGGCGCTGGTGTGCCAAAATGAGAAGAATGATGAAGGGAAGGGAGAGAATGTGACGGATGACTGACAGACACAGAGGGAGAAGGCAAGAGTGAAGGAAGAAAAACAGACTGACAGCTACAGATATGTTCACCCCCATCACAATTTATGAGGAGGGAAGATCAGCCAGGGAGGTTGATTTTACATATGAAAGGAGGCAGTCATGTGCATATCAACTAACCAGTCAAGCAGAAAATGAGAATCACTGCATTTTTCAACACACATGGCCCTCCATCACACATTAAAACCTGCCAAGACATATTGAAGCACATTTGCTCGGCATTAGGGCACATTCAAGCTTCCAGCAGATGCGGGTCTGTGCTCCCGCTGTGAGGGCTGCGTGCCTGTGTTTTTCTCTCTCGTATGTCATCGCGCTGACGTCATCATTAGACAAAAAAGTGTGCCGTGTCTCAATATCCCGGTGATGTTCCCATAAATCAGTGTCCCGTATGGTTCCAGAAATCTGCCAGAATGAACAGAAATCTCCTCTTCACCGTGGATGGTGGGCAGCTCACCGACTTCACGATTTTGCCATTGCGCTCCCATGATTGATAAAAACCATGTGCAAGATTGCAATACAAGTGGTTTATAAACACGGTCCGCTTGTGCAGTTCATGTTAGGGTTCCCGATTGGTGGGAGTTAAATAATTAGTTAATTCACATAAGATCATACACTTGTAAATTGTTTGAAAAAAAATTGAGAGATGAATGAGCAGCTCACAGCGCAGCCCAGCCCAATTTTTTTTTTTATTTATTTTTTCTCCAGAGCTTCCACAATGACAGCCTGAAAGGTGCCACAGTGACAAAACCAGATTGCGACAGGAAGGTCTTATGAAACCTGAGACAGCGCAAGTTGCCTTTTTCACACTGCAGGTGAACAGGGCCGAGGTGAGCCGCTAAACACCTGGGTCGCTTGGAGGGTCGGTGGACCCGGGTCGAAATGCTGAGTTGACCCTTTCAGAGTGCCAAAACACCCATGTTCACCCGTGTTTTTGGTGCAGTGTGAAAGGGGCTTTAGTCACTGGAGGAGAACACTTCCTAAAAATCCTGAAGCCTAGTAGACAACATTAAATCCTTCCCAAGATAAATGCTACCAAACATGCTTGTATAACGCCACTTATACATTGTTTCAAGATTCACGGATGAATTGATATACGCCAAACTGATAATGTTAGATATGGCTGCATCGGTTGAGACAGGCTGAACTGGTAAAAAGCTGGGGAGCTCTGTATCATTTTGGAACTTTGTGTACAGATGCATTGCAATGCAATGCATTTAATTTTTGGCATCAACAAACTACATTTGTAATTACACTATGCTGAACAATTCATTCTCCCATAACAATTAATGACATCAGCTTTCATCAACAAAACCACAACACACTTTATATGAAACTGATGCTCAAATCATCTAACTGACAACAGATTCTTCTTTTCAGAAGCTATGAATGTCCCATCTACCCCACTCTTGGGTCTAGATGAGGAACCTAGGAAAGTTCATATTTTTGTAATGCATTATTCATTCAATTTCATCACCTAAGCCATCCCTGTCCAGAGGTGTAAGACTACAATTCACCATTTATGTGCATTTCTATACCATGGCATGAGGATACAAAGACAAACACTAAGAATTTCATTAAAAAGACACGTCTGTATTTCTGCAAATCGCGAAGGCTTTCCACCTTGTTTACAATAAACAGACGTATGTATTGTAAAGTTACAGTAGGAATAAATACAACTACAACAGAAAAGCCAAAATATAATCATGCATGCGTTTACCTGAGTGCCATGGGCTGCAGGGCCTGTGAAGCCAGCCTCTCAAACATCCTCTGCAGTGGGGGGTGTAGTGGGTGATCTTCATCACCCAGGGCTTGACTACAGCGCTGCAGCAACCGCTGATGGAGGCAGGCTTCACACAACACCTGCTGGTTTCTTTCACTGTTCACCAGCACCTGAAGAATGTTGGCCACAGCCAGCTGCAGGTCAAGGGCATGCTGGACAGGAAGAGAGGGAACACAATGTCAGTATTTAATGGATTTAAAGACCCCTAAGTACCCATTCTTAGAGGCACAACTTGTGGGCTGAGCAGATACTTACGGCTATTTGTTATATATGACTTTTATGAAATATGAACATGACTTTTGATTTTTTTTGGTTTTGTCATGATCAACTTCTCATCAGAACATAGAAACAACATTTTCATTCAGTTACATGAACTTAACCCTCTTAATGCCAGCTTGTTCAAAGTATGCATATTACTTGTTTTTTTACAGGGCAAAAAAAACCCTAATACAGTAAATGACAGTTTTGCTTCTTGGTTCAGGGGATTAGCACAGTGCCCATTATGTCAACAATTACTGACAACATTTTTTAAATTTTTGGAGCAGTAACTAATTTTCAGTTTAGTGTTTACAGCCCCCTACTGTCGTCTTTAGAGGAGTGTCTAACCTGGGGAGGAATTTGCTTAGACCCGGGATGAATCCCCGGACATATGGAACTTTTTATTGGAGTTTGAGTTTCACCCACCGTAACTGCTTCATGATATTTCGGTACAACCAAACCTAGTTTATCAGAAGAGGTTTCAGACACTGATGACAAGATATACTTGATGAGGAAATACACCAGCCCAGGTGGACCACTGTGGACTGTGGCCTGGCAACACCGTGGTCATTGAAGTGCTACATCCAGCAGACCTTGATCAACTCAAAAAACACAATTCAGCACCACACTGTTGAATCTGTGTTACAATCAGCGGAGCATTTCAAGTTTGTGTGGACTTTTTTTGAGGAATTCACTGGCAGAACTTGGCAAAGTATTTTGAAGGGGTGGTGATGGTCTGTTGCCAAATTTTAAGCACAAGAGGTAGGGAACACACTGCAAGTGCTCATCAGTGTGATGACGCTTCAATTCACAGAGACCTCCTGTGGATTCTTTGTTAAGCTGAGTTATGTTTCACAGGGGCTGCACGGTGGTGCAGTGGTTAGCACTGTGGCCTCACAGCAAGAAGGTTCTGGGTTTGAGTCCCGGCTTGGGCGCGGGATCTTTCTGTGTGGAGTCTCCATGTTCTCCCTGTTCTTGTGTGGGTTCTCTCTGGTACTCCGGCTTCCTCCCACCGTCCAAAGACATGCAATTTGGGGACGAGGCTGATTGATTCTCTAAATTGACCGTAGGTGTGAATGTCAGTGTGTGACTGGTTGTTCGTCTCTGTATGTTGGCCCTACGATGGACTGGTGACCTGTCCAGGGTGAACCCCGCCTCTCGCCCGTAGATGCTGGGATAGGCCCCCCCCCCCCCCCCCCCCGCGACCCTTACTAGTAAGGACTAAGCGGAAGACGACGATGGATGGATGTTTCACAGTATGTTGGAGATGGTAGGGTTTGGTAGGATTTTTTTTTTAACTTGAACTTGTCTGATCATGGAAACAAGAGGAATGCGTGGAAAATAATACTTTTGTGAGTTATGCGCAAATGGATCCAAAATTGTTGTTTTAGTTGAAGTCAATGGGAAATATGTGGCTGTCTATGATTCTCACGTAGTGACACTTTAATATTAGCTGAGGCTAAACAATTTTTTTTGGGCAGAATACATCCTTGGACAAAAATACATACCACAGGCATGGCCACAGCTAGAATTGTTGTAACCCCTGCCCCTAGGAAAAAAAGGTCACTTCTGGCTGCTTGGGCACAAGGGTTAATGTGTGCAGCAAGTTTTAAAAAAAGAAAGAAATCCATACCATGGCATTGCAACTTAACAATGTGACATGCCACAAGTTGTCTAATTTGCTTTGACATATTAATACCATGGTGTGTGCAACTTTCACCCACTAGAACACGAAGTTTCATGCATGTCTTGTGTTAACTTACCTCTGGCTGGCTGTCGGAGGAGACAGAGGGCAGTAGGTCCAGTATGGCCAGGACAGCCCCAGGGTGGATAACCACCATGTCAGATGAAGATGATGAAGCAGGATGGGAAGGGTTGGCTAAGTGGAGTTTCAGGTCAGTCAACAGCTTTATTGGCGCTGGAGGGCCCGATGTACCATAGTAGCCATGTCTAGGAAAACAGGGAACAAGACAAAAGTCTTAACTGACCAAAAAACCTTTGTTAACAAAAAGTGTACATTTTCAACCTCACCTGTAGATTGTTTTTGTTTGTCTGGCATGTGCAAAAGCCTACTGAGCCAATGTTGACACACCTTGGTAAGGTATTGCAAAATGAACGAATGCAAAGGACAATACATTTTTAGGCAGATCATTTTAAGGTAGTAATGAATGTCTTTACATTGGCCTCAGGGAGGGTATGCACTCTACATGATTCCCTTCTTTTTTGCTTTACAGAACACATCGGTGGTAAATATGAGTTTAAGTTTTGATGGAAGAAATTGTGTTTTTTTTCTCTCCAAGCCACCCAAGTCACTATTACTAGAAAGGCTGAAAATATTTGTCTGGTCCACAAAAAAAGAGACATTTTTCAAGTGGAAATGTGTTTTTATTGCTTAATGAAAACACTCTTAGTCCCAGAATTGTAGTATTTATAACACAGAAGCAATGTCTCTCTGAAGTCTGCAGTCTGATGTATGTTGACATGATATGCTAGCCCGCACACTTCCGAGATCAAGTCGGACACCTAAAGCACTAAGTCCTCCCTGAGTTTTAATGGCAATAAAAAAGGGATCTGTTAGGGCATGCTTCTGGGTAAGAGGGCAAAATATTTCTAAAAAAGAAAAAAAGAATTACAGAGGCACTCAGAGATTTAAAAATATAAAAATCCTTTAATATATCATGGTAAGAACTGATGAAGCCCTGATGAAGGCCAAAATGGCCGCAACACATAGGCTCATGTGCTTTTAATCCAGTTCTTGCTTTTCTAATCTCGGAGTGCTTTTGCAATTATTTTTTCTTTTTGGGATTATCACTTCACCCGACGCAGAAGAGCACCTGAGTGTCAATTATCTGAAACATCTGGAGCACCCTAAACCCCTTTGTGTCTTTTTGGCAAAATATTTCTGTTTCTTCAAGTGGCAAAGCACTCCTCAGATGTGGTGATAGTCTGAAAGGCAAGAGAGCAGACATAAATTGCCAGAAAGGTTGAATGGGGGGTATGAATCTAAGGAGGTTGTTCATGTTTCATGGGTGGTTGGTGACAACTTTAATTGTTTTAGAATTCACAGTTACTTGACATCTAAATGCTCCAAAGAGATAAAATTATTAGCCACAGTCTATGACCATTGTTTGAAGCCAATACATATACTAAGAATTCAACATGGCTGTTTGATGTTCCACAAACTAGAGAGAGGTAATGAGGACAATTTAAACACTCACCAGCTATTTGAAAGCACTCTCTAACTGTATACTTTTCACTTTTTTTTCCAAAACACAAAAAATGCATAATGATAAGAACAAAGATCCAATCTCTGATCATGTCAACTAAATTTTGCAGCAACTAAAGCAGCAGCATGACTAGTTTATTCCACCATCTCTAACTGAAGAATGCAGCCTAATGGGAAAAGTGCCCTGTGAGCAGCACAAGATGGTATCAGCCCAAAACAGGTACAAGAATGCAGGAAGTATGAGCAGAAACATTTTCCTTTAGTATCTCATAAGATATATCCATCCATCGAACCATCCATTTTCTCCCACTTATCCTGTTAAGGGTCTAGGGGTGGGGGGGTGGGGGGGGGGGGTGGGCTGAATCCTATCCCAGCTGCCTTTGGGCGAGAGGCGGGGTTCACCCTGGACGGGTTGCTAGTCTGTCGCAGGGCCAACACATAGAGACAGACAACCATTCGCTCTCACAGTCACACCTACGGTCAATTTAGAGTATCCGATTTACCTTGTAATTCAATTGTGATATCAAACAACATCAAAGATTATATTATCAGACATATTGCCTTGAGCTAGTCAACGACATATGCTGTATATTAGAGCTGATTCGTACATGAACGACGGAGACAAGATCTAGGTTTCTCCTTGACAATTATTTTAAAGCTCACTAGGGCAGATTATGTAAAAAATGGCAGAAACCTTTTCTCTTTCTGAATGTAATTTAGAGACAAACAGAGTCAGGGCTTACATAACTTCAGCTGTGAGAGGAGAAGTATAGGAAGGAAGTGAAGCAGGAGAGTGAGGAGGGATGTGATGAGAAGGCAATTACAACCTAAGACCGAGAGTGCTTTAACTTAAGTCTGAGTACTTTTCTGTAAAAACAAGACCAAAACCTTACATTAAACTAATTTACATTTTATCTTTAATATCTGAATAATTATTCCCATCAGGGACCTGAACCTAGTCTTTTACACAACACCTTGAAATACTTTCTTACATAACAATGAAGAGGCTTGTGGACAAAGGCCAGTTCAAAGCAGTCTTGTAGGAACATGAGCAGGGATTTAAACCCCAAAACTAGTTTTCAGGCCTGCCTCTACTGGGGTCATTAAAGAAAATTTGCAGAGTTTTCAGTTTTTACTGTACAAATAGCCTATAGTAATAGCCTATTGTTACTTAAAAGAAAATTGAGCTAGTGCTGAAATGATAACTTCATTCTAATTCAAAAGAAAGTTTAAACGAGCAAACATAATAGGGTCTTCACCCCGGAGTACCTCCGGGCTCAGGCCCTAATAAATGTCACATCTATTTGTCAGCAATAATGAGAAACAATATTTAGTTTAGTTTAGTAAAAAATAATTTATTTATCTAGTCCAGAAATATCAAAATCATCAATTCATTAACACCATCACGATCCTACTTACAGTCCAACACAATTTACGTTAGAAATAGAAACCAAAATTCCTAAATTTAAAAAATAACTATATGATGCCTATTTTTTTTTTTTTTTTTTTTTAACCAGACTTAGGTATGAGCTCTCTTTGACAACAACCAGAATTTTCGGGAATTTTTCTAAGGTTGTTGTATACAAAGACAACAGAAGTAGTCCAATTAAATGACCTAATGGATTAAAAACTACAGCCTGAATGTAACTGTGCATGTAAACCCACTGTGACATACAAGAAAATGACAAAGAGAAGAAGCTTAAGCATAAAGAGAGAGCATCTTGTTGCCCAACATCCCATTCTTCAAATATTTTGTGTGATAGTATGATTATGGAACTCTTCCTCTTGTTGTTTCTATAGCAAAGAGCGTACCCCAAAGAGTGTGTCTATGATTAAAATCTGCACTACAGGTAGGTGAAACCAGTATGAAAAAGCCCAAAATATTGAACAACGTTTTACACAAATTTTGAGGTTCTTACTCTGAATGATTTATGCCTTTTATGCCAGTAAAATATGTGGGTTAATATCAAATGAGGGTAAGGAATATGGAGAGGAAGGGTTAGGGGTGAGTAAGAGCGCTTTAGCTACCTTTTCCTGGCGAGTGCTGGAGTGCCCCATGGCGAGGGCAGCGAGGTCTCATGAGTCAGGCAGGGAGGCACCTGCTCCGCACGACTGAATGACAGCACAAACATACACATGCACATGTGCATATACCCGTGCACAAGCCCACACACACGAATGCCAAAAAGACAGTGCAGACACACAGTCATACCCACAAAAACCAACAGACACATGGGTGGGTAAACAGTGCCACATAAAAGCACAACACGTGTGCACCCACACACACACAGTCGTATAAATGGACCAGGCAGAGGATGAACAGCCAGACAGCATAAGGGTTAAAAGGAAGAAAAAGAGGAGGAGAAAAAAGAAGGAAAGAGGCTGTTAGTTGTGAGCAGACTAAAAAGAGAAACAGAGCTACAGCTGGAACTCGTGCTCAGGGCATGTAGTGTTACCACAATGACAACAGATTTAAAGGAACAAACCATATTTTGGGGAAATACATTTATGTATTCTCCCCAGAGGCAGACAAGATAGATACCATTCTCGTCTGTGTGTGTGCATAATTGATCTGAGACCGTCAGATAACAGATGGCCTCTAGTTAGCTCAACACAATGACTGGTAGTGAGACTCCTTAAAGAATCAAAGGAGGAAAACACTGCAGTCCCTTACAAACTTGAGAACTACATTTCAGTCTTATTGGATGGTGAAGGAGTGAGTCCTAAAACCTAGAAATATTCTAGTATTATTGAAAATCCAGTTCCCTTGACTCAAACTAAATGGGTTTTTCATGGGTTCGCAGTAGCTGAAGATGTTATAACGTTTAGTTCTACAGCATAAAACATGTCAGTCAATAACCCACTCTTGGATTTCAAAGCTTTTGCGTGTCTCAAAAATGGCAATTGCTGACAAATAGCCAAACAAGACTAGAGAGGTTGGCGTGGAAATTAAATGTCATCATGCCGAACACAGAAGAAGCAAGAAGTTAGTTATGGTGATGCTGCAGTAATGCATCCGTGGTGTAGCTTGTTCATAGCATAACATTAGTTTTGTACTTCAAATGACTTCAATTACGCTTCAGAAGCAATAAAAGTGGTGTACATTCGTGAAAAAAATTGCAAAACAAAAAGTATAAACCACCCACCAACACAAAAAACCTCAACCCACAGGGGAACTCTGGACCTTTCTATCTCAAATTTAAAAACATCCAGTTCCTCTACTTTACTGACCTGTCAAAAGAGTCTGTGGCCATCTTGTACAAGTAGATGAAGAGCTTGCTACAATGTTTAAGGGTGGGACAAACGCTCTCTCCAGCGGATCCTCCAGGAGCAGCCTCTTCTTCAAGCATCCTCTGGAAAGGCTGAGTGTTGGATGGGAACACGCCTGTGGCACCAAGCTTCTTATTATCAGAGAAACAGCCCAGCAGCCTTGAGAACAAGAAACAAAGCGATCATCTTCAGGTGATTGCCCCCCCTCCTCCTGCAGATTTAAAAAAGCCAGCTGTGTACTCAGTAATTGAGTACTTGTGTAACTAGTAATTACTTCAAATAAAAAATTTAAGATAACTGCTCCATGACTCACTAGTTTCTGTTTGATGCCAATTCATGTGTTGTAAACGATCTAACCAAAAAAAAAATTCAAACAAGCTGACACCTTCTTTGACATTAATGGACAAACATGAACACTTCACACACATGAGCTACTGAAGAAGAGCTCAAGAGACTACAGTGGAGGAAATAGTTATTGGATCCCTCACTGATTTTGTAAGTTCACCCAGTGACAAAGAAACGAACGGTCTATAATCTCAGTGGTAGGTTTATTTTATTCGTGAATATCAAAAGGAAAATCCAGAAAATCACATTTAAAAAATGTACACATCTCAGGAGGAATTTTATAGCACTCCTCTTTGCAGATCCTCTCCATATCTTTAAGGTTTCGAGGCAACTCAAAGCTTCAGCTCCCTCCACAGATTTTTGATAGGATTTAGGTCTGGAGACTGACTAGGCCACTCCAGGACCTTGATGGGCTTCTTCCTAAGTAACTCCTTTGTCGCCTTAGCTGTATGTTTTTGGGTCATTGTTGTGCTGGATGACCCATCCACAACCCATTTTAAGTTTCCTGGTTAAGAGAAGGAGGTTGTCACCCCAGATTTCAAGGTAAAAGGCCCCATCCATCTTTCCCCCGATGCGGTGAAGTTGACCTGTCCCCTTTGCAGAGAAAGGGGCCTATGAGCATAATGCTTCCACCTCCATGTCTGATAGTGGGGATGGTGTTCTTGGGGTCATAGTCTGAATTCCGCTTCTTCCAAACACGGTGACTGAGACTGTTAATTTCTTTGTCAGTGGGCAAACTTACAAAACCAGTGAGGGATCAAATAATCATTTCCTCCACTGTAAATGAACCTTAATAATTAGCTTGCAAAATTTAAGAATTTAACTTCCACAAATATTTGAATAGATGAAGCAAAACGTACATTATTTTTAAAGTGTAGTGTCAAGTTTTTCACTACGAATAGTGCTATGGAGCAATGTTTAACGGTGAGTACCTTTTTGAAACAATGTTATTAAAGTAGTCTATTTCTTCCATAATCTCCACGTTTCTATTCAGAAGATGATGTGTAATTGCATGTCTAAAATACCTGACAGCATCAGCCAGTTTCTCATACTGGACCTCTGTGCGAAAGAAGTGGGAATTGGCTGGCTCGTAGCGCATTGCAGCAGTAAGTGTGCAGAAGACAGTGTGCAGAAGCTCAAACACTTGGTTCTGGTTGACACGCTCCCAGCCGTGGCGTGGTGGCTGGCACAGCGAACGCTCCATAGCCACCAGCAGTGAGGTGACATAGACAAAACCACCCACTTTACGAAACACTGTCCGGGTGCGGTGACTCTCACGCAGCACTGCTAACAAAGCCTGAAAAACAGGAGAAAAGAAATGGATCAATACAAGTTTTACACTGTTAAATTAGTTTGTATTGCATCAAGGTTAAACAGATTACAGAGGCAGAATTTTAAGTACATTCTGGTATCCTCATGTTTGTTGTGTGATATGACCTGAGGGTGATTCACTGTCATTCCCAGTTTGTTGAAAACTTACTCTCTCCACACTGAGTTCTAATGTCATTGAATTTGTCACCAGATTCAATCACATCTCATTTCATCAACTACTTTCTTCTTCCATTCTCCTCTTGCGGTGAAAAGTTTACAAAACCCCTGAGGTTTAACACCGCACCATCCGTATTTTTTCTCGACAGTTCTGTTTCAGCACTTGCACTTGCAAGTAACCTAAAATGCAACATCAAACCTTAACCTAGATAGGAGTTTTGGGACCTTACCAACCACTGTGACAGGAGAAATTCTTAATTAGTGAATAAAAAGTGGGGAAGATGTCAGATGTGGATTTTGAATGACAGAGGTGAAGTGCAGTGCAGGCGCTTTCAGGAGAAGCATGGATGTTTTCTACTTGACTTGCTTTAAAAGTCATTCTAAATTATTTTTGAAGTCTTATTTTTGTAGATTTATGTTTAAAGATACAAGTATATAAATATGAATTTATCTTGTAAGGATGTGGGCATTAATTTTGTATTTATATTGATACAACTATTGATTAATTCTTAGCAAAAGTATTATTGCTTAAATGCACAACATTTGCAGTGGTCTGTTACAAGAAGTGGCATTGCCTTTAGCACTGTTGCTAATGTTAACAAGTTGGTAACAGTTTCATGCAAAATTAAACTTTCAGTGTAATGATGTCACCTTCAAAATAAAAGTAGCATTTCTGATGATGATGATTTTGTCAGAGTTAGCTTTGAGAGTTTTATTCTGAAAACTTCTGACCCGATATGAAGCTATTTTGTTGCTTGACAGTGGTTCGCCAACATTGCTCCATCTCCCATTTGCTCCTCTCTTACTTACTTACCATTGTCCTGTTTTTACTTTTATTCATCTATCCACCCCTACTACTACATGGAAAAACCCTGGTCTCCCAGTTAGTTTTGCATTGCTCTTTTATTGGTCAGTCTTTCAAAAATTAAAAGCAGTATCAATAAGCTGCAACCTTATAATTTATGCAAAATGTTAAACTTGATTGCCATCTAATCATCTAATTTGATGAAAGAATAAAATGATGTTAAGATGGTTAATCAAAATCATTTTCTGTTTGACTTTACTCCCCTGCATTTCTCCCCAGTTGTTTCTACAAAGCTATATTGGTCATTGCTCCACCCCCTGACACGCCGCGGTGTGCAAATAACCACATACTTCCTCCATTGCATGTGGAATTGTCAGCCACATCTTTTCATCTGATGGCAATGAGTTCAAACCAGGGGATGTAGGGTATGTGAGGATCTCCCTATTCTTTCAAATTCCCCTTCCCTGTGAAGATGTATTTTAAAAAACAAGAGGTCCTAGTGCAGAGATCACAACACAAAGAATCATCCAGCTTCCAGCCAACAGACACAGCCAACCGTGTCATTGCAAATGCTCAGCCAACCATTTTAGTGAAAGTTGGATGGGACAAGGTTGAAAATGAACTTCTGTGTCACTCTCATGTCTAAATCCCCTTAATTCCAAAAGGTTCAGATGAGATGCGTCTGATTAAAAGAGAATTAAATATGGAGTGTCGCTGAGCCAGCTGGTTCTTGCTGCATTCAAATACTGTCCTTCTCAGCACACTGTTTTTCACACCAGTTGTAGGATTAAGGAGACATACACTTCCTTTCCTCCATGTTGGGGAATCATCAGAAGACTCAAGCTATGCTGGTAAATTTGAGGTTTTAGGTGTTAACCTCAGCAGTTGTGCATTAAATGCAATCAAACTTGAGTTGACTGCTCTGATTAAAGATTACATAGGTAAACATTCACAGGGGTAATCACCTAGTTATTTAAATCCTACTAAAATAATTGTAGTCCGAAACCGGATCAGATATACAGTTGTTGTTTTTTCTGAGGGTTATGATTACAATCCCTGATTATTAAAATGCTGACAGGTTAATCCAACCAGAGCCCACAGAAAGCCAAAGTATTCCTTCATCTAAAGGAATGGAATTTGGAAATGCAATTATGTTCCAGAAGATAAGCCGCTATCCTCTTATCCAGAGTGTGTGCTTGTGTGCATGTGTCTTTTTGTGCACTGGGTGTGAGTCAATTACTATGTGCAGTAGGGCCTCAAATGCATATTGATTTGTGAAATTACAGACTTTCCTTTCATCTGCAACCTCATCTTTCAGTGCTTGTCTTCATGACGCTATCAACATTATCTTTAGTACATCACAAGATTAAATACATAGAAAGTAAGCCATCTGACAAAAATACAACATAATTTGATTAATAAAAGGAATGAAAGTGTGTAAAACAAAAAAATGTTAGTGTTTTGTCACCCGAAGTATGTCGGTCTTCAGCTGTAGTTCGCTGGACGGCGCCGAGTGCATCAGCCCCAACAGAGTTCCCATATCATCATCTCCGCTGGGCGACAAAACAAGCTGCTGGATGATGATCAAGGCGTGTTCCCGACACTGTCTGTACTTGACAATATTGTGAACGCAACGTGCACCACCAAACTCTCTGAACAAGGCTGGAAAGAGAAAAACGGAGGAGGAAGACATTTAATTCTTTTGGAACTTATTTTGTTTCTTTTATATCAGAATTCATTTCCTTTCATCTTTTATCATTTTTGTAGCCATTTTTATGTTTTTATCAAGTGATGAGTGTGAATTATATTCAGATCAACACGAGATCATTGGTTGTTCAAGATGGCTCCTTTTACAACTTTACTTTGCCTTCAAGTTTTTTCCCTTGTGTGTGTGTGTATGTATGTATATATATATATATATATATATATATATATATATATATATATATATATATATACACACACACACATATACATATACATATATGTACACATTTACATACATACATATATATATGTGTATTTAATTTGCCACCTATTTCTCATCTTGAGGACAAGTTCATATGATGCAGTAATAATAATTAAATTATGTTTGTGTGTGTGCGTGCGTGCGTGTGTGTGTGCAGGGGGATTATATCATTAACCGTTTGTGATGTTGGTGATCTGGTGTGCAACCCTGCAGGAATGAGCTTCCCTTGGGTGATTATTGTAGTCAGCATTCTCTGCCCCATCTGCTTTCTGTGCTACCTTGCAGCATGCAGCTGATAGTTATGACTAAGGCTGATTGTGAAATAAAGCATATTCTTTCAGTGAGTAGCTGTCAAGATGTACAACCAATATGAACAAATCGTAAATTTCCAACATCCTGGACTTAGTGCTACCCACCACAATTATGATTGGCTTACAAAACATAAAACAATAATTTTTTTTTTCCTTTAGCATAATGATATTATGTTAACCAAAATATCCCTCTGACCTCACAATGAAGGGACATCCTACTATTTGCTTTTGTCCTAATGTAATTTTCGTACAGCACTGAATTTCTTTTACTCACACCAAGTCTTACTAAGTTTGTATTTTTTGAGGGACTCAAGCATAACATGTAAATGCAATCAATTAGTCAGCATGTAGTCTCACAAATGTGGCAAAATAATTTTGATAATGTGACAAAAGCAACCAATCACCGCCAAGGTTGTTGCAACCTGTTGACAATCTTTGTAATTCATCACATTTTAACAGCTGACTGGTGTGCCACCCCCCATCAAATTGTGCCAGTTCTCCTAATTTTTACTACAGAAAAAAAAACAAAAAAAACAAAACACACATGCCTTTTCAATATTGCTCTTTAGTTTTTACAATGGCAACAGAGCACATGCAGGGCTTCAGTGTAAGGTTTGGTGAAAGAGAGCTTGACAGAGAAAATACTCCTCCTCAGACATCGGTTAGAATAGAGGTGACGTCACAAAGAAGCGAGGCATAATATAATGTGCTCGTTGAAAGTGTGTGTGTGTGTGTGTACCTGCATTAGTGTTCGTGGTGTTGGAGCCCTGCAAAAGCACCGTCAGTGTCTCCATCACAAGCCAGGCCAACTGCTTCTGCTCCTCAGCTACTGTGTTGTGTTTACAGTCAGCTGGAGGCACAGCGAGAGTTTGATTCAGAAAGCCTCTGACTGAATTATTCAGCATATTATGCACAGCTTTAACTGACAAGACAGATTACAATGTAACATGTACCTTGTATGAAGGCGACAAAAGTAAGAATCACTTCAATACTTTTTCAGGGTTAAAATGAGTTGATAATCTTCTGTCATATCACCCATGACTGGTAACTACTTATGATAACAAAATTTGTATTATTATAATTATTAGTAAGTTATTGTCATTATTAATACATGAAATATTTTGTATGAGCCGTAAATGATACAGATTTCCCATTCAAAAAGTATAATTTATCATGTAAGATTTCCTGAGAAATTAATAAAAATACCAAAGAAATTCCCAATCTCCCATTATTCACTATATGTAAATTATCATATGGGCTTAGATTAATTTTCCCAAGAATGGAGAATATGCCAGATATTTTTCCACACAAGTCCATATAATAATTCCTTAAACAGCCATGAACATATATCCTTTGGAAGCATGATTATAGAAATTTAAATCCATCAAGATTTACGACCCTGGAACAAGATCAGAAACACTGGTTATATTGTTACATGATCGCTCTGCAGCCCCGGAATGCCTCATTCCTTTTCAATGATCACACATCTAAATCCCACAGTTTCTTCAGTATCCTCACCTTGGTCATTGTTGTGTGGTTGCTGCTGAGTGGTGGGGTCTTTGAGCAAGGCGGCATACTTGTGCAGCAGGTTGACTAGCACCTCCAACAGGCCAACCTCCCTCAGCACATCACTGAACACAGGGTCGTGCCTGCCCAGTTTGAGTAGAGTCTGGACGGCTATGATGCTGCAGGCATGTGATGTGCTTGACTTGAGCAGCACACTGACGCTGAACAACTCCTTGCATGGCACATAGTTGAGGCTGAAGACAACAAACTCCAGCAGCTCAAAGTATTTGGCCTGGGCCGCAGGGAGCTTTGCCACTCGCTCAGCAAACTGGGAAAGGGTGTGCTGTGACTCCAGGATGAAGTAGTTGGCTTGCTCTGCGGCGTAGATGTTTCCAACAGCATCAAGTAGCAGGCATGCCAGATGACTAGTTTTAGCTCGTAGGAAGGCGTTCTGGAGAACAGAGAATGCCTGGATATTACGCACAGTGTGGCCTGGAGAAGAAGATATGAAACAGAGGAAGATAATGAGTTTGTATGTGTTGATGACTACACAAATATCAGAGGCTACAGTGACACATTTCACAGACAAAACACATAATGCTGCGGACTTTACTCCAGGACACGATAATCTATTTGCTGACTTTGAAACCACCATGGCTAAACGAATAGCAACTCTCTGAAATCATTCCTCATTTATGTAAGAAAATTTCTTGTAGGCACATGAAACCTAATGTGGGTGATTCCGAATCCCGCCATCCCCCGTGCTGCACTGGGTCACTCTGACCATGTTATGCTCCACCTGATTCCTGCCTACAAGCAGAAACTAAAGCTCTGCAAACCTGTATCTCCAGGCGTGTTTGGACTCTACTGACTGGGATGTGTTCAGGACAGCTACCAACAGACTGGATGAGTACACAAAGGCTGTGACATCATACATCAGCCACTGTGAAGACTGTTGTGTTCCATCACGCATCAGGGTGAGTTACAACAATGACAAACCCCACAGCCAAACTCAGACAGCTAAGGTTGGCAAAGGAAGAGGCCTTCAGGAGTGGGGACAAAGAGGCAAAGTACAAATTTAGCAAGGAGCAGCAAGGTGAAAGAGGCCAGATGACTAATCTGTGAAGCTCCAACACCAGTTCTCAGCAAACGACTCTGCGTCTGGAAAGGGCTCAGGCAGATCACCAACTACAAGCCTAAAGCCCCACACTCCAACAACGGCCGACGCCTAGCCAATGACCTGAACAAGTTGTACTGCCACTTTGAAAAACAGAGGGACAGCCCTGCAACCACGACACCACCCAACAGCTCCAAATCAAGTCACCTCCACCAATGCCCACCTTAATGCTTCCCCTCTTCCCCTATCCCCCTCCTCAGTGACGACCCTTTCCATCCAACAAACTCTTCAAGAGACAGAGCCCTGGAAAGCAGCTGGACCGGATTCTGTTTCCCCATCCTCCTTGAAGCAACTGTGCTGCTCAGCTGTCTCCAGTGTTCACATACATTTTTTAACACCTCACTGGAGACCTGTTGTGTGCCAGCCTGCAAGACTTCAACCATCATCCCTGTTTCCAAGAAGCCAAGGATCACAGTACTTAACAACTTCAGACCCGTCGCCCTGACCTCAGTGGTCATGAAGTCCTTTGAGCGCCTTGTGTTCTCACACCTCTAATACCCCTTTCACACTGCACCAAAAACGCGGGTCAACGTGGGTTTTTCGGCACTCTGAAAGGGTCGATTCGGCATTTCGACCCGCGTCGACCGACTCGCCAAGCGACCCGGATGTTTAGGGGCTCGGCTTGGCTCGGCTCACCTGCAGTGTGAAAAGGCAACCTGCGTCATTTCAGGTTTCACGCAACCTTCCTGTCGCATACTGATTTTGTCACTGTGCCGCCTGTCAGGCTTCGCCTGTAGCTTCTTCAGCTCCCTTCCAGACTAGCTAAAAACTCCATCCTCCTTCGCTGCATTAGCGCTCGGACATTTTCCAATCTGCGCCAAGTTTGTATGCTTTGCAAAAGAGACAACATTGCAATGCAGGTAACGACAACGCTAACGTTCGACTCAACAACGTCCACGTTGTCGTTTGTTTACCTCTCAGTGTTCCGGCGCACGTTTATGTGAAATGATGACATTGACAGCATGATGACGTACGAGAGAAAAACACAGGCACGCAGCCCTCACAGCGGGAGTTCAGACCCGGTTCTTCTGGAAGCTTGAAGCTTCAGTCTGCCAAAGACAATGATGGTGCACTTTACACAGCCATCACTGAGACCATCCTCACCTCCTCCATCACCATCTGGTACGCTGCTGCCACTGCCAAGGACAAGGGCAGGCTGCAGCGTGTCATACGGTCTGCAGAGAAGGTGATTGGTTGCAATCTCCTGCCTCTTCAGGACCTGTACACCTCCAGGACCCTGAGGCGTATAGGAAAGATTGTGGCTGATACCTCCCACAAACACAAACTCTTTGAGACAGTCCCTCTCTGGCAGGAAGCTGGGGTCCATTAGGACCAAAACCTCTTGCTACAAGAACAGTTTTTTCCCATCTGCTGTCAGCCTTATCAACAAGGCCCAGAACCCTCCCTGACACTCTTCACACTCCACCTTCTTGTCACATTGACAGTTTTTGTAACTCTATACGTTATATTAACGCTCAGCTTGGACTACTTGTCCATTTGCAATTTTTTTTTTTTGTAAAATTTATCACTGCCAGCTATATTGCTCTTTTTATGCGCCAAAAAAGATTGTGTATATATATATATATATTTATATTGTTATATTTTTTGTACTTTTTAATAGTTTATTTGATTGCATGCACCAACAGCACCACAAGTTCCTCGTATGTGCAAAATTTTACTTGTTAATAAAATCATTTTCTGACAACTGATTTCTGAAGACATTTCGCCTTTCATTCAAGAGCCTTCTTTAGAACAATTCTGTTAGAGGGTCACACCTACACAGTCTTAAAAACCTGCAACTCCCCACCACTGACAAGCTGAAGAAACCTTTTGAATGAACATACAAGATGAAATTTAATGGCACTGAGAATTGCAAAAGTACTACTAGTAGACACAGAGGATGTACTATATATTCATTTACAGCTTTTGTACTATATTAACTACAGCATTAACAAGTACACTGGCGACCTGTCCAGGGTGTACCCCGCCTCTCGCCTGTAGCTGCTGGGATAGGCTCCAGATCCCCGCGATCCTTAATAGGAATAAGTGGAAGAAAATGGATGGATAGATGCTATAAAAATGTGTTACTGGAAACATGACGAGTGTCTTTATCCCTTAAGTCTTTCAGTAGATGGGGAAAAAATACAGAGAATCATTTTATGTGGTTGTTTTTCAATACTCTAACAGAGTACAGGTTGTCAATAGACAGTATAAGACTCAATGAAGGTGAAGTGGAGGTGAAAGAATATTTGTTATAAAAGGAAATTATGAAGAACAGCCTAAATTTTTTTGATTTGGTTAAAGATATGGTGGAGAGATACAATAGTTTTTGGGAATGGTACATGTTTTCCTGCTTCCTGCTTCACAAATGTCAAAACTAATAACGGTGTACCGAGACAGATTTCATGTATTTGGGGACTCTAAAAAAATAAAATAAAAATAATAGGCTAGCTTGGTTAAATAGTTGACCGTCAATGGGATCAAATAACAATCACGGTCAAGCCACATATCAGCCTTACTCTTAGCTTTTTCCAAGTGGAGGCCCACCATGTCAGACATTAAAAGCCCGAGCTAAAGAGGATGAGGAGCAAGATGGATGTTAACAATGTTAACAATAAACCTCTAAACACTACACAAAGAATCTGCCCTTTTTCATTTTTTTTCCTGTGCATGCACAGACACATATTTGCAGAACCAAAAAACTATGGCTGAAGATTTCAAAGCTTAATTCATTGCCATCAGCAAGGCTTTAAACATCACTACAAAGGCAAAATGCTGACAAAGTCAAGCATCAGGAATAACTTCTAAATTTGCAGAGATGACCCCAAAATTTGAGCACCAGATCTGTCAAATGAAGCTGGTGGATGATAAATCCACAAGTTTGGCTAATCACCTGAAAACTTTAAGTCACAAATTTCCATCCATACATCCACTTTCTTCTGCTTATTCTTATTAAGGGTCGCGGGGGGGCTGGAGCCTATCCCAGCGGCTACGGGCGAGAGGCGGGGTTCACCCTGGACAGGTCGCCAGTCCATTGCAGGGCCAATACATATAGACAGACAACCATTCACACTCACAGTCACACCTACGGTCAATCTAGAGTATCAATTAGCCTCCTTGATGTCTTTGGACTGTGGGAGGAAGCCGGAGTACCTGGAGAGAACCCACTCAGGCACGGGAAGAACATGGAGACTCCACACAGAAAGATCCCTTGCCCGAGCTAGGACTTGAACCCGGAACCTTCTTGCTGTGAGGCAACAGTGCTAACCACTGCACCACCGTGCAGCCCTTGTTACAAATTTCTATGGCTAATTTTTATGTAGTTCAAGTAATCTGCATTCTTTTAAAAACTGATCCAGCTATTCGCAGGTAATTAACACCTAAGGTTCCAACCTCAAAAATGTATTACGGACATCCCTAAAAAACACAAAAACAAAAACACACATGCTTAGTAATGTAAAAAAGAATACTGACGCATAAGCCGTTAGATCAAGGTCACTGCCAAATTCAGCATGTAAGTGGACCCTCACACCATGATGATTTCTAGTAATGACTTTGCACACAGCTGTACTGTTGTACAATGACAACAAAGAAAATCGACCCCATTCTATTGACTGCTACAGCATCTCTGGACCTACATTTACAGGTGCTGGTCATATAATTTAAATATCATGAAAAAGTTGATTTATTTCATTCAAAAAGTGAAACTTATACAATGTATACATTCATTCCACACAGACTGATAGATTTGAAGTGTTTATTCCATTTAATTTTTATGATTATAACTGACAACTAATGAAAATCCCAAATTCAGTATCTCAGAAAATCAGAATATCACTTAAGACCAATACAAAAAAAGAATTTTTAGAAATGTTGGCCAACTGAAAAGTATGAACATGAAAAGTATGAGCATGTACAGCACTCAATACTTAGTTGGGGGTCCTTTTGCCTGAATTACAGCAGCAATGCGGTGTGGCATGGAGTCCATCGGTCTGTGGCACTGCTCAGGTGGTATGAGAGCCCAGGTTGCTCTGATCGTGGCCTTCAGCTCTTCTGCATTGTTGGGTCTGGCGTGTTGCATCTTCCTCTTCACAATACCTCATCGATTTTCTATGGGTTTAAGGTCAGGCGAGTTTGCTGGCCAATTAAGTACAGGGATACCATGGTCCTTATACCAGGTACTGGTAACTTTGGCACTGTGTGCATGTGCCAAGTCCTGTTGGAAAATGAAATCTGCATCTCCATTAAGTTGGTCAGCAGCTGGAAGCATGAAGTGCTCTAAATTTCCTGGTAGATGGCTGCGTTGACCTTGGACCTCAGAAAACACAGTGGACCAACACCAGCAGATGACAAGGCAGCCCAAACCATCACGGACTGTGGAAACTTTACACTGGACCTCAAGCAACGTGGATTCTGTGCCTCTCCTCTCTTCCTCCAGACTCTGGGAACTTGAGTTCCATGGAAATGCAAAATTTACTTTCATAAGAGAACATAACTTTGGACCACTCAGCAGCAGTCCAGTCCTTTTTGTCTTTAGCCCAGCCATGACGCTTCTGATGCTGTCTCTTGCTCAAGAGTGGCTTGACACAAAGAATGCGACAGCTGAAACCCATGTCTTGCACACGTCTGTGTGTGGTGGTTCTTGAAGCACCGACTCCAGCTGCAGCACACTCTTTGTAAATCTCCCCCACATTTTTGAATGGGTTTTGTTTCACAATCCTCTCCAGGGTGTGGTTACCCCTATTCCTTGTACACTTTTTTCTACCACATCTTTTCTATCCCTTCACCTCTCTATTCATGTGCTTGGACACAGGGCTCTGTGAACAGCCAGCCTCTTTAGCAGTGACATTTTATGTCTTGCCCTCCTTGTTCAAGGTATCATTGGTCGTCTTTTGGACAACTGTCAAGTCAGCAGTCTTCCCCATGATTGTGTAGCCTACAGAACTAGACTGAGAGACCATTTAAAGGCCTTTGCAGGTGTTTTGAGTTAATTAGCTGATTAGAGCGTGTCTTCAATATTGAACCTTTTCACAATATTCTAATTTTCTGAGATACTGAATTTGGGATTTTCATTAGTCGTCAGTTACAGTCATCAAAATTAAAAGAAATAAACACTTGAGCTATATCAGTCTGTGTGGAATGAATGTATACATGATACAAGTTTCACTTTTTGAATGGAATTACTGAAATAAATCAACCTTTTCATTATATTCTAATTGTATGACCAGCACCTGTACATGAGGTAGGCTTCAAGCCATTGATCTTGCAGCAGAGTTGCACAGTGTCCGTCAACAAAATGCTCCTGCAACCACTAATGCATCCAAGTCTTTGCAAGAATTAAAATTTGACAGGCAGCTTGGGATACATAAAAAATTTCCCCACAGGTGATTTTTCTCTTGTTTCAAGGATTTAGGCTAACAAACGTAGGGGTATAATGTTGATTTGAGAATTGGCCCTGAGATCACAAGATCACTAGGTTATATCCAGTGATAAGGATAATCTCTTCTCTTCCCCAAAGTATATTCTCAAAGTGTCCTTGAAAGTTTCCTTTGAACGAAGACAATCATTTGAACATTGTTTTAAAAAAAATTCAGATGCATCTAAGATTTTGTATGATGCTTCACATATCTTGGATCCATTTTATGTGACATAAGGAAAATCTACATTGTCTCCACATTCTCCCTCCCTCAATCTGACAGATTTAAATATCTTATCACAAGAGGACCCCTTTTGGATCAACAGATAAGGGGTTCCATCTTAGTGTCATCGAGCAAACAAGTCAAGTATTTCACCTAATTTCTAACAGAACCAATGTAATCAAGGATATCTCATGAAAAGACACACAGGGCACTGGTGGCCCTACAGCTCAGTGGCAAACACTGTTACCTAACTGCAAGATGTTTTACTCCCTTGCTGTCCCACGTCCCTTTTGTGTGGAGCTTGAATATTCTCCACTCATCAGGTCTTGAAATAATAATTTTTTTGTGAAAATGTGATAAACGATTCAAAAAATGGTGCACAAGCATTGATGGTAGAAAAGGCATATTTTTCTCTTAAAATAGTATAGCAGAATGAAATTGATGCTAAAAAAAGTTATGGCATCGTAACTGAACATGAATGTTTTTTTAAACTGCTGCCTAATTATAGTCTGCACAACTGAGGTATGTAAATACAGTATATAAAATTTTACTATAAATGACTGGGGAGACTAATAAGAGCAGCTGGTGAATTTGAACATGACAAACAAGCCCCTGCTGTTGCCACAAACACACCTTTCCCAGAAGACTGTGGGAGAACAAAACCAGGGAGCAAGAAAGGGGCTCCAGTTGTGAGGCCAGCTGGTTTTAGCTCCGTCACCCCATATGTGGTCAGACAGGTGACCAGATCGACCAGGTCCTTCAGTACATCTTTTGATTCGTCCTCTTTAGCTTGTTCCAATCTAGATGCAGATAGAGAAGCTTGCATTACAATTCTTATAACATTCTTGTTGCCTGAAAATAGAAAGTATCACTGGCCAATGCAATGCGGAAGATTTCTCCTGTACCTGAGCATGAGTTCACAGAGGAAGGTGTATCCCTGGCACATTCGGAAATCATCCAGCAGTGTCTGGGACACATCGCTGGAGTCCTTGAGGAAGCAGGAGAGACCAGCAAACATCTCCACTATCTCCAATGGTGACAGATCATCAGACTGCTGCATGTTTTGAACACAGGTAGCAAGACATTCTTTCTCTGGAGATAGAGAGGGAAAGTGGAGAGAAGAGGTGAGGGGGCGATGACAGAAAAGGGGATTCAGACAAATTCATGTTTGACATGGACATCATTAGCTGCCTAAACTTCATTTCCCATATATGCATCACTGCCATAGAGATTGGTTGGAGAAGGAGCAAGTTTGATTTTTTTTTTTGTTCTCTTGAGTTTGAGCCAAGGTGAGTGTTTTTTCAAAAGACTGACACGCTGCTGTTTGTATGCCGATGCATGGAGATGGTTAGGTCATCTTCATTGGAAATAATTGTGAAGAGAATCTATTTTCATCTGCTCGCTTCCATCATGTTAAATCTCTATGCACTTGCTTGCTTTAATTTAATTAAAAAAAACACACACAAACATTCAAAATTGTATACAAAATAGGATGACAAGGACTTTATGATCAACTTCAATGTGAAAAATGAAAGTAATACTGTAGAACAGTTAACACAGAGGTGCAGAATACAATCAAGAAACTACTGCTCCTGATTTGAAAAGTCTCTGCGCACACTCTGGCATAATCTGGATAAATTAAGCCCTGTATAGAGGTTTCATTATTTATATTGTGGATGTGTTAATACCATGTATGTATTTGACCACATTGACACTGAGGCCATGTCGGGAGATGGTGGTCAGCACCTCCCCGGCACTCCTCCTCCAGGGCAGGTTGTGAGGGGGACACCATGAGGTGATTGCACTGAACAGCAGCTGTAGGTCATCCTTTTGTGCAAGCTCCTCCGCCGGAGACACAAAGGCACAGAGCTTAACCAGGATCTGTATCAGAATAAAGAACAGGAAGTTTAATGGAACTACAGAAAAACAATTGCATCTCTGTAACTTCAAACTAAGCAATCCCAATAAAACTGAATATATGAATTTGTGAACTTTTGAAATCCATCTCAGATGTACTTGCTCGTGGGAAATAGATGGTTCAAAATGTATTTAAACAGGGAAGCCATTATATCTTTAATCCCGGAAGAAGGCAAAGACAGAAAGAAATGCAGTGGATATAGGCCAATTAGCGTGCTAAATCAACATTATAAACCTTATGCATCTATATTGGCCAAAAGGATGGAGAAGGTGTGACTATTAATAATAAATGAAGACCACACTGGCTTTATAAGTAAAAGATGGACACAGGATAATATCAGGAGTGTCTTCACATAATAGAACAAATAAAACATGAAAAGACTAGTGCCATCCTGGTGAAGCTAGACGCGGAAAAAGAGTTTGACTCGGTGGGGTGGGAGTTTCTCTACCAGGTAATGGGAAAATTTGGTTTTTGTAAAAAATGTATACAGTGTATTAAAACATTATATACATTACAAACAGCTAGAATTAAGATTAATGGTCATTTGTCGAAGACTATACAATTACAACGAGGATGCCGACAGGGCTGCCCTGCTAGCCCAGGACTCTTTAATTTGTTTATTGAACCCAACTTATAAGGCCTGAGACAGCCCATGAGGGTATCATAATAGGAGGTACAGAACATAAAATATGCCTTTATGCGGACGATGTCCTGGTAGCTTTGAAAACACCAGCATCAAGTATACCACTACTCATGGATCTCTTAATGGCACATTTTCAGGTTATAACCTTAATACAGACAAAACCCAAGCCCTGGTGTTAAATTTTAACCCACCACAGGATCTTCAAAATAGGTACAACTTTAAATGGAACTCTACAAGTATAAAATCTTTGGGAGTGAAATTGACTAAGGATTCATCTCACCTCTTCAGTGAGAATTATACAATGGTTAACAAAAAGATAGGTGACGATTTTAACAGGTGGGGCTCACTGCCTCTCGACTTCGACAGCCGAATAATGACCACCAAAATGAATATAGTACCTTGATTACTATATTTATTTCAGTCATTACGAGTTAAAATTACAGATATACAGTTTAAAGCATGGGATAAGCAAATATCAAGGTTTATATGGGAGGGGGGAAAACCACAAATAAGATACAATACATCTGCCAGCCCAGCTGCCGAGGGAGAGGGGGGGATGGCCCTACCGTGTTTGAGGGATTTTTATGTAGCAGCACAATGAAGACCTTTGATTCTTTCGTGTAACCCTGAATATGAAGGCAACTGGAAAGACGTTGAATTATCCTTATCAAGTAGACCTGTACAATCTTTGTTGGGCTGCCCTTATGATATTAAGGATTTACCTGACTTCCAGAATCAATGGGTCTGTTTTTCATTGAATGTGTGGCTAGATTTTGTGAAGAAATTTCAGATCCAAAAAATAAAAATACTGAGGTGGCCAGCATATGACCCAGATTTTCAACCAGCGTCCCTAGATTTAAAATATAGACAGTAGGGCCCGACCGATTTATCGGCCGGCCGATTGAGTCGGCCGATTATAGCGCGTTTGAGAATAATTGGTAATCAGCCTAAACTGGCTGATAATAGCTGATTTTTTTCAGAAATAAAATGCAGGGACATAAGACATGGTTTCACTTTGAAAGATAAGGGCTTGTGAAAATTTTAATTTTGTTCTTATAATTCTTGCCCCACACTATCTTATTCTTTTGCAGTTGTTTGTTTTCATTGTTTGTTTCAAAGATGTAACATGAGCAAAAGAGTTGTACGTTAACTTTGTCGTTTGCAACAAAACAAAAACAACACCACAAATGGTGCCTTGACTTTCAGTAGGGGCTTGTGAATGTTTTAATTTTGTTCTTATAATTCTTGCCCCACACAAAACACCTCATTCGTTTGCAGTTGTTTTTTCATTGTTTGTTTTCAAAGATGTGAGATGATGAACAAAATAGTTGGATGTTAGAATTACTGTGAATTACTATCTGATTTTTTTTCCGTCCAATAATCGGCATCAGCATCGGCTTCAAAAAATCCATATCGGTCAGTCCCTAATAGACAGTGCATAAGATATGGAATTACATCCTATTCTTCATTTGTAAAGGATGGGAAATTAATGGACTTCCAGTCTATTTCTGAAAAATATGGTCTAGGAAGACAAGATGCTTATAGACACATGCAAATCCAACACTATTATCAAAACAAGGTGAAGGGACAGAGTATGGAAGAACAATCTGTGGTTACACAAATGTTCATGAGAGTATACAACTCAGAGTCCACCAAACGAATTATTGGGAATCTGTATCGAAGTATCTCATCGATCAAGAACCACTCAACGGACTATATTAAATAAAAATGGGAAAGAGAGTTGGATAATGCAATCTCCCAAGAAGAATGGTCTACCATGATATGCACCCAGATATCGACCACAAATTCATAGTATTGGAGAAACTTTTGTTGGAAGAACTTGGGGAAGTTTTTCATAACTCCTAAAATAAAATCGAAACAAACTGGACATCAGACCCAGTGTTGGAGACAATGTGGACAACTAATAGCAGACCATCCTCACATCTTTTGGTCCCGTCCCGCCTTACAACCTTTCTGGAGTCAAGTACAAGCTACAACAAGGAGGATTTGGGGATTTGAAATTGAACTTTCTTGTCCTTCATTTCATTTGGGAAATATATCAAAAGGATTTGCATAACAGGGACAGATACTTACTAAAAATCCTTATGGCAGCAAGTAAAAAAGCAATAACCAGATGCTGGCTACTTAGAGAATCTCCCACCCTGAACCAGTGGATAAGAATAACAAATGACATCTACAGTATGGAACGTATAACTTTCATTTTGAGACTACAGAAGCATAAAGGGAAAGATTACTGTGCGAAATGAGCAACATCATTTAGCCAATGCAGAGTGTGCCATCTGAAATTACAGTAAACACAGCTATGAATGACAGTGTATCATCCCGTGGCAAGTATTTAAGTACATCACTTAATGTGACTGAATGTATGTAGTAGAACTTGTGTTTCGTGTCATGAAAAGAAAAACAAAGTATAAAAAAAAATGTATTTAAACAGTTAGGTTCTCCATCTACTATTCTTATAATGTAGCATGAGATAACTATGGTTGTGATTTGGTGCTTTGCAAATAAAATTGACTAGATGAAATATGCTGTCTAGTCGACTTTAACAAAACTGTGGAACAACTGGATGACAAATGAATGAATAATTTTACCTGGACGAAGACTTTCTGAAGCAGTGCTCTGCGGTCAGCCAGAGGTAGCTCTGGTTGCATGTGGCCCTGCACCGGGATCTTTTCCTGAGAGGGCTGTGGAGGCGGTGGGGGTGGTGTGGGGCCCACAGGGGCCTCTACCATGTGGGGTAGGTCGAAAAATAGGTAGAGGCATTTGACCAGAGTGGAAGGTACCGACATGGTCGTCATGCAGTCTACCGTTTTCTGATGCAGGAGAAGAAGAATAGGAAAGAGTATAATCTTAGTTGTGACTAGAAATATGGTATTATTTAAGAAAAAGGCAAGGAATACATGAACAGAATTTAATCATTGATTTGAAAATCATGAGAATAATTATGGCAGCATGGTAGTGCAGTGGTTAGCACTGTCGCCTCACAGCAAGAAGGTTCCGGTTTTGAGTCCTGGCTCGGGCACAGGATCTTTCTGTGTGAAGTTTGCATGCTGTCCCGCCTCTCGCCCAAAAGCTCCACCCCCCCCACCCCGCGACCCTGAACAGAATAAGCGGAAGAAAATTGATGGATGGAGAATAATTATGCTAGCTGCTAAATGGCAAGTTTGTATTAAGCTATACAATGAATATCCTATGCACTATGGTCCCATTAAGCTTAGATAATAAATCCATCCATCGATTTTCTACCGCTTATCCTGTTAAGGGGTCACGGAAGGCTGGAGCTTATCCCAGCAGCCTGGGGTTGCCAGTCCATCACAGGGCCAACACATATAGACAAACAACCATTCACACTCACAGTCACACCTACAGTCAATTAAAAGTATCCAATTAACCTAGTCCCCACTTGCATGTCTTTGGACTGTGGGAGGAAGCTGGAGTTCCCCGGACAGAACCCACACAGGCACAGTAGGAACATGCAAACTCCATACAGAAAGAATCTGTTATCGAACCCAGAACCTTCTTGCTGCAAGGTGACAGTGCTAACCACCGCACCACCATTCCGTCCCTGTCAATCCAAAACCATCCATTTCAGGAGGGGGTTACGAATTTTTTTTTCCATATAATCACAAACAACCAAAAGGAAGAAGGAAAAATGTATTTCTGTACTATGATGAATCAAGCATCTCAGGAATTCCAAATGAACATATATGCTAAGATCAAACCGAAAGTCCCTTTCAGTTTAACAAACTGATTAAAATCTTAAAAACTGCTCCAAAAACAAAAGTTAAAGTTAAAAACCTGCACTCGTAGCAGTGAAGTCAGAGTGACCCAGGCTATCTGTATCGCTGACACAGACGTAACTCCCATACACACACACACACACACACACACACACACACACACACACACACACACACACACACACACACACACACACACACACACACACACACATTCCCTGTCCCCTGACCCTAAACCTAACCATCTCAACTGACTGCCTGACCACAACCTTGACCCTAAACCTAACCAGGACCTATTTCTAACCTCGACCATAAAACCAAGTCTTGACCTTCAAACGGCCCTTTGAAGATGTGAGGACCAGCTAAAATGTCCTCATTTTCCAAAAATGTCCTCACTCTGTTAGTTAAATACGTATTCTAGTCTTCAATACGTAGCAAGTACAAGAACACACACAAACACAAATTGTGAGAAGGTGAGCAACATCATTTGCTCAATCACTGCCTGGACCAGAGGAGCTAAATTCAAGATTGACAGAAAAAAGTTATTGAAGCCAGCAGCTCTGACTCATGGGGAGAACATGATATCTGACTAGGGAAGTAAGTCCACGCAGGACACCATACCTGATAGTCTGAGGGCATGAAAACCTTGATGGCATCCATTTTGTAAGTTTCACAATATGGACATGCCAAAATAGGACAATATGTCAATGTGTGAGTTAACATGCTGTGATGGACATACTGGCCCCGCTGCAGCTCTAAGTTCAAGGTAACTGAGAACAGTCAATCAGTGGGAGGCACAGAGATATTATTGGATGTCTCTCTGATTGCCGGCTAACTAAAGCCCCTTTCACACTACACCTAAAAAGTGGATGAACACGGGTAATTGGGCACTCTGAAAGGGTCAACTCGGCATTTTGACCCACGTCCACCAACCTTCCAAGTGACTGGGGTGTTTAGCGGCTCGCCTCGGCTCTGCTTAGTTCGCCTGCAGTGCAAAAAAGGCAAACCGCGTTGTCTCAGGTTTTCCGCGACCTTTTTAGCCTCTGCCATAAGATCAGTCTTCCTGTTGATGTCCCCGAGACTCTATTTCACTCCTTTTTTTTTTTTTTTTTAAACAATTTACATTTGTATGATCTTATGTGAAGTAATCTATGCTTGGGAACTCCCACCAACCGGGGAACCCTAACGTGAACTCTGCAAGCGCGACCGTGTTTATATACAACTTGTATAGTGATCTTGCACATGTTTTTTATCGATCATGGCAGCGCACTGGCAAGATTGTGAAGTCTGCGAGCTGCTCGCCATCCGCGGTGAAGAGGAGATCCGGCGGCAGATTTCTGGATCCATATGGGACACGGTGAATAATGGGAACGTCACCGGCATTTTGAGACAAGGCGCACCTTTATGTGTAATGATGACGTTGTCAGCGCGATGAAGAACGAGACAGAAAAACACAGGCACGCAGCCCTCATAGCGGGAGCTAAGACTGGCGTCTCCTGGAAGCTTGAATACACCCTAATGCAGAGCAAACAGGGGTACAAAAACCCGCTTTGACACGGGTGTTGCAGTGTGAAAGGGGTATAAGAGACAGGAAAAGAAAATGCACTTGGGAGAGAGACAAAAATACACACTGGGATGCAGGGCATGAAGTGCATTGTATAGAAGAGAAAGACAGCATGGAGGCAGAGAGACAGAGCTACAAACAATTTTTGACCCTTTTTTCATCAGTAGGGTAGAGCAAGAGGTGAATGAAGAAAAGAGAAGGGGTGGGGATAATTAAGAAGAGCAAGGAGACATCAGGTTGATGCCAGCTGCCAACAGAGTCCTTTGTTTTTCGCTCTGAGACTCCAGAGGAAAAGAACACAGATCAATTAAACTAAGTCCTTTTCTCACACACACACACA
This sequence comes from Aulostomus chinensis, assembly GCF_037954235.1. Taxonomy (NCBI): domain Eukaryota; kingdom Metazoa; phylum Chordata; class Actinopteri; order Syngnathiformes; family Aulostomidae; genus Aulostomus; species Aulostomus chinensis. Next base: position 18,993,040 of record NC_141325.1, on the reverse strand, counting down.
CACACACACAGACACAATGCAATCGGAGCCGAACAGCTTGACAGCAGGTAGTTAATTCTCCCTGCTGTAAGTTGTGTTGGCTGATTTCAAACAGCTGAATAATGAAACTGTTGCCTGACTATCTCAATGACGTGAGCATAGTGGGAGATAAACAGCCTCAGTAACAGGCAACTGCTTTTGCTGAGGCTCTTCAGGATTACTTGTCTACCCAGACACCGTTGATCCTGAGTAGTCTGTCATTTTTACATGGTTAGTTGAGGTTATTTTGGTATAAAATTGTGATGCATAATTAATCAAATCGCAAATGTGATGTCAGTCAGTGCAAATTTACAACCACAAATACAATTATTTTGAACAGTATTAAATATATGTTGCAGAAGTGTAAAACAATTGAATAAATTTGAGTGAATGGTTTAAATCTAGGGTGGCAGGGTGGTGCAGTGGTCAGCACTGTCGCCTCACAGCAAGAACGTTCCAGTTTTGAGCCCTGGCTTGGGCACGGGATCTTTCTATGTGGACTTTGCATGTTAAATAAATGTATTTATTTATTTTTGTTTACCATTTTTATTGTAGGTATATCATTTTGACTTGGTCATCTTAAAAATATCTCACAAGCCAAAAAAGTGTGGGCACCCCTGCTCTAAATTGACCGTAGGCGTGGCTGTAAGTGTGAATGGTTGTCTGTCTCTATGTGTTGGCCCTGTGACGGACTGGTGACCTGTCCAGGGTGAACCCTGCCTCTCGCCCAAAGGCTGCTGGGATAGGCTCCACCCCCCCCGACCCTTAACCGGATAAGCGGTAGAAAATGGATGGATGGACAGATGGATGGATGGATTGGTTTAAATCCAATCCACACCAAGGACCTCATTTAAGCAATGGGTTAGCTATGATGCCGGGCAGTTTGCAGATTGCATTATGTGCCGTCCATGAGTAATGGTAATTGGAAGTACAGCAACTGGCACACAAGATATGAAAAATAAAAAATACCCCAGAATAACAAGAACAACTCAATATGAAAAATACAAATATGGACAAGGTTAAATGTTGCCAAGTGACAAACATATCCTTTTCTATACAATATAATATCAGAATGATGCTATTGCCAACCTCCACATGATGATTCTAGACTTTTCTTATCAAGCAATGTACCTTGGGCATAAGACTTTTAGTCTGTGCAATAAAAGTGATACAGCAATGTATAGTGATATTGAAATATACAGCTGTTACATTCCAACCCCTAATATCAACACATTTAAAATGAAGTCATACTAATCCTTCACTCCAACAAGATATCGCTACATAGCTAGTTGCTTCTGTTCTGCTCAGTACAATTTCAGTCAGAAGATGCTCGATAACATTCTAGCAGCGCCTGCACCTTTGGGTGCACTTTGGCTTGTAACACAAACGTGTGAGTAATGAGTTACATACAACAAATGTGATGTGCATATTATTGAACTATACAGGTGGTGCATAGCAAGTTGTTTTATCAGCACTATTTTTCATTTTTCATTAAATACGGTATTGTAATACATAGTATTTCAAAATGTACCATACTGTATCGTATGGTATCTCATTATGTCATGATATATATCATATCCTGAGGTCTTTGCCAATACCAAGGTACCAAGATTCATTCAAGGACAAAAAGGAAAGGGTAAGGTGGATGGAACATCGTAGCAATGCAGCTTTAATGAGAGGGTAAATGAAACTTTCAGACAGGAAATTGTTGTTTGAGAGGTTACTGGGCAGAAGAAATAACTAAGAGTGTGTACACAATCCAAAAGGTGTTTGAGAACCACTGCTCTAGGAGAATGTGGTTAGAGGAGTTCAAAACATGTCTATTGGCTTCAAAAGAGAAGTACACAGAAAAGCTTAATGTCAAACCTTTCGAGCTCTGTGCTTTAAATCAGACTAAGAAGCTGCCATGCTTGAATTGTGGGTTGCAATGGGGCCAGTGCAAAGATAAACAAATCCAATTTTTGACTTGACATTAATGCTAGTCATGTGCCAGAGAAGCATATTTAGTAAAATTCGAAAAGGCACAAAGCAAGAAAAAAAGGCATAGCAAAAAATCTCCTCATTAAGTACAGTAAACCAGCTCTGGCTGACAGTGCTTTGAGGGGAAATACTGAGATGGGTCAAGTGCAAAGTGCTCAAGAGTTTGTTTCTCACTTCCATGCTATTTTCTGCACAGAGATCAAAGCAGGGATATGCAAATGTATCAGAGTGAGACAAAATGCTGATCTTTTTTTTTTTTTTTACAAGTTTGTTGCCCCAATTCCATTCAAACTCATCACAAAAAACACATCATATTTAGAATGAAATCATGGAAGCAAATTATGTACAGCACAGGGGAGGATAAATGCACACATAATCATTGGGTTTTAACTGTGGTTGTACTGACCTGTCCGGAGGAGGCCAACAGGTTAATGGTGGTCAGAAGCATCCAGCCCCGACTCGTCTCCTCACTTTGATTCACCTCCAGAAACTGCACTATGGCTCGACTGGCAGCCTCTGGAGTAGTGCACGACATATGCACACACATGCACACGCACAAGCACACACACACGCACGCACACACACACACACACACACACACACACACACACACACACACACACACACACACAAACACATTATTTAACCAAGTGCATAGTGACATCATATTGTAGCAAGCAGATACCTACTAGAACAATGATCATTTATGCAACACATAAATCATCTTTATGAAGTGACATGTGGGTAGGGGCAGATATTTGTAGCTCCTTGATATAACCCAGTTCAGCTTCACATAAGTCGTACATATAATATATAATTTTCTAAACCCAGTTAAAAGTAAAGATAAAAACAGGTTCTATGTGAAAACAGTGGCACCCTTTAGGTCTGCCCAAATTAGTTGGTATAATCAATGACATTAATAAAGCAACAAATACAATATTTTGAATCAACACACTTTTAATCAATTTTACATTACTTTTAATAGGCTGAGTCTGCATACTGACTGGATATTTTGCATATTAGACACAATACAGTCCTCACTATTTTACATTAACAAGGGGTTTAAGAGACCTGGACTTCCTGTGGAGTTGCACTAATGACTTTAAAGTGATTATTTTAAGCCAAAAAAGTATATTTTGCCTTTCAAGTACTCATAAACAGGTGTCTAAGCAGACTACAGAGAGAAAGACTCTTGGTGCCCACACACACACGCACACACACCTGAAGCTAATGGTGACTAACAGTAAAAAAAGCAAAAATGTTTGTTTACAAACTCTCAAATGAATCATCTGGAATAATCTTTGTCTTCTTGAGCCAACTATATGCTTAGTAACAAGCATGATTTAAACTGAAAGAAAACGATAACTTCTGGTTCAGCACGACTGTGAACAAGCATTGAGCATTGTTGAACCAGTTGAACTAACGAGCTTGTGCTCAACCACACTCATTCACTTTTTTCTGTTGCTGAATTTTTTTGATGAATACAATTGAAATCGTAAGCTCAATGTATTTGTTAAGTGAACTCAGCTTATACAGTATATGTATGTTGTAATATTAGGGACTTAAAGATACACAGGATATTGTTATGAAATGGACTTGGACTGGGCTTGCTGTCACAAAGCAAAACTTCCTTTAATCCAAGATGTGGGCCACAACTCAGGAATCAGTGAGACATAAAATAACCTTACCCCTTTAACCTACTAGGAAGAGGCAACAGGGGTGGAGGAGTCATCCTAGTGCTTTATTTGGGTTAAGCATTTACATAACACTTAAGAAGTATGGACAAGCTCTTGAAAATGTATGTTTTTAAATCTACCCAGGACAGCCCTCTCACAAGCAAATCAAACATGGGAGTGAGTAGCACAAATTAAGTTCAGGGTCTGAGTCAATGGACTGACCAAATCTGTAAATCTGTAGAGAGATGACCAGAGGTGGGTGTGTTATTTGTCTGTCAACTGTGATGTTACAAAATCTGAGCAGTTTTTGTCTTCAAAACAACAAATCTAATGTTAATACAGAGAGGAGACACATGGGAAGAGATTATAAAGCCAAAGATACATGAGTTGGCAAGCTAGGTACTTTCAAGCCTGTATGTCTTTGTTGTGCAGGAGTGCTTCTGTCAGTCTTTTTACACTTTGGCTCTGGGAAATCCATAGTCAAATTCTACGATCATAGATTTAAGCAGATAATGCTGGCTCACCTGTACTGATAGTAATACTTTCATGTCTGGTTGAGGAAACACTATGTTGTTCGCTTGTGAAAAAATAAATAAATAAATATATGTATATATATATTGTAATCTTTTCTCACTCCCACTAGCTCGACAGCAGAAAATTTTGGCAGTGAAATTGTATGATTCATTTAAGTAATGTTCTGAAAATGGAAAAAGTTACATCCCTGTCTATGGCAATATACTCTAACTATTATTCATAATAGCTAATAGAAACAATGTTTTAGATGCTTCAGATGCAATGTATGTTATGTTATTTTGGTGACTGAAAGGAAGTCTAAATCAGTTTGACAGACATATACCTGGCATGCTAATTGTGAATGTTCATTCAACAGATAGTGAAATCTTTTAACCACTGAAATCCAAATAAATTTGACTTTTGTAATAGGAATTCAATTATTTATGGACAAAAATATGACAAATTTATGTTTATAGGTCCTTCCATCACACTTTTGCAATGATAAATCACCTTCTCAGAGGGCTCACCTGTCGATTTATTAGAGGCTCTTCGTCTGATCTCCGTCACCATGAGCCGTGAGACTTGTGTTGTGAACTGCAGCAGGTCTGAGAACTTCTCCGTCATGCTGCTGGGCGGAGCATTCCCAAACACCTGAAGCATGAAGATCACCATCAGAAAAAATAGAAATTATAGGAAATATTATTAGGAAAGAATCTGACATGAACTCAGCCTGACACATGTCATTGCGCTGCACCAGGAGTATTCTCCTTTCGACACAAATGACGCCATGAGAGGGAATCACATGCACTGCTGGGTAATTAGCTGACACGTCAAGAGACCCTTGGTAAGGCGCTCCTGTTTGATAACTGCATTCAAAAGGGCAGCTTACAGTCAAGGACACACAATAAATAGGCTTCCACCAATATAAGCATTATAACTGGAAATGCAGACATCATTTCATTGCCAACATAAATTCAATTATGTCATGAAATATTTCAAGAATAAGAATCACCATGTGAACCAAAACTGTTTACATGCTCCCAGCTCCTCAAGAGGGGAGGATTTGCTGCATCTTTACATTTATATATTATCATTATATTTATATAATAGACAAAGCAAAGTATTTCAAAAGTGTTTCGTAGGAAGTTGTATTTTCTACCCCTCACGCACCTGAGTATTTTTTTCCAACATTAATTGTACTTCTAAGAGTAGGGGTTTGGAGAATGCTTTTGATTCACACAACTCACATATTTTACATTGACATGAAAATTTATATTTTTTACTTTGCTAAAATACACCACATAGTTCCTGCTATATCTAGGTAATATTTGGTCTATCTATTTAGTAAGAGTAATACGAGAATTTTGACATTCTACACATTTTCCATTTCAAATCAAGACATGGACTATGTCGATATTAGTCAGGTTATAACACTATTCATTGGACAAGAAAACAGCATGATTAGAATGTATGTCTGAAGTAGGGATGGGCAAAAAAAAAACCTGATGATCGATAATTGATAGTTAACAATTTTGTAACTCATTTAAAATGTCATCAATCGAAGGAGCCTGTGTTGAGCAGTTTAATTTAATTATTTTGGAGAAATAACACATCGCACCATGGGGGGGGGGGGGGGGGGCATTTTAACTAGTCTTAGGAGACAAAGAAAGGGAAATACTCTGCTCCCTAGTTGCTGCTACTAATGTAGCCATGGAGGGGACAAGGCGAAGTTTGATGTGGGACCATTTTGATGGAAAAACACCAACACCAACCTGCCATTTACACATTACCGCTCAACAGCCAGGCTTTCAAGAACACTTGGCAAGATGCAAGATGTCAATTTAGTCAGATATCAACTTCCAGTGCCAGATCTGCTAAATGAAGCTGGCCCATCAAGAACTACAAGTTTGGCTAATTACCTGAAACACGTAAGTCATTGTTGGGCTATCACACTTGCCAGAAACTTCTATGGCTAGTGTTTGCGTAGTTGAAGTGATAGGCATTCTTTTAAATGTTGAATCGAGTTAAGGTTCAATTATTTGCAGGTAATTAGCATTCAAGATTCAAAGCCAAAATGGGATTCAGAGGAGCCCTAGTTATCTCATTTTCCCAAAATACATTCCAAGTCTTTATTGTAATATTCTTAATAAGGGAAACAACAAGAATGATAGTGGGATATTGAGTGCATGTAATGTAGTCATTTATGGAAACACGAAGTCAAGGTGAGCGCTACAATTAGTGGGCCACTGCTGGTGCAATACAATGTTGCATGTCACTTATGGGACTTTTGGTGATCTTGGCCACAGGTTTAAATCAGCATGCCTTCAAGCAGCGCTCTAACATCAGTAAGTCTGTGTCTGTCATACCTGATGAAAAGTGTAACCTCACATAATTAAAATGGTATTGTGTGAGATAATTAGTGTTGCATGACATTATTCTACTAAACATCTGTGTGACTGGTGTGGTAAAATAATAAAATAACAATTATTTTTGTAAAATTTGTTTGCTGGAAAATTATCAGATTCCTGGGTGTAATAAATGACTAAAAGATGTTATGATAGTAATATGGGTTGCATTATTTTGAAACTTTGCTTATGATATATACTATACAAATATATGACCCAAAGCAGAAATCCCTTAGTGCTGTACTTTGTTTGCCAAGCTCACACCAGGCAACAGTCCCTTTTTATCGTAATTTTTTTATCGTATTCAACTGCAGCCTGGAGAAACCACACCTGTGAGAGAGAGCATTAGTAAGATGTGAACTCAAGTGAATATGGAGATCAGAACATGCACGGAACGAGTTGGTTGAACTAGGACTTGTCTCTTAGACTATATCTCCTATAACCCATTTATAAGTTGTGTAAATTGCAATACGATTGTATATTGGTTCTTTGAACATTACAATATTTGCTGAAATTGAAATGTCTACCATGATACATTTCAAATGGATTAAATTCAGGGGTTTATGAGTTGTATGACACCATATATGAGAAGGCTTCATGATTTTTGGAAACAAAAAATTCAACTCAACTATTTTGTCTGGTACTGAGAACACAAATAGCCATTGGTATATTGCAATTTCCATTAAATTTTGTTTAATTGTACACTCGCCAGCGTGTGTGTGCGTCTCTGAGTGTTGCAAGCATGCTGTATGATTTTTTTTTTTTTTTACCTGCCTGGCCTTTGAGGCCAGTGGGACATGTAAACTATGCAACACTATTGTGCTGCTATATATACACTCTGTTGCAATCCCTTTACAGCTAAAACTGATATAGTAATATCTGCTCTTAACTCTGAAAAATACAACAATAAAATTAATAAAAATCCATACAATGAAATGTATCAAATAAAAACAATTTATTCTTCTTAAAAATAATAAAAGTAAAACTGCATGCAGAGCTGCTGTATTGATCATGTGTATTCTGTGGAAATTTCAAAACAAAGCTGCAACAAAGATCGTGGGTTGCAATATGATACTCTGAGGTTGCAACGATTTAATTGTGTTGATCACTGATCATCAATATATTGATCTGTTGTTACAAATCTTAACTAAATTGAGAATAAAAACAGGGACTGCAATATGTCTATGTAATATATTCACTGAATTAAGAACTGATATGCTCATGGAGTAGAAGTGTAACTAGGACCTCTGAGTATTCCCCTTGGATCTGGTGTACCTTCCACCTCTGATCCCTCAACCCCTGATGTGGCTTACCCTGTTAAATACAGGAAGCATCATATAGAGCTTCTCCTCTTGCTCCTTTTGGGTCATATGGCGAGGAGGGTGACACAGCTCGGAGAAGAGGCGTCGCAGGTGCATCAGGCCCAGTGCGTTGTCCTGGGGGCTGCACTCCTCCTGCCGTGGCCGCCCCATGATCCTCTTTACCATGTTCATCTTGAGCGGCTTTGTCAGGGCAAAAGCAGCCCTACAGAGGCAAGATGGTAGATTAATGATGTGTATTTGTGATTTATAAATAGAAGAAATTAGCTTGGTTTACGAAATGAAATGAGTACATACTCAATATAACGTACAAAGTACTTATAGTTTAACCTCTAAAACCACACAACAGTCCTAAGCACTTCAACAACCACTACAAGCAAGGAGAAAAACATCTTAAAACAGGCTAATGGCAGGTAGAACATCATCCATCCATCCTTCCATCCATCCATCCACCCATTTTCTACCATTTATCCTGTTAAGGGGTCGTGGGAGGGCTGGAGCCTCTTCGAGCAGCCTTCAGGCGAGAGGCGGGGTTCACCCTGGACGGGTGGGTCAGCAGTCCATTTCAGTGTCATCACATATAGACAGACAACCATTCACACTCACAGCCACGCCTACGGTCAATTTAGAGTATCAATCAGCCTCGTCCCCATTAGCATGTCTTTGGACTGTGGGAGGAAGCAAGAGTACTCGGAGAGAACCAACACAGGCACAGGGAGAACATGCAAAATCCACACAGAAAGATCCCGTGTGTGAGCTGGGGCTCAAACCTAGAACCTGCTTGCTGTGAGGTGACAGTGCTGACCACTGCACCACCGTGCTGCAGGTAGAATAACAAATATGAAAAAAAAAAACCTAAAGATGGTCTTATTACTTGTGCCTTTTCAGTTGAATTTTCAAAAGCTCTGAGGACAGATGTACGTTTCAGCTGGGTTATTGTACAGAATATGTCAGAAATTGTAAAAAGTTGCATAATGTGGGGAATTTGACAACGTGGACAGTAATTACAATGTAAAAGGTTACATTTATCGTCAAAAAGAAATGTGTTTTCAAGCCTCTTATTTTGCTAACATTCTAAAGCCCCTTTCACACTGCACCAAAAACACGGGTCAACACAGATTTTTGGGCACTCTGAAAGGGTTGACTCGGCATTTCGACCCACATCTACCGACTCGCCAAGCAACCCGGGTGTTTAGCTGCTCGGCTCGGCTCGGTTGCAGCGTTATAAAGGCAACCCACGTCGTCTCAGGTTTCACGCGACCTTCCTGTCGCATCCTGATTTTGTCACTGTGCCGCCTGTCAGGTTTCGCCTGTAGCTTCTTCAGCTCCCTTCCAGACTATGTAAAATAACTATAAACTAAAAATACTATTTTTAACAATAACAGAAGGCTTTTGCTATCTAGCCAACTGTGAAATTTGCTGAGATAAAAACACCAGCAACATGTAAGCTAACAGAACGGATACACACCTGTGACTAATCAAATCTTTTTTTCGCTCATGCCGTCAAGCCCAGGTAAGTAAAATGCTACATTTATTATATCCACAAACCTAATTATCAGGACTTTTTTACAGATGGTTGATAGGAGATTCTTTGAATTGCAAAGCCAAAATACCACAAGCATCAATGGACAAAAATTAAAAAGTAAATCAACAGTTTGAAACATTGCAATTAAGTTATGCAACAATCCAAAACATACGCTTTCTTTTCAGAGGCAGCACTAACATGTTGTGCCTTGAGCAAGGTCACTCTGAAAGTCCTGAATAAAGGGGGGGGGAAACAGGGATTTTTCAATTACTTTTCCCACCTGAGAGTCTGAGCCTGGAAGGACACCTGACATTGAAGGAAACCAAAAATCACACTTAAAACTAATTTTTCAAATTTAGAAATTTTACATGCATTTTCCAGTAACGATGTAGATGTAATGAAGAATCCAGAATATCAAAATCTGAATCTCAGTTGATACTAGCATTTTTCACGTCAGTTAACCTCGTTTAGAGATTGGATATCAGACCACGTACTGCTCTATGTTCCATTCCATGTTTGCTGGACCATAATCCTGCCATAACATAACACAAGACAACTCACTGGTCCATACAAATCAATTAAATTATGTTGGAATATACTAAATTGAATAATTTTTTGCTCTTTTTATTGCAAGTATTATACGGTTGTGATGGTTCAACGTCACCTTGGCTCAAAATGCACTCTGGCTGCCATGCCAACTAGCCAGGCTCTTTGGCATTTGGGTGTTTGGTGCCCCGTAGACCTGGTTTCAAGACCAGAGTGGGGTGACTACCCCCTACCTCCACAACATATGCTGTCAGAAGTGGGATAAAATCCAATGTGAGGACATTGGACGTGTGCCTTGCGTGCAAGCCATATGAAGGACCCTGGGATAGAATGTGGTGGGATAGGTGAGGATGCTAAAGCTAGCTCTGCTGCTAGTAGCAGCCAGAGTAGCGCAACTGCTGCTGGTCCAAGCAGAGAACAGAGTGGTAGCTCACCTGCTGTATGCCCTCCCCTTCACAAGCAGCACAAGCTCAGTCACTACAGAATACCAGATTTCAACCCAATTTGGCTGTCAGAGAGGAAATATTCTTCCTGGCTGAACAAGTCTGTTCTTGGTAAGAAAGAAAGAAAGAAAATAATAAATAAAAGTAAGTTAGTAGATCATCAGCAGCAGTCAAGTTTGACAAAGTTTATTTTAGTGCATTAATTTTTTAAAAACAATTTTTAAACATTTAAGAAAAACTGTTTACAAAAATTTAGGGGGTGATTTGGGGGGAAACACTGCATCGGGATCATTCAACCCAAAAACAGTCACAGATTTGACCATGTTGGGTACAGTCTAGAGCCCTGTATATACAAACATGTACATAACATATGTTTGGTGAAAACTAGGGTTCAAGACCTTTGAGACTTAACCATCAGGTAATTGTCTCAGATAACATAATACATATTACATCTAACACTCATCCAAAGCAGAATTCGAAAGCAGAAGGCATAGCTTTCATTCATTTAATGCGTGTCCAAATCCACCCTCTCTATCCTCCACCCGCTGTGCGACTAGTATCCCCACCCATGTGCTCCTGTGGCAAAGTGTGATTCATGTATCAGCTGTGCCTATGTGCCCTCATTAATTCATGCCTTTGTTTTGGCCGAACCTGCAACTAATTTTATTTTTTCCTGGTGACAGGCTTGAGAATATAACTATAGTTGTAGTAAAACTGTTGAATGCAGTCTTACAAACATAAAACATTCAATTTCACCAACTAAAGAAACCCTTAAAACTTCTCTTTCTACTGACTGTTGATTGCTAGTTACTTTACTTTCGGAACTGAAGGTCAGTCAGTCCAAAAAATTGCAAAAACTTTGAACGTGCAAGTGCAGTTGCAAAAACCATCAAACTGGCTCTCACATGAGGACTGCCCCAGGAAGACCAAAAGTTACTTCTGCTGCTGAGGATAAGTTCATCCAAGTCACCAGCCTCAGAAATCGCAAGTTAACAGCACAACAGATTGGAGCCCAGATAAATGCCACACAGAGTTCTCGCAGCAGACACATCTCTACATCAACTGTTCATAGGAGACGGCACAAATCAGGCCTTTATGATCGAATAGACCCCTACTAAAGAAAAGCAAGAAGCAGAAGAGAAGAAAAAGAAACACAAGGAATAGATATTAGACCAGTGGAGAGCTGTGCTTTGTCTGATGAGTACAATTTTGAGATCTTTGGTTCCACCCGCCGTGTCTGTGTTTGACGCAGAAATGGTGAACTGATGGTCTCTACATGCATGGTTCCCACCATGAAGCATGGAGGAGGATGTATGATGGTGTGGGGGTGCTTTGCTGGTGACACTGTTGGGGATTTATTCAAAACTGAAGGTACACTGAACCAGCATGGCTACCACAGCATCCCGCAGCAACATTCCGTCCCATCCAGTTTACGTTTAGTTGGACCATCATTTATTTTTCAACAGGACAATGACCCCAAACACACCTCCAGGCAGTATAAAGGCTATTTGACCAAGAAGGAGAGTGATGGAGTGCTGTGCCAGATGACCTAGCCTCCACAGTCACCTGACCTAAACCCAATCCAGATGGTTTGGGATGAGATGGACTGCAAAATGAAGGTAAAAGGGCCAACAACTGCTCAGCATCTCTGGGAACTCCTTCAAGACTGTTGGCAAACCATTTCAGGTGACTACCTCATGAAGCTCATCGAGAGAATGCCAAGCGTGTGCGAAGCAGTATTCACAGCAAAGGGTGGGTATTTTGAAGCATCTAAAATATAAAGCATGTTTTGAGTTATTTCTCATTCTTTTATTTACTACATAATTCCATATGGGTTCATTCATAGACTTGATTCCATCAGTGAGAATCTACAATGTAAATAGTTATGAAAATAAAGAAAGACATTTAAACGAGAAGGTGTGTCCATTAGAGGTGGGTTAAAATGTCTATATACCGATATTTTATCATTATACATTTGTAGGAAAGATTATCGATACATAAATCCCAGTATCAATCTTTTAAAATCTGTTAAAAGGGTTTTCTATGGAGTTTTTCCTCAGTCCATGTGAGGGTCTAAGGGCAGAGGATGTTGTTATGATGCCATGTAAAGCCCTTTGAGACAAACTGTTTGTGAAAACTGCCTTGCCTTGCCTTAAAATGCATTAAATTTTACCCTTTTATTTTTTTGTTTTTGTTTGCCCCTTTAGTCTCGCGTGATTTAGTGCATAGTGAAACGTTATTGCAGTCAGATGATCAGATCTCGCGAGATCCAGGACATGTGCCTCCGATCAGAGAACAACAAGATGGCGGAAGCACAACTTTAATCTCCTGCAAATTTAAGAGCCGATGTCTGGCAGCACTTCGGCTTTAAGAAGCAAGAAAACTGACAACTTGACAAAAATAATGCTGTGTGCAAAATGTGCAAAGTAGAGGTAAAGTACAACGGAAATACAACTAATCTCTGGAGCCATTTGACTAGGAATCACCAAGAGTATACTCAACAACCAGGAAACTACAAGTCACTGCAACAACCCTCACTGGAGAAAGCATTTGGGACGAAGTTTCCATCCACGCCTCCATGTGCAGAGAACATCACTTTGGCTCTGGCAATTTTTATCTGCAAGGATCTCAGACCATACTGTGTAGTAGAAAATGTAGGCTTCAGACACCTCGTCCAGACACTGGAACCACGGTGCTACTGACACAAAAACAACTGAGTCAAGTCACAATCTCAAAGATGGACAGAGATGTTAAAAACAACATTGCAACTGCAATGAAATCTGCAGAGAGTTGTCATCACCTGCGACAGCTGGACAAGCAGAGCTACGGATTCCTACTTGACCATCACCTCTCATTACACTGACAGTAACTGGTCCCTCATGTCCCACGTTTTACAAACACGGGCGACTGAAGCTCGCCACACCGCGAGTCATCTTGCTGAGCTGCTGACAGTTTGTGGAAGTCTAAGTTGCCCTTTTGTTTTGAATGACAGTCGGTCATATATTTAAATAAAAAGTGCATGATGTTTTAACTATTGTTAACTGTAACTATTGTTTAATGGTCAGTTCTCAATGTAAATATTAATATTTTATTATGCAGCAGGTTAGAGGGTTACTTTTACAATTGAATTCACAGCATTAGTCCTTTGAGAATCTCTTCTATTACCAAGGCATAATTGGTATTGTAACTAAAATATCGTATCGCATATTGTATCGAATCATATAGGAAATCATCCAGGAAATGCCCACCACAGTCATGGCACGGTCATGTTGTGCCTCAAAAAAAGGTGCGACATACTCAACAACTTTATGAATAGCAGCCATCTTTATGTTCCATCCATCTATCCATCCATTTCCTATAACGCTTATCCGTTAAGGGTTTTCCAGGGGCTTGGATCATATTAAGGTTATTCCTCAAAAACAACAACAAATCTGTCAGCTCATCTTGTTAACTTAGCTTACCAGCCCACTAAGAGCACAAAGGTACCACAGACAAGTAGACATCACTGTATGTACAGCCTTATTTGACTGCATACTGCCCAATTCAAATGTGATTTTTTTTTAAGTGATATTCCCACTATAGCTATTTAGAGATATTGGGCATTACCACAATACAGACAGATTACAGTAAGAGATCAGCAACAGGTCTGGATATGGATATGTGAAAAAAATACATATATTTATACATCAAAACTATTGTGACAGCAAGATTGTGTGGTTTACCATGCACATTTAGTATCTTTGGAGCATCAGCATAAAAGCCAGTCTGCAACTGCTGGCTAAAATGAAAGCTCAGGAAACAGACAAGCTTTTTGAAAATTTTGCTGGTTTTAATAAGAGCTAGCTATCATTGCAATTTAATGTAAAGCTGAGTCAGCGTAAACCCAGCATTCAACTCTGAACAATGCAGAGTGTTCACCCTGTTGTACCAGGCCATTTGAACCCGTGTCACTGTGGCAGTCAGGAGAGTCAAGAGGATGGTAGAATCGCACTGCAGCATTGACACAACCACAAACTGGGGCAAACATATGTCAAACAAATCAGCATAATGAAGAGCTGGAAAATAAACAAAAGGAGAGGCAGCGATCTGTAGACAAATAAAGTCACTCCACCTACTTGGTAAGCAGCACACCTCACAAGACACAGGAATCTAGGCCCAGGACAACACAAAGTTCTGTTTGTCCCTCCTCTCAGCACTAGGCTTTTAACTGAAGTCAGTACTGAAACTAAGAGAGGGATGTGCACAGAAAATAAATCTAGGCAGAGTTATGTCTTTAAACTCTGCTGTTGCAGTTCAATTTATCACATCAGACAATAGCTTCATCTGAAAAATCTTGTTTATAAATGGCTTCCTGGAGCTTGCATCAGAGGAAAAGCTGTTGACTCTTAATGTTTAGGTGCTCAAAAGTAAATAAGTACACAGGTGGTTCTTGGTTAAAACAGCTGGAGAACCACTGCACTATGTCATTCATGTGGTAACTCTTGCCTGGCTCGATCTGTTCTGTGCATATTGGCATTCCATCCATCAAAAATAGACTTGTTGGATATTCTCTGTAAATCTTGGTGCTGAGCCACTTCCAGGACTTGCCTGACATGCACTGCCACACTTCTGGTGGAAACCAAATCATAAGTAGTGATAAGAACAGCTGTGAGATACTCCAACGACCTTGGCACAGCTAGAACACAGCAGACATGTGCCCTATGTTAGCGGAGGTGATGCTCACCCTAGCTGTCCTCTGTGGCCAAACAGACCAAATGATAAGTTGAACAAACTTACTAACAGCTAAAACAATTGCTATAACAAAGCAAAAAGTGATGCCACAAACATACATCTCCAGTGTGTTTCAGGTGTTAGATGAGCTAAATATAGTAATATCAGCTTAATTTAGGGCATTCCTGATGGCTTGTGTGTCTTCAAAATGCTACAATTAACTTTCAATTCTGGACATGGAAACTAAGCCAGGAAAATAAGATGCCCACACCTTTGGTAACAGAACAACTTTACTTCCTTCAGAGATATGAGGCTGCCTGATCTGTCTTTAGGAAATATGTGATGAACTGGAACCAAGCAGACACCAGTGATAATGAAATTTTAAAAAACAACAACAAAAAACGCTTCCACATAAAGTTGTTATCACTAATACTGTCAATGTGCAGCTTTGTCTGAGACACATTTTAATATAACCAAACAAATACAGCTGGAAAATTGGTGGTACAATAATTATCTCCCTGACCTGATGGGAATTTGAACGTCGAGCAGTTCAACTATACAAGCAGATCGCTGATTGCAGGAGTGACCAATCTTAGGTACAGCAGCTGTATGGGAATGAGAAGTACAAAATGGATAACTATTTGTGTATTCCAGATTTGGGATATGGATAGTATATGACCAATTGAAGGCAACACAGCATGAGATAACATCTTGCATTGCCTAAACCAAAGAAATTTTACAAAAAGCATCATTGGAATGTCATCTCCAAAGCACTCGGAAACTGTGGTAGCTTTCTTGGCACTCCAGTCTCTTTCAAATCATTTCCTTTATGCAGACGCCAATTTAAATGAACATCTCACAGAGCTAGCACTGACTCCTGGGAGATGAAGGGAGTCAGTGTCCTGGAAAAGCCCAACTCTTCAAAGGCTTGTGTGGTTGTTCCTCTAAAGCTAGTGATGTAACCACAGAAATGTCTCTTGTCTGACAGTTTACATGGGTAGGCTGGAAGCCTGGGAGCTCCAAGGAAAAGAATAAACCATGCTGATGGGAGTAAGAGTAAACCAAAACTTTGTGAGACAAAATGCAAATCAGAGGAAAGAAAAGGACTGTGCTGGCAGAGTGATGAATGCACACCAACCTCCAGCCAAATGCTGCTACAGTACGACTGGAGCTGATAGAACCTGTCTTCTGAAAGCCACTGAGGTACATTCAGTATCTTAGATCCCTTTTAGATAAAGAGAAGAAAAAGATGTCAAAAACCTTAAGCAAATATAAAAGCAGCAGATGCAAAGCAATGTTTATTGGGTAATATGCTACCTATATTAATGTAACAATCGAATCGACCAAGCAGGTCAAACAAGTTTGGATTTGACAGCAGTTGACATCCTCCTCACTAGATGTCCATTTGTGCCTCCAGTAAAAGGGATGTCATCTCTACGGATAATTACCTGCACCAAAATGCTTCCGAACTCAACCTGTTGCTGCGTGGTCTTTCATACCAGCTGTATAAACCTGGTAAACATTCATGTCATTGGTTAATGTGCAACACCAACTGGAAGGCTAAATCTAGCAAGAAAAACCCACCTCTTTCTGACAGCAATATGCAAGAGACCTATTGCCTTAACTGCTATTTTTTCCAACGATATATTGGTTATCAATGAACAGTCCCCATGACAATGTCATATACGTCATGGACCACATTTAAGAAAACAATATTTCCAAAGTTACAAATTATCTAGGGATGCATGACATTGACTTTTAGTCAATATCCAGACAACTGATTTTTACTCATACTGATACTATCTGTATAAAAACAAGTTCATAAGATATTTACATTTTGACTATACTGAAAAACATACAAAAACAATCCATCCATCCATTCATACATTTTCTTCTGCTTATTCCTATTATGGGTCGCGGGTGGGGGGGGGCTGGAGCCTGTCCGAGCGGCAGGGTACACCCTGGACAGGTCACCAGTCCATCGCAGGTCCAGCACAGATATAGACAAACAACCATTCACACTCACATTCATACCTACGGTCAATTTAGAGTATCAATCAGCCTAGTCCCCAAACACATGTCTTTGGATGGTGGGAAGAAGCTGGAGTACCTGGAGAGAACCCACACAGGCAGGGGGAGAACATGCAAACTCCACACAGAAAGATCCCGTGCCCGAACCGGGACTCGAATCCAGAACCTTCTTGCTATGAGGCGACAGTGCTAACCACTGCACCACCGAGCCGTGTACAATGGGAATTCTAAAAGTGAAATGTCTTTCTTCAAAGTTCATGAACACATTTAGTAAAACTAAAACTAGAACAAGCTATGTGGCGTGAAACAACATAAGCATGTATCAAAGTACCTAAATATTAACCAAGAGATTTTTCTCAGTCAATCTTCAGTGAACCACAACTTTAATACACAGGTTTTTGTGAGGCAAATTTCAATGATTTTTCCAAAATTGTATGTCTTCGATTATGTTTGAAAAAAAATCCTTGCCTGTAAATTATTTTTTCGAATTCCATGACTTTTCCTGTTTTTTTTTCATGACTGGATAATCCCCCTTTTAATTTCCCAAATATTTGGAAAAGCCAGACATACATTGCCCACATTGCTGTTTATTAAAAATATCAATGAGCAAAGACATCATGCAACTGTAACAGTTATTTTGATATCACACATTTTCATCTGGAAATGTATTTGTTGTGCACATATCTATATATTCACTGTTGCATTTTAGTAGGATTGGCAACAAAGCCTCAATATCCAATTTACAAGTTTAACTGTGTGACAACCTCACTATAAACCTGACACCGCTTAAAATAAAATATTTTTCCATCCCTAGTCTCCTCCATTTGAGAACATGCTTTGGAAGCTACAAAGAAGGCATTTAATGTTCTAAAATACGGATTGCACTGAATAACAAACAAGAAAATGTCTGCATTTTTCATCATATCATCATTAATCATTGAAACTAAATTTGCTAATTTAAGCCAACAGATCAATCCATGAGAAAAATATCTGAGGGAGTATTTCTCTTCACTACATAGGGGTGATACATTTACTTAATATGCACATTGTGGCATTGCATCATTAATGATTTAAAATACACATATTCATACTGATCTTGAGACACTTGTTTCTTTTTTTTTTAATCAAACATAACATGTCTGCAGAGTTACTGGAGTATTTATAACACACCACCACACACTGCTCTGAATCCCTCTGTCCCGGTTAGTGTTCAAGACTATCAATTTGTGATAGACAATATCGTATGGACTCACTCAGGCTTTACACACCTCAACACCTTAATGTTATGTATGTGTGTAAATGACTGTGGTACAATGGTACTGACATTCAAATGCAATGTCAGTACCATTGTACCACAGTCATTTACACACATACATAACATTAAGGTGTGTGTGTGTAAATGACTGTGGTACAATGGTACTGACATTCAAATGCAATGTTTTATATCACCAATAATAATACATGCCAAATCCAAGGTAGTTAGTAACAGTAAACAAGTCCCCCTAGTCGCCACGGAGACAAGCTGCTCTCCATTTTTCCTACCTGCTGTTCTCTCTGCGCCCAGTCAACATATCAACTCATCACCAGCAGAACAGAGAAAAATATCCCACTCTATACCAAAGGTAATTCTTCCTCAAAACTGGTGTCTTTCTGCTTAGGAAATGTGACCACAATGGTGTCATGCCTTCCCCTCACAACAATGTCCAAAGGGGAGAGGCTCAACACGGAGGCATAGCTTGTCTTCATTGGCAGTACCAGTGGCTTTGTTCACCAACCAGCGCACTCTGTGTATGCGTGTGGTCTGCCGGGACTGGCACAGCTGATCCCCCCCTGACACCAGTGGGGTGTACAGGGCCTTAGAGGGGAAAAAAAGGGTGGGGTGATTTGGCTACCATGCTGAGAGGAATGTACCATTTATGCAGGAAAAGAAGGGGGTGTTAAACAATTATAATTGTACATTCAGCCACAGTATGTTTAAGTTTGCATTATTTTGACTTCAGGTTCTTTTTGAGAAGCACATATCAAACAGAACCATAGAGACTTATATTTTGATGTGACATTATCAACACACTTATATGTCATGTATTTATAAAGAACAAAACATTTTTAAAAATGTAAGAATTTGCCAACTGTCAAATTAATTATACTTTAGACAAAATTGGCAACCTATCTGTAATTACCCTTTTTTAATTTATCCACTATTAGCACCATACAATCTAACTCATCATCAGCTGCTGTCAGTGCTAGAAAAGCACAGTCAAAAAAAAAAAAATACTACAAACACAACAAAATGTGGTACTGGCCAAATTAGAGGAGCTGCAATTTAAGATACAGTTTAATATTCTTTTCTTAATAAAAATTAAATATAAAAATTCCATTGCCACAAATCATGAGTCACATTGCATATTGCAACAGCAATATTTGTAAAAAAAACAAAAAAACAAAACCTATTTAGTGTATATATTTGTGCAGACTTAATCAGTGTTTACAGCAGCACTTGGAAATGATGTGGTCGTGATTCTGACAACTGCCTTGCTATCCTTTTTTCCCCTCATCCCTGCCTTCAGCTATTTTTGTATTTAAGTTAAAATGTTTTACATATAAGTTGAATATAATTTAATTTTTAACATGCTTGAAAGTGTGTCATTCTCAAATAGCTGTTTAATGATTATATTCAGGAGAATTTTTGGAACAGCTGGAAAACCAGAGGGTCTCCTGTCTCAACAAGAAGATAAAAGGAGTTCAGCTTTGTGCCTGCTTTTTGTTGCTTGGTGTTTCCATTTTTCTTTCTCATTGAGCTACTGTAGCATCTGCAATCACCTTTAGGTACAAGATGCCTTAAAGATGTGGCTAAACCCCCACTTACACGTGCATGCACTCACACATAGGGTTTACAGTCCACCTACTCTTCTTCCCTGGTATACTTAAATATCCTTCTAAATTAAGTTTGGGTTTTCAGGTTCTTCTCATGCTGCTTCCCCTGGAGCGAGGGTTTGTAACAGTTTCCAGCAATGAAATAAAACGAAGGCCATATGGAATTAGGGCCAGCAGGAAGAACTGATCATCCACTTCACTCACTGAACACAGTCTCTGTCTCAATATATCACCAGCTGTAAGGTTGAACATGAAATAGAATTGAAAAACCCTCATTTTTAGGAGCTTTACTGCAGTCAGATAAACTTGTGTTAAAGGAGGCAGAGATTTTCAGAGTACCTTGAAACCCTACAGTTAGGGATGCGATGTTAGCTCTTCTTTGCTTTAAAACTGCATTTATTCTGTTTAAAAAGCTTGCAACTCCCCACCAGTGGATTAAAACCGAAGAAGCCTCATGGGTAAGAAGCAAAACTTCTTCAAGTCTGAAGATCTTCACCAACATGCACATGAAATTAACATAGAAATGATCAATAACATACATGGACCTGTATGGGCAGTGTGTACATTTTAGACTATTTTTAATTGAATAATTGCTAAAACAGCCAAAGGATTAAACCAGGTTCCTGTGTTATCCTTGATAACTGTGACATGAAGGGTGCAAGCAACAACTTCAACCATATGGCTCACTTACGGACATTAAAGGTTGTCCAGCTATTCTCTTTATAGTCATTTTGTTCCAAACTTTTTCATTATTTTAGTTCAGCGAGAATAGTAGTGAGTCTATTATTGACAAACAGTGCATCAATTTCCAGCTGCACAGAAAACTTCACATGAATGTTATAGTATATCCAGTCAATTTTCATGCTCTGGATAACAAAAACAGATCTTAAAAAAGGACACAAAATATAATAAGCACTCTATGAGCACGTGATAGAGCATATAACTCAAGGGAAAATGACCAAATCAACAGAATCTGAGCAAGTTAACAGAGCCAGGTGGGCAGGTGGAAACTGCAGCTGTGTGGAGGACCAACGTGGTTGGCATGACAGCTGGAATGCGTCACAGCCATGCCCAGTGAAAAAGCGAGGTCAAGTTGGCTCTGTAAAACATAACCAAAATATTCCATGGGAAGCCACCAAAAAAAAATGCCCTGAAAACAAAAGCTAATAAGACACAAAGGGAAAGCGACTAAGGAGAGTAGGCAGAGCTCAGAGCCAAGCACAAGCTTGCAGGCTTTCCTATCCTTCAATGGCTGCCGCATACAACTGCTTTTGTTCAATAAGTACATGATATGTCATACACAGCTGGATATACACCAACTCATTTTCAGTAAAATTTTATTAATACCTCTTTCCAATAGGAGAATACTTTATGTATTTATTTAATTATTTTGAGAGTTAGTAAGTAAGTAAGAAAAGATCCAGTGACCATGTAAACTCGACACCAAAAGACCCAGTGCTTGAGCTGGGACTGGAACCCAAAACCTCCTTGCTGTGAGGTTACTAACCACATGCCATCAAACTATTATCTGTTCTATATGCTAATGCAAGGTAGAGAATTTAAGTTTTAAGATTAAGAAAGTGCTGATTACTTTTTTTGATGAAGTAAAAATAAGAATGATATTTTTTATTCAATAACTAGAAGTTAAAAACATAAACAGAAAGACAATGAAATTAATAAATCAAATCAGATTTGTGAGTTTTTTTCCCCCTCATTCTTGCATACAAAAAGCTTTATTCCATTTGTAAAAAACAGGGATTATATGCAGCTTCACTTATAAGGGGTGTTGATGAATCATAGAGAGCTCTTTGATTGTCTGCCTTTCGCATATGCATTTTACAGTTACCATAGTGTCAGTGCATCTGACATAAATGCATATTTGCTCCATTTACATAGAGCTCCAAGCGCTTCTCACTCTCCTGAGCAATCACTTTGGCTGATCTGCTCTACATGTTTGAAGCTCCACCGCCTGCCACTGGATGCATGGAATGGAGCAGATGATTCAGATATTCAGAAAAAAAATCAGAGAGAGAAACAGAATGGTATGTTGCCATTTGGGGATCCATGGTTTGACATCATTGTCTTCTTCTGTTTCAGGCAGACTCAACAGTGCTTGATAAATTGTTGTTGTTGGGTGTATATGCAGTGGCCTTATTTAACTTCTGATTAGATAGCAATGACTGATGCACCTGGAGCACACACTTCTGATTGGTTATCATGACCGATATGCCTAGATTAATTGCAGCCTTTGCAAGTGGCCTATTGCATTTTTATAAAATTACAATTTGATTGAAAAACAATTAATTGCACAGCCCTAATACTATCTATCATGACATCCCTGTCAAAAACAAATCAGTCAACACACATACACACAAGTAAGCATACTACAGTGGGTATGTCTTGACAATGGCTTTTATGCGCAGCTGGTTCTCATGAGGCAAGCAATTCCTCCGACGGCAAAGTAGTCCTCTGCTACTTTATGACTGTACACTGCTTCTTCTCAAGACTGACAACTGATGAACTTCAACTTATGCCTAGACAGTATCTAAACATGGCATATTTAGTGAAATACACCCTCACCCACACAAACACACAGATCCAAGGCCTCCTCTTTGTTTATAATGCATTTAATGTGGCCTGAGAAAGCTCACTGGGTGTATTTGCAGAAAAATTTGCCCCACATTACCTGTAAGATTTAACACTGCCATCCAGCTACATTTAATCAATAACAAGCCATCAAAAAAAACTGAATACAATCTAATGTCATTCCATCCCAGAGAAGGAAATGCATCTCTCAGATTGTAATGTTTGGTGACGCCCATCTGTTCTGACAGCTTGGTCTTGGCTTTTATAATGATATACTGTGAAGTATTTGTGTCTCCAATTAAGTCTCAGCTGTAAAAATAATGAATATTATTGAGAGGGTGAAAATTTAATGAAAACATACATGTGAAAACTATAGCTGTGAATAAAATGTTACATGCAGAGTATATGGTAGGTGACAACTTATTAGAAATCTAGCCCTGGGGAGTAATTTCAGTTACGGTCACTGAAAACACAGTTTGAGAAAAAGTGAAGACAAAACAGCCTGAGGCTTCAGTTACTCCATCCTGCCATTTACAGGTTTTGAGTAATCCCTGTAAATCACAAGAAAATGGGAACCAATTCCTGTGATAGGAAAGCACAAGCAGCTGAAAGATGAGTAGCGAGAGATAAGAGTTTTGTCTTGCTTGAGTTTCCTTCATATTCATAGAGCCAAGGTCAGAGGGGTCACAAACACAAAAAAAAAAAAATCATACACAGTTATTTCACCATTACAAAATTTGAAAAAAAAAGTCTGACAGAGAAGGTAAATAATCACAAAATGTGTAATGTGTGCAAGTATTGCAACCCATCCATCCATCTTCGCGGGGGGCTGGAGCCTATCCCAGCGGGTACGGGCGAGAGGCGGGGTACACCCTGGACAGGTTGCCAGTCCATTGCAGGGCCAACACATAGAGACAACCTTTCACACTCACAGTCATACCTACGGTCAATTTGAAGTATCCAATTAGATTTATTATTGTTTCAACCCTTTGCGCATTAACTCAGCGCAGACATGATCCCCTTGAGTACAGTATCGCGACATGCTAGTTTAGCCGCTACAACAACAACTACCGCGGATTTCATTTCAACAATTAAAGATACAAACTTCTTAGTAGTAAATAAATTCACGTTTCAACTGTTATATGCTGTGTTCACTCGATGGTTTAACGTCTAAGGGACGTGCTCTAACAAAAAAATATTCCGGTGGTGGCTGTGTGGCAATAAAAATAAAATACTTTGAATGGCAAAAAAAAACATTTTGAACATACCTGCTAATTATAGCCAAATCTTACCATACCACCATTGAGAGAGTTTAACACTACAATTTAAGCAATAGAAGAATATAAGAAATAGACAGAAATACATTTTTTAATTGGGGACCCATTGAATTTCCCAGGGACCCCCTCAAATCACCACCTGTGGGTCATGGGGACTCACTATATTGAAAACCTATCAACATCTCTGGTCAATGTAATAATTTGCCCGGACTGAACATATCTTCATATATTGTCCATAGATACAATGTTTGTGCACGACTTTCTACATTATTTAAGAATGTAGGTGCATTTCAGAAATGACCCGGCTTTTGATGTCAGCTACAAGATCTTCTGTGAGCAGGTCATCAGCAATGAATTATTGGGAACCAAGAGGTGCTGAGGATGTATCAGCTAAAAAGAAAATTCATCAATAGTTGAAAGAGCATGAGGACACTGATGCTTCAAACTGCAGGTAATGTAACTGAAATACCAACATTGTCTTTGTCTCCTTTGAAGAAAAAAATTGCATTAACTCTAAATGATAAATAAATCCTTCAACATAAATTTGAACCAATCTCCATGCTCATGATGATTTTGCTTCTTTGTTATGACTAAAATAACTGCTTAAATCAGGAGTCAAGGTGGTTACTATTTCGCCCAAAAAGTCCATCCATCCATTTTCTAGTAGTATTTTTATCAGTATTTGAAGTACTGTATTAGCATTAGCATTCTCTTTGCTCGCACATAATTGCTCATATCATGCTGTAATTGACTGCTTTAGTAACCTGTAGATGCAATTATTGGTAATTGTTATTGTTTGCTATCTTTCTCCTTCCAGCCTGTTCACGTCCCTGTCTGTCTGTATTTCTCTCCCCCTTTCTCACTCTCTTTATCTCAGTCCCTCTCTTTCCTTCTGCATGTCTTTCTCCATTGTCTGAGTTAGTTTCTGCCCTGTTCTCCTGCTCTCTTCCCCCCAACCAGTCAAAGCAGAAAGCTGTTCCCATCGAGCCTGGATCTCCTCCATGTTCCTGCCTATTAAAAGTAAGGTTTGGTGCTGCTGTTGCAAGATGTGCTTGCTTATGGAGATTTGTTGGGTGTAAATTCATTGAAGGATTGTGGTGCTAAACCTACTCGACTTTTAAAGTGTCATGAGATAACTTTAGCTGTGACTTGGCACAATGCAAATAAAATTGACTTGACTGCTAGTTATGAACACTCTTAAGTGGGTCATGGTTGCATACCATCTAAAAAGGCATCAAATAAATTTCAAATCAAAAATGGCTTTTGCCTGCAGTAATATAAATAGGGTTGTGTTTATCATTTGTAAAAAAGAAAAGAGTTTAAACTGAGATTTAATTACTTTATAGTTAGATATGTACCCAGAACTACTGTCTTCACTTGGCACAGTGAGCAACTGTATTCTAATCATAGCCAGCTTTGTAAAAAAGGATGGAGAGGATTACTCCGAGACAATCCGAGATGCTGGTTCTGATCTATTTGAACCAGAACATATGCAGAGGAATAACTGCTGGCTTGGAAAGCTGAGAGCAAGATTGGAGGCTGAAGCAGTTGAAATAATTCCTCATATGTGTCTGATAAAATAGCAACATCTCTTAATTCTCAAGTTTTTTTCAAAATGAAAGTTGAGCAAAGCAAGGTTGGGCAGTATACCAGTTCATGCTGGTATTCATTTCTCATTTGATTTTTTTTTTATATACCTCAACACCAATGAACAGTAAAAACAATAATTATGTGGTGAACAGAAACTACTTTGACACGAGGGGAACTATTTAACTGCTGTCTTGCCGATGCATGCTAACTACTTCCACCACACTGCTGGCCAGCAAAAACCATGACCTGACGGAAAGATGTGCAGGATGGTGACAAAGGAGGGGGAAAATGGAAAGCAAGATAATGCAATAGGGCTTATGCCCAAGAGGAGATGCGTCTGCTGTTGGGATGTTTTTTGGGTTAAGAATTTGATGTTGACCATAATGTAAATTTTGACAAGCTGAAGGTGTAACTAATAAGTGTGGCCGTTTGCTCCACTTCAACCAAAATATATACAGTATACTGGAATGTACAAGATGAATGAAGGATTCATTAATAACGAGAAGCAAAATTTATGAAAAAATGAAGCCAATGACCAGTGATATATCACTTTGACATAAGAAGCAAATGGTGGACTGACACTTCAGATGCTATAATGAACTATCTCTACAAGGACATGGTACCACTACATACAGTCGATAAAGATTGTTTCAAAGCAATGATAGACTCATGGATCAAACCAGGGACTCTTCAGTTGCTTGACAGCCACTCAACCTCCAAGCCATGCCCTTCTAAATGATGATCAAAATATTGGATTTAGGGCATCTCCTACTATGGAGTCGTGAATGTTTGCAGGCAACCACTCCCTATTTAAGTTGGCTTTTCATTGACAAAAACTGTTAACAGAGGGTGTTAACATTGTTAAGTTGGAGGAGTTGGTTCCATCATGGCGGCGGCAGGCAAGTCAGGTCTGACAGGTGCAATGACAGCGACTTTATTTTACTGTTTTTTTCTGAGCCTTTTGGATACACAACAAAGTCTCCATAGGCCTACAAAGTTCAGACAGAATGCTAGCAAACATTTTGTCACAGAGACAACAAGCGAGTTTAAGGCACAGCCTACACTTGGCTATGGAAAACAAGCACTGTTACAAACTTTCCTTTTTCCCTGCTGGACAAACATCAAACGGGAAAAGCAGAGCAAGATACTTTTATATCGCTCGAGGGTTGAAAAACTGGTGATAGTTATCTGCCTTTTACTCTCCGGCGACATCCACCAATATCCCGGCCCAACTACACCTATACATAGGTTCCATACATACATATATATACATATATATATATATATACATTCCATTTCACTTGCTTCACAGTCTTCATTTGAATGCTTAGGGTTAAATGTAAATCCCCTTCCCCTTTGACCGTGCTCCTCATTTACTGCCCCCCTCCAAGACCTAAGTCAGTCTTTTTTTCAGAATTCCAGGACCTTCTCACCTCACTCTGCTCAACCACTGACAATATTCTGATTCTTGGAGATTTTAATATCTACATGGACATAGCTACAGATCACTCAGCAATCAAGTTTTCTCAACTCTTGGACCACCTCCACCTCACACAACATGTAAATGAGCCAATGCACAACAAAGGTCATACACTTAATTTGGTCGTCTCCAACACTGCTCGCATAAAAAATATACAGGTAAACAGTCTGGGTGTATCTGACCACGGCATGATCTCCATGGAGCTGCCTTCACCATCTCCCTTAATCAGAACCAAAAGTAAAATTCCATTTAGAAACTTAAAAAACATAAACCCGGCTGCCCTCTCCCATGACCTCCAACTCATCTCATCCTGTCCCATAGATTTTAACTCAGCCACCGACGCAGTCAACTATTACAACAAAGCTATGAATGACCTTCTAAGCCAGCATGCCCCCCTCAAAACCCAAATGGTCTCCTTCCAGCGCTCAGCACCCTGGTACACTGATGAGCTGAGGAGGATGAAGAGGTTTGGACGTGTTCTTGAGTGGCGTTTCCTAATGTCAGTATTGACTGTTCACAAACAGATATACAGAGACCATCAAAAAGCATACGCCAAATCACTCAATACCACTCGCTCACAGTTCTACTCAACCATCATCAATGAAAATCCAGGAAACTCCAAACAGCTTTTCTCTACAGTCAATCATCTGCTAAAACCTCAATCCAAATCATTCACGGAACCCACAGAAACAAGGTGTAATGAGCACATCACATTTTTCAAAGGAAAATAAATAACATCCGCTCCCACCTCTCTACTCCTCCCACCTCACTGATCCTGAACGATAACCCAGAGCCTGGGTGCACCCAACATCTGTCCTGTTTTTCACCTGTCACACAGCAGGAGGTTGAGCGCACTGTGAGGAATATGAAAACTACCACCAGTGCCCATGATCCTGTCCCACCCTGTTCACTCTGTACATCATTACACTTGGCCACATCATCAATAAACATGGAATATCCTTTCACTGCTACACTGATGACACTCAGTTATACATCCGGTCAAATCCCACTCCCTTCAAACCACTGCCACTGGTCACGCTGAGGTCCTGCCTGGAGGAGATGGAGGCATGGATGAAGCTCAACTTCTTACAGTTGAATAGCTCCAAGACCAAGGCTATCCTCATTGGTACACCACATCAGATACAGGCATCATCCGTCACCAGCATCACCTTCGATGGCCAAGACATCCCCCTCTCCGATTCAGTCACTAACCTCGGAGTTATAATGGACCCTCACCTCACTTTTGAGTCTCACATCAAACACCTCTGCTAGAAATCCTTTTATCATCTCAGAAACATCTCCAAACTCCGTCCCATGCTCTCTCAGTCAAATGCAGAAAAACTCGTCCATGCCTTTATCTCCCTCGGGCTTGACTACTGCAATGCACTCCTCATCGGGATACACTGGAGCTTCTGCCTGCAGAAGCTCCAGTGTATCCAGAACTCTGCTGCGAGGATCCTGATGAGGGTGCGCAAATATGATCATATCACTCCCATCCTCAAATCCTTTTTGCACCATTTTCCAGCACCTTCTGCTCAGCTCTGTCATTTTGCTGATGTGCAAAGTGCTTCTTTGTTCTGATGTCTAACTGGTCACTATTGAAATTTGTCTATTCCAATAAATCCCAGC
Organism: Aulostomus chinensis; assembly: GCF_037954235.1. Taxonomy (NCBI): domain Eukaryota; kingdom Metazoa; phylum Chordata; class Actinopteri; order Syngnathiformes; family Aulostomidae; genus Aulostomus; species Aulostomus chinensis. Next base: position 18,964,438 of record NC_141325.1, on the reverse strand, counting down.
TTTTCAACCAAACCCTGTCACCTGGATAACTGAAATCCATCCAACTTTCACAGTTGAGAAGATTCTGGATGTGAGATGCAGCGGTTGTGGTTTCCAGTAATTGATTACCTAGGAGGGGTATGGTCTGGAGGCGCTTGTAGATTTTTTTAACCCTAACCCTGTAGTTATGTGCCTAACATACCTGTGTCTCAACGTCATCTGCTGCTGCTTAAAAGCCCTTGTCTCCTTCACCAATGAGGCCAGATTGTTTTGGACTGAGTGGTAGCTTTGGGTCCTTATCACAGTGATTCTTACTGCAAGGTTTTTCTGGTGTGTTTTTTGTTTTTGCCATGATTCCCCAGTATCATTTCTGTTTGCCTGCAGAACTGGTCCACAAGCTCCAATATCACAGCCTATGTCGTAAAAACGAATTTTTCTCCTGTCTCACACTGCAAAGCCCACAACTTCTGTCTTTGCCTTCGCAATCTCTACCCAAAACCTCATGCCCAACACTCCATCAGCACACTCCCTTCTCATGCCTCACCAGCTCGTCCCTCTCGGAACATCAACCTCCACTCTCTACTCCCTGAACCTTGCAATAAATTTATGTTTCCTTGTTCCTTCCCCTTTTGGGTCCCAAATTAACTCTAAATGTAACATACCCAATGTATCAAGAAGTCATCTAGGGGATTAAAGATGTATTTTTGATATTGACAGGGTTCCTACCAGTGTATTGAAGGCATGGCAAGCTAGGCCTGACTTGTCCCCCACTAGGCCAAGCATCATCTATTTTTTTTAATTTTTTTGGTTTTTAGACTGCAGTCGGGGGGGGGGGGTGTATATTTGGAAAGCTCAACTGCAGCATCATTTGGTCATAAAAGAACAGGAGGTTTAAGATCAGTTCTCTTTCTCAACACCTGGAAGCTACACTTCAAAGCCCCTTCAACTATCACATGCTTACAATAAGTTACAATCTTGTCACACATAATAAGATATGTCAAGGGGGAAAAGCCAAAATACTTGCGTTAGCTTTTTCAGTTGGAAACATTCCAGAGCAGAATGTGAGCCTGCCTTCCTCAGAAGGAATCCACAGTCAACCACGTTAGCCAAGCCACAGCTCTACAAAATACAGCCAGCTGATAAACAAGAGGATAGTACTTCCCTCTGCGCTACTTGCTCTCTTATGAAAAAGCGAATGTCTCTCGACCATTGGCTGATCCCTCCCTGCCTCTGATTCAACTACAGACATTATCGAAAACAAGACTGTGATTCCTTTAGTATTAAAAATGCAGGTGATAGGCATTAGCGTATGTATTGATAAACATGATCCATAGCAAATAAACTGATTCATCTTTGCAGATTTTGCAAGTAGAAGTATTTGGAAAACTGACGAGAGAATAACAAATGCACAACAATGTAAAGAGTGAAATGAAATGCCTCATAAAAATTACATAAATAACATAAAGCTAATTAGTTTATTTGATTGAATAAAAAGGTCTAGACCTGTTTTGTAGGAAAAGTGACCTTATTTGAATTCTGTTGCTATGTGGGGCTATACATAAAATAAAACTGAATATAATTAACTTGACTTTGTGGTGTCCCATTGGGGGCGTCAATGGGTTGCAGATTGCTATCTTAGACTTGACATTTATGTTCTGTATTTAAATAAAGGAAGTTAGTAAACCATAGTGTATTGCTTAGTGCAGAATGTAGACAGCCATATCATGGCATAAGACATGCATTGAATACTTTCTGCGATGACTCTCCACACACACCCATATATGATACGAAATCATGACAGGGTCTCCTTTTTTCAAGAAACACTTCAACATGAAAGTTTGTGGTCAATCTGTTTTATTATACACATTTTTTCATATTCTAATTTAATTAGTAGATAACTATTTCAGTCCCGATGGTAACCAAGATGAAGACATCAGCCACTCTAATTAAACATAATAAAAATAAAATAAACAAATAAAATCAATGCTTAAATTTTGTGATTAAATAGTTCATGAGCTTCCCTCACCTGTCCTACAGATCCCCAGTATTTGATGTGTGCATACAACTTCAATCAGCTCATCACTAATGCCATAAAGTCACATTTGGCTTTTTATTATTTGTTGCAAAAAACATTATGCAAAAGCTTCCAAAATCCCTAGAATTTTAATTAAATTATATATTTGGCTTCTTGTGTCTATATGTGTTGGCCCTGCAATGGACTGGTGAACCCTTCAGTGTGTACCCCGCCTCTCGTCTGAAGGCTGCTGGTATAAGCTCCAAACACCACCACAAAGAACTGCACAAACAATTCAAAGACAGCCAAGGCACAAAACAGCCGACAACACCGAGTCCGCATAACGCGACTCCGCAGCCACTCGTTGGCCCTCCAAGAGGCTCTTTAGCGCGTCAGGGAATGTGGTTACATGTCAGCGCTCCTGGTTGAAACCTAGCAAAGTGAACATGTTGGTGTTCCTGTGTAAGAACTTGAAATAAGAGATGTGTTAGAGGAGTTTTGGGATGAATAAATCTCCCTATCTCTTGATTTAGTGGTTCTACATTACTCACTTATGTTTTCTCCATCATAGTGCTGTAATTGCCTGTTCAGCAAGATGATGGCATTGGCAGGTCTCGATCTTTATAATGGGAGAAATGTTTAATTTGCCAGTTGCCATGTTTAATTTATTCTATTGATGTTTTCTCCCAGATATGTTTTCGTTTTAGTTTGAGCCTTGGAAATTGTTTGAATTTGCCAAGAGTCAGGTTTGAGCCTTGCGCAATCGCAATATGTTAAAAATAAAAGCATATGTTGGATACAAATAACTGTTCAATTTCTTTATTCAATGGGCATAGGCTATTAAATGTTTGTGGTCTATGTCAACTGTAAATATTAAAACAGAAAGATATGCTTTAATGTATTGTAGCTAATATGTACCTTTGATATTTCATATATACATATAGACACATTTAGTGCAGGTCATATCGTCATCGCAATATTGAACAGTGTAATCGCACATTGCATGTTTTCCTGATATCGCCCAGCCCTGTGCTGGATGTTTTGTCAGTTGACAATTGATGGCTGACTCAGAAACAACCTAAAAGTCCTGCAAAATCAGCAGCGCATTGTGTTTAAATGACCGGTGTTATGATTTAACTGTTGACAGTGTTAACTGGTGACTAGGGATATGACGATACACTCAGCTCACGAGACGATACGAGAAATGATATTGGGTTCAGGAGAACAAGACGAGATGAGATTTTAAGAAAACTATAATGACTAAGTATATGACTTGACCAACAGACTTTTATTTAACCGAGTCGCACATGCATTTTGAAATGTAACTTGTTACATGCATGATGTAAGCATGAGCTTTTAATAAACTTCTTCTTCCACAAATTGAAACAAAAACTAAAATGTATGTTGAAAGTGGCGGGGGCTTCTTCAGTGGTAATACTACCGGTCTTTTCGACGGTCTTTTCGGACGGCATTGTTGACGCGATCCTTCCCTCCTTCTCCTCAGCTTCAGCTCCTCCTTCTCTTTCTTTAGGCTGTGGCAGGCTCGATGTAGCAAAGGCACATTACCGCCCCCAGAGGTCACAATTATTAGTTCACAAATCTCGCAAAACAGATATTTCACGTGACGAGAAATATTGCAGAGTTAAATCTCTCGAGATCTCGTGCTACGATATCTCGTCACACCCCTACTGGTGACTTTCTCATGTAACAAGATAGGTTAGGAGACGTGAATTACACAGTTTAACTCACACAAATGCTTACCATGACTTACATAGCAAGCACAGAGGAGTATGTATCTTTAAATATGGACTGCAGGGGTGGGCAATCATGTGCCATGGAGGGCGGTGTGTATGCAGGTTTTCCTTCCAACCAAACACTTTAACAGGTGATTCCACTGATTAACACACCTTCAGCCACAGAAGAGTGTTGATAAGTGGAATCACCTGTTAAAGTGTTTGTTTGGAAGGAAAATCTGCATACACACCGCCCTCTATGGCACATGATTGCCCACCCCTGCTTTCAAAGAATTACACTACAAAGGATTTAAGGAGAACAGCTATGTGACAGTCACCATGATAAGATGGTCACCAGTTAAACTAACACCGGTCATTTAAAAAACTATGGCGTCCCGATGGCAACTCTGGTGAAGACAAATCTACAGCCTGACTGTGCTGCAGAATTTGTCTATGCAGGAGGCTGAGCAGGTCTTCCTCTCTGGTCCAGTGTATCATCACAGGTAAGAGTAAAGAATTTTAAAAAATGTACACAAATCTTTATCAGCTATTTGCTAATATTAGTGAATACCTTAAAGTAATGTTAATAATATTTCAGTGAAGTGGAGGAATTTTGCGAGACTGATACACAAACAATTCAGGAAAGAAGGGAGACCATTCAATTGATATGTATGGCTGTTACTTACTTCACAATCAAGTTTTGAAGCTGTGTCAAGTGTACACATTATGTACATTATTATTACATTATGTACACATTGTGTACACAATATTGAAACACTTCAAAATTTCTTTATATTTTCATAGACTTCAATATCATGGCCACGGAGAATTTTTTTTTTTTGCATAATGTTTTAAAAATGATGTTCACAAAAACCACAATAAAATTGTTTGTGGTAAAATGATTCCAGTATATTTTATTGCCATTTTAAAAGTTTAAGCATATTTTGATGATATTGGGATAATATCGTGCAGAGATGTTGATAGGTTTTCAATATAGTGAGTCCCCATGACCCACAGGTGGTGATTTGAGGGGGTCCCTGGGAAATTCAATGGGTCCCCAATTAAAAAATGTATTTCTGTCTATTTCTTATATTCTTCTATTGCTTAAATTGTAGTGCTAAACTCTCTCAATGGTGGTAAGGTAAGATATGGCTATAATTAGCAGGTATGTTCAAAATGTTTTTTTTCGCCATTCAAAGGTTTGTTTTTTTTTATTGCCACACAGCCACCACCGGAATATTTTTTTGTTAGAGCACGTCCCCTAGACGTTAAACCATCGAGTGAACACAGCATATAACAGTTGAAACGTGAATTTATTTACTACTAAGAAGTTTGTATCTTTAATTGTTGAAATGAAATCCACGGTAGTTGTTGTTGTAGCGGCTAAACTAGCATGTCGCGATACTGTACTCAAGGGGATCATGTCTGCGCTGAGTTAATGCGCAAAGGGTTGAAACAGCGCTCGGCAGGTCCGCTGAAGTCAAGGTTTCTTTTGCTACTTACTGTGATTTTAAGCACAAGTTGTTGTTCACAATGTATGGTTTTTCATAAGAAAAATGAAGTGTGTCCCTGGGACGTGCAGATAGTGAATTTACTGCGTCCTTTCATATTTTAATGCGTCAGGGACGCAGGACGCGTACCTAACAACATCACTGATCGTGACTCACAAATATTTTAGCAGGATGATCGTGACATGACATTTTCATCATCATTCCATATCTACCCACAACCCCCTCACACAGAACCAGGATCCCTCAACTGAATGCACTTTTAAAACTGAGTAGTTGGACTGAAAGTAGTATTTTGGTGGAATGGACCTTTAAAACGATAACTTGTTCGAAAGTATTTTGGTGGAATTGGAATAAGCCTTTAATACTATAGTTGGAAAGTAGTATTTTGCTATCATCCAATTCGATAGGTGGCACTGTCACCAAAAACCTAGAGTCCTATAACTGCGTGCTATCATCCAATTTGGTAGGTGGCGCTGTAGGGTCCTGGAACTGCGGTCCTGAAACCGCAGCTCTCCGGCGCTGCAGGAATCTACTATTGGATAGAGTGGCCATCCAGCAACCGAAGGGTCACTGGTTCGATTCTTGACCCCGGTGACCATGTCGAAGTATCCTTGAGCAAGATACTGGACATGTAATTCCTCCTGATGAGTAGGTTGGCGCCTTGCATGGCAACCTTCACCATCAGTGTGTGTGTGTGTGAATGGGTGTATGAGATGACACTGTAAAACGCTTTGAATGCCGTTAAGGTAGAGAGGGTGCTAAAAAAATTGAGTCCATTTACCATTTTCAATGTGGTTAAATAAAAAAAAAAAAGTTTCCTTTCCACTTTCAGTAAATGCAAATGGAGAAATACACCTGGCAGGTGGTAGAAAAGCAATCTGAAGGCACCATAAATCATGAAAACATAATAACATCAACAACAAACTTTTTCAGCTCATGCAGTTCGTAAACATAAGAGGCCTGTCGATGTCACACTTTTCTGATTCCTAACTTGCCATTTAGTGCTGCTTCACCAGGAATAACAGTGAGTCAGACAGTGCATCAATCTGCACACAGCAAATGGAGTCAAACAGGAAATCTTCACACAAATGGAATTGTATATCTGGCCAATTTCAAAAATAACCACGACATGCAGGTTCCCTGAAAAACTGACCTGAAAAGGGTACAATATAAACATATACTATACTTGCATATGAGAAACACATAAATCAAGAGACAACAGACAACAATCAAATTGGAATTTGAGCAAGTTAGCAAGGCTGGCAGACAGCTGGAAATTGCAATTATGTCTAACACCGATGTGATCAGCATCACAGCCTGAGCACAGCACAGCCATCCCTGATGAAAAATTCGAAATCAAGCTCGCAATTTGAAAAACATTTAAGGCCAAAATATGACTTGGGGGAGCCACAATAAAAAATGTCCAGTACAACAGACCAAGACACTTAACCTATCACCCCGTTAAGCCTACCCAGTTTGAGGTAGCTAACAAATGGAAGGTGGCTCAATCTAGCAAGCAAACCTTGGAGCCAAACACAAACCTGCAGCCTCTCCTATCCTTCACTGGTTGCTACATTCAACTGCTTTTGTTCTATAAGTAAAAAATATGCCAGGCATTGCTGGATATACAGTACTGCAAATAAATTGCCAATAGAATTTTTTGTACCTCATTTGCAAAGAAGAGCAATTTATTTATTAATTTATAATTGATTGAGGAAAGATCCAGTGACACAGTGCAATTTGGGGAAAACTGTAAGTGTAATATTTTCTTTAATTATGAGAACTTAATTGAAAAGCAGATTTTCAGGTTTTTGTATTGTCATGTACAGTTCTTAAACAGAAAATTGGATTCATCAAAAATCTGTCTCTGTGGTTCCCAAAAATTCAGAAATCAATATTAGCCAAGCATACTGCATCCATTGTGCTGTCTTAGTAATAAATTTACAATTATTGATAATGACAGGACAAAGCTACTAAGATACTCACTCATGGCAAGATGCAGTAACACTGAGGTCCACCTATTCAGAACCATGGCTTTGGTTGTAGAAGCCCCATTATTTTGTTGTGATGCAAACTTCACAAGTCCCTCACAATGTCGGACATTAAAGCATCTTTTTGCCCTTGTGCAATGATCTCTCCTGTGTGATTATCCAGAGAAACTAATTTGGAGACATGATCTTTTCAACTCCTATGTGTCTATATAATGCTGATAAAAGGTTCACACATTCTGCTCTGATCTGGTTGTGGAGAACTGGGTCACATATGTAAGCTAGTGGGCCACTTTTTCTTTCAATGAGATGTGGAAAAGTGGAGTTTTAGGCATTCATTTTGGTGTGGATGGCAGTTCAGGTGGTGAAACAAACTTTGACTTTTTGCACTAAGTTTTCAAGCTGTTGTGTTTTTCATTGCAACAAAGTCAGCCATTTCCACCTCCAGTCCACATCCTCTTAGCTTACTTGGACTCAAGCTGCAATCGCATATAACTGGTGTACCGCCCACCCCTAAATCCTGCTATCAGACAGACTAACTGACAAATAAGGAGGGCACCAAGAAGAATAACTTTGACAACAGCATCTAAAAAAAAAGTTTTTTCACCATTTTTAACAGATCTGCACCACAATTTAATGGATCCATCCTCAGTCCATACTGCAAGGTCCACCAAGTTTCCTTAAAAGCAGCCTGAGCATTTATTCACAATACAGCTGAATGAGCTCATGTGACTTACCTAGTCTGCAATAACAAATGATGAACAGAAAATGACTATAAACTGATGAAAACCAAGAGACATAACTGGGAACAGGTACAAATTACAAAAGATCTGGATTTACCAGAGGCCACTGTGGTAGTTTGTTGATTCTGATGCAAAGAAAAAGCATCTTTCATGATATTGTCACTATTTATAAATGAATGCAGCTCATACAATTTTTTCAAACACCACTTCAAATTCAGATGCCAGTCTATTTGGCCTGCAAATGTTTTCAGCTAGCCTACAGACTCTGGCTAAATAGTAATCTTAGTAGTGTGGGGTAAGCTGATAGCAGTCAGTGCACCAACTAGACAGAACATGAAGAGGTGTGACACAGTTTTGACTTCACAGTGATGTATGCTTGTCCTTAAATGAGTGAGACATTGTTTAACAGATTCTATCCCTCATATCCCTAGTTCTGGTCTGTCCTTTGAGAGGGATGAATAATAATATTCGCATGTTATCAGTATCTGTAGACATTGGTAATTTTCTAATAGATCAGTATCAGTCCAGTGAGCTTAACAGTCTAGTTCAAGTCTATTCATCTTTGTTCATCATCTGTTATGAGGCAACAATTTGAAGCTAGCAGGTCATCCCTCACAGGGGCACAGTAAACACCGCAAGAATAGGAAAGAATTTAGTGCCATGTCGTGTTATAACAATTACACTGCACCATCATCCAGCAGCCTGGATGCTGTGCCACTGGATTGTGCAATGCTATGACAGTTAGCTATCTGTACAGACAATAATACAGACAATCATATTATCAAGAACAATCCACTGGTCAGTGTCTAGGCACGTGACCACAGGATGTCGGGTGCAAGCCTGTTCAAAGTCATATGTAGTCATTACTTAAGCAATGTCACACACGAACCGTAGCCAGTGACCAAGCGTAATGTTACAGCAACCTTGCTTTGCCATCCATAATACTGTGTTGACTAACAAATCTGAGAAACGTCTCGCATAGCTGCGTCTTAACATTCTTTTTTCTATGTGTTCCAGTAATTATGTTAAAATCTTTCTTCGGTTTGATCCATTAAACAAAACTCTGCTAGAGGACATAACAAAGCCTCCAAAAATGTTGATGCGTAGTTAATACTGCCAGCTTACGATACCAGAGGTCCGTTAGCTAGCCACCAGCTCATCGAATTAGTATCGCATAGGAACCACAACTGTCAAGCTAAACGGTGACATTCAAGTAACTATTTGGCCTTCCAAAAACAAACACGAATAAACTGACTAGTTTGTGTTTTTATATTTACACCTAATATGTTTTATATTTCTGGAAATTACGACTGACATAATACCGTTAGCTCCTATGCTGCTGGAACAGCCGTGATGCACATTCCAGCCTTTGCTAACTCGCCTGGGAGGCAGCTAGCAACACAGCGCTAGCTAGCCGCTCCAGAGACCTGCGTCTTTCTGCTTCCACTTACCAGTAACGTGAGGCGGCGTTGACAAGAAAATACTTCACTTGGACCGGTAATGGTGAGCTGAAATGTGTTAGTTAAGTCGATGTGGGGTACTCTGTATACATCCATAAGTTACAAACAATGATTTAGTCCAAAAGTCTTCGCTGCTTCCTCTACTACCTTCAACCAGTAGCCATTTTTGCTCAGTATGAAAAGCCTGCCAGCAGCTAGGTCCAAGCAGCATCCGCCTCTGCAGGCCACATCTGTGAGGCAACGCTGACATCTGTTGGAGAAACGGACACGTTTGAAAATACTTAAGTTAATGCACATTACTGAAAACCATTGTTAATTTACTGAAATAATGAAATTGTAAATAATGATCATTATGTAATTACTGATACTTGACACATGATCATTTATTGACTAAAATAGGCAAGGCAAGGCAAGGCAATTTTATTTGTATAGCCCGTTTTCACAAACAGTTTGTCTCAAAGGGTTTTAAATAATTAAGGATGGATCAAGAATTCATGTGTTCCAATGACTTTGTCATTTGTTTACACGTAATATAGGTTCTGATAAGAACTGTATTTCAAGACCAAATGTTTGCTCCTACTCTCCAAAAATTGTATTTCTGTCATTTATATTATTTTTTATATCATTTTTATTTAAAAAAAATCCTTTTTATACAAAAGAATAAAACTGAAATCTTAGGATGACATGAAACAAAGAAGAAAATGAAACGTAAGGTCCGACCATCTTGGGATTTTTGAGTTTCCTAACAATACTGCTTTTAGAACAGAAAAGAAATCGTAGATTACTGCTATCATTTTTTTCTCTCCCTTCTATGTTTGTTGTGTACAAACTTCGTACCATTATGACTGTGCAAAGGTACTCAGAAGGCATATTTCTTATACAAATAACTTACTTTAATAAAAGTATTTAACATTGTCTTACATGAGTATTTAAGTAACCTCCCAAAATAAGATAAATATAAAATAAATAAATCAGAGGTGCTGGAGCACTCACCATTGGAATTTTTTTTCAACATTTGTTGTGCTGTAAAAAAAAAAAAGAAAAAGAAAATAACATCGGCACGAATCAGAAAACATACTTTCAATACAATATATCTGTAATAAGCCTGTGATAGGCTGATAAACAGGCCTCTTCCCATCTCCATGGGGGGGGGGGGGGGGCAGGTCTGGAGCTAATGTACTAATTTCAGTTTTTTTGGTCACTTTGCACAACACTATTGTAATCTAAAATAAGAGGCACTAGATGGCAGCACTTGTTTATTCACCCACTGACTCCATGTTGGTGTTTCAGTTGTTCTGATCTTTGAGCAACATAAACCACAAAATATTACAGCCTCAGTATCAATAACAGTGATTATTCTTAAACTGAAATGGAACTGTGAGAGTGCACAAGCATCTCAAATATTTTGAAATGCTTGTGTTTTTTGTTGAATACTATTAACTAATTCCATGCATCTCATCACGTTACTGTCATGTTTCCTTCATCTCAATCTGTTAAAAATGCAATATTGTAAAGTTGTTCATGAAAATGTGTTTTGATCAAATTTCTTTAAAAAGTGCCTTTTTACCCCCATAATTTTTATTAGTTGATTTTTAGGTATCTTTAGTTTGTTTGTCTTTGGATGGATCCACTTGACCTTGAAGGGTTTTGGGGGAAAAAAAAAACAACACTCTGGTTAAAACACTTACATGGTCTGTGTCTCTATCGCTGTTACATAGAGTTTGGACACTCAAGTGGAATACCATAAAATAAATTTCACAAAGTTACAGTACTGACTGGACAATATGTATTAAGAGCTAGAAGTAATTTCCATTCTCCTTGGAGGCTCCCACTCTTAGGCAAAGTAAATGCATTCAGTGATTTCATGCAAATAACAAACCCATTTCATACAAATGGAGATGTAAAAGAATTACAAACCAAACTGAAAGATCTGATGGTTCAAGCAAACTGATGACTAGTTTCTTTTTGTTTGGGTCCATGCTCTCCCAGTCGTCTCAGTCCTTCAGTTCCTCAGCTGCAGATTTCTTTATCTTTTTGGGAGGCAGGAACTCTGTCATCATCCAAATTGCTGTATTCTACCCTCTTATCAACAGTCTTTCCCCAATGTGTTGACAGGGTTAACAATCAATGTGTGGCAAGAATACTCATCATACTGCGATGCGTCAAGTGTAAACACACTTGAAGGAAATGTACAGGTACAACAGCTGAATCCTTTGACAGAGCTAGAATACTTCATTAATGGTTGATGCTATTCTTTGTTATTTAGGTTGTAGGGGGTGGTCCTGTTGGTCCTCATTTCAATTTCTAGAAACACCTCAATATGATGCTGTCCAGTCCAACAACACTGTAACTGGATTGAGCAAATAGCACAAGAATTTGATTAATTCATTGGGCTGAAGAAACTGATGATCATTTCTAGCAACCTGGCTGGTCTGTTGATACAACTACAGACAAAGGAAGACAGTTTGGTTGAATTGCAGGCAATCATGAAACGGTCATGAATGTAGCTCAGGATGAGTAGGACTCAAATCCAGGACACCGATCGGTGGGATCAGACAAGTGGGGTTTATTACAGGCAGAGGTGGGTACACGGGAGATCAATAAACACAGGCAGAGGTATCCAAAAAAGCAAGAGGCAAAAGATGAGGTCAAAAAATGAGCAAGGTTCAAAAATGACGTGGCTGTGGCTGTGACTGTGACTATGGCTATGGCTATGGGAAAGAGTGCTGGAACATGAGTAATATACATCAACGAACTGACAACAAAACACAAAGGGGGAATATATGCAGGACTACTGGGGAGTGATGAGCCACAGGTGCGGGAAACACAATCAGGGATCAGGTGCACACAGAATGGTTGTCTGTCTCTATATATGTTGGCCCTGTGAAGGACTGGTGACCTGTCCAGGATGAACCCCGCCTCTTGCCTGAAAGCTGCTGGGATAGGCTCCATTAACAGGATAAGCGGATGGATGGATGTAGTAAACAGTGGCTCCTATGAAGCTCTTCATCCAAACTGTACTGATGATCCCCCATATCTACGTAGTACCAGTAAGGGCCTCAGATGAAATGTTGTTGCTAATGAAGTCTTTTGTTTTCCCTTCCATGTAGCATCAAAAAGGAAATGGTCTTTCTGGTTGACTATATTTCCTCTTCTGTGTGTTTTTAAAAGAATGAGCTTGTTGTGTTTAAGTTTTGGCATTGGAAGTTTTGAAACCTGAATTTATTATTACTCTTCAATCATTTGATGTCAATACATGTCAGACTGAAATATTTTTGTTACCTCTATATCACATATCATAACATTAAAACTACTGACAAGTTTAGTAAAGTCCTCCATTCACGAGGAGGATAGTCTTCCATTTTGACTGAATCTCAGAGTGTTAATATAGTGGTGCACAGGAAAGAGCCCCGAAACTGATTTGAACATACAGTGCTCTCATTTCAAAGTCATTAGGATTTTTTGAGTATGTTTTTGGCAAAAAAGTTTGAAATAAGGTCTGTGGTAACATGTAAACAAAATGTTAAGGTTTTTTTTTTTTAAATTTTATTCTGCAGCATAAAATATGTCAGTTAACACCATAGTTGTGAATTTCTAAGTGTTTATGTCAGTTAAAATCAGTTGTTGCTATTAACTATCTAAAAAAGATTATGGAGGCTGTCACAGACATTGAACATAATCACATCAAACACAAGAACCACAGTACTGGTTGTTTTGATCTTCAAGACATGCGTATGTGATGAAGCTTGTCCACAACCTGAAGTAATCTTTGTACTTTAGTATTGTATATATGCTTAAAAAAACAAAACAAACATCATTTTGGCATTAATTCATGTGAAAGTCTCATAAACCTTTGTCTGTCAGAACTTTTTTTTTTGATAATAATCCAAAAATTCATGCAATAATCCTGTTGGCTTTTGTTTGAGGGAACCCATGGTGATACTTTCATCAGGGTTGGCTGACAATATTATGTTATCCCTATTTTAACCATCATTTATGAAGCTGCCATTTATGGTGCTGTTGAATTGTACAAGTTTTCACAGAAGGGCATTTGTAATATTTTTCCATCCAAGTCATAGTTTTTGATTTTATGTGATAAATGGAATAAACCTCAAGACTTGACCCAAACAAGGTGCTTTCTGCATTTGCCACCAGCAAATTAAACTCCTGATATTTGAATGGTGGTTTGTGGAATTTTCCCTCAACAGGCATAACTGTAAATGTGTCTCAGCAAAGAAATGAACAATGCTCTGAAACTCTAGAACAAGACTGAACATGAAAATTTATTGTAAAATGTAAGCACGGCCACTGATATCGAAACTTTACTTTCAGTTCTTTTGTTGCTAGTTAAAATGTTACAATTTTCAGACTTCCTGTTACTCCACTGGAATTGGTAGAAAAGGATGGTGAGATTATATTATAAAGAGTTCCTTTCCTCTATAGTAAAGAGTAAACACAAATGCGTATACATCAGAGATGCCATTTCTAATTTTTAAAAAGCAAGGCATTCATGCAGTTTCATTTCAAAACAAATCTAGCATTGATGGTCCGTAAAATATAATTTTGCCACTGCAGGTGAGAGAACCATTTTAAGAGAATTAAAAAAGACAACAGAACTTTGACATAATTCTTTTTTTAAAATCAAGTCTAAAATATTCAGAATATTTACATTCCATCAATTTGGCTGACAAATTGCTAAGGATTTCTGAGCCAATAGCATAATGTTATCTGTGTCATCGTGATCGCAGGAACTCAGGAGTTGCCTAGTGTTTGTTTAAGCAGAGAAATGGCTGAGATTTATGAGTGTTCATTCTGTTCTGAATCGTCATCTTCCGCTTATTCCTCACTAGTAAGGGTTGCGGGGGGGCTGGAGCCTATCCCAGCGTCAATGGGCGAAAGGCGGGGTTCACCCTGGACAGGTGTTCATTCTGTTATCCATCTCAAATAATGTAGGACAATGAAATGAGCAAGAGGAGTGTCGGTATTGGCTCAAAGTACTCACTTCGGCCTCCAACAGGTTCAAGTTGTTATGTTTCATGATGGTGATAGCAGGACCCAAATGCAGAGAACAGAGGTAAACCAGGGTACCAACTCAAAAACCATGCAGACATCCTGGTAATCAGGACCTAAGTGCGGAGACAATAAGCAGGCAGGGCAGGATTAAACTTGAAGGTTTGATTTACAAATGAAATACAAAAAATAAAGTGGTACAGTTAATACAAGAACAGCTGGTCAGGATGACTAACGGATATGGAGACATGAGAATTTGACAAATACTGCCTCTGACAACCAAAGTAAAATACACTCAACTATGACACATCTAGAAACAGTAGGGATAATTCAAGGGCAGGGAAGGAGCTGATATAGCAAAAAAAAAACCCATTATGAACATGGCTGGGACTGATCAACCAATAAGGCCCAGGGGAAGCACTCAAAAAAAAAAAAAAGAGGACCAGATAAATAAAGGAAGGCACACAAAGACAAGAGGGAAGGGAATACAAAATAAAACAGGAACTGACTAGAGTGAACAAAAAACACAGGTGGAAACACAAACTAAAAACAAACTAGTGAAAAACAAGAAATACATTAGAACTAGGGGGCAGCATGACTTGGAGGTAAAGTGGCTGTCTACTAACCGAAGGGTCACTGGTTTGATCCTCACTTCTCCTGGTGACCATGTTGAAGTATCCTTGAGCAAGAAACTAGGCCCCAAATTGCTCCTGATGTCCCTGCAATGGACTGGCGAGCCTTCCAGGGTGTACCCCATGTCATGGTCCGTGTCCATGTTTTATTGTGGAGTTAGTGTCCTGTCTTCCTGTGTGCTCCCTTCTGTGATTACCTCGTGTCTCACCTGTGCGTGATTGCACCATGTGTGTCTTGTTTCCTTGTGTGTTTAACCTCTGTGTTTGCCATTGTCTCATGTTGGTTCATTGTTGCTGTTATTGTCATGATCATTCTCATTGTGTTCCCTGCGCCTCTGTGTTTTCTGTAAGTACCTGGTTGTCGGTTTTGTGTTGAACTTTGTTTTGTTGTACTTTGAATGTGTCCAGGGGTCTGTTTCACAAAGCTGGTTTAGTGAAAACTCAGTCTGTCAATCCTGAAATGAGGGAAGACTCCGAGTTTTCTGTTTCAAACAGGGAGGTAACTCAAACCAGAGAAAGAGGGGTAACTCTAGCCTGTTTCAGAGAGAGAAGTAACTTAAGCTCTTGGTCATTTACCGTAGTAACGGACTATGAACCTAACCTTTCGGGACCAGTTTCATTTTTTTTTTGTCAATGAACCTGGAGTTTCTGTCTCCACCCTCTTTCAGAGTCGCACACCATTTGATTTCTTCATTCAGTTAGCAGGTGAGTTTGGGTTTAGCCTAGTTCTGCAGTCTGTTGTTTAAAAAAAAATCTGAATAAGAAGGCCGTTAATCACAATAGGTGACAACATTTTTCACTAAGATGGCATGTTTTTTGATTCCGATTGCATGGATGAAGGTGTTGCATTACTGCGCAGAGAATTAAATATTTGTCGGGAGATGTTATCAGCAATGGTGTTCTAGCATTTCCAGACAATTATCATCCTGAGTGGTACAGTACTGTCAGTCCAACATCTACATACACAATCTAATCCATCATTTTTGCAACATTGCCAGTTGTATTCATGCGCTCACATCCCAGCAGATGAGTATTGCGCTGTTTCTTTGCAAACTGAAGTTTTTTTGTACAATGTTGTACACTCACTTGAGTGAGGCAACTATGCAGCATGGTCAGAAGTGTGCTTCACTCTGAACTGGCTTTTACCCATCTTTGTCGTCTTCCCTGGACATAAACCTGTCAAAGCCATTAGGTGAATGATGTAGAGATGTTAAACTCATATTAAATTATACTGTCTGTGAAACTGTGCTGCAAACTCAGACTGGGATTAGTAATTCTAATTTCTTTTAGAATTTCCCAGTGTGACTATGTGACTAGGAAGTCCACTCACTGCATAAATGTGCAGGTACATGTGGATTGTTTTACTGTTTTGAAATGTTACAGACAGCATCTTCGTTCAACTAACATCTGTCATTCTCTGATCAAGATCATATGTGATGCTGCATACATTTCCAGTGTGGAGGCCAAGTGGCCTGGGTCTGTTCATGACGTGAGGATATATCGTGGGTCTAACCCTAGCAAGACTGCAATGTGGTAAGCATAGCCTCAAGATTTGCACTTTATAATTCACTTGCCGCCTTCATTTAATACACTCCAATGTATCCACTATACATTAGAGTTTGATGGCCTTCTGCTGGGTGTCAGGGGTTGCCCATGCCATTTAGACTGCTTACCCTGACCCTTAACCAGGCTCCCAACAGAACTGGAGAAGCATGATGGGGAGGAATGGCCCACCTGATTGAACCTGAGTGGTCCTCTGTTATTGGATTTCTGTTCTTATAGATTGTCCATAACAAACACCATGTTCAAGCATAAGGGTGTCATGTGCATGTGCACTTGGCATCAGGACATCCTGGGCCATAGTTCAATGATCAACTTTGTGGTCATGTCGCTGGACTAGTGGCCTTATGTCTTAGACACTGGAGCGAAGAAATGCAGTATACTGTAGGTCACTCTGGGTTGCCTTCATTATGACCTACCTTGAGTGCAGCCTTGTCTAGCAATGACAGGATAATTGAAAGGTGTCAGGATCCCAGTGTCTTTTTTTTTTTCTCCCTTGATTTCCCCTTTCCCTCCTTCCCTTGTGGGCATGTATTTGTTTTCTAGGGGTGTTATGAAATTTCATGTTATGAAATGAAAATAACGAAATAAAATTAAGACTCACAAAATAAAAACCAATGTGAAGTGGTGCCACACACCCTTAATGCTGATGATTTTTGACCCCTCACCTACTGTATACACTAACAGAAGAACACTGTAGCAACGCCAGAAGAAGCGGTGAAACAATTATTTCAAAATGGAGGATGACAAGTTTGAGCAAGTAGCGGAGGCTCCACTCATCAAACAAATCGGTTGTGTGGACTTATTTTGGCTTCCCATGTAAAAGACAAGGCAACGGTGAGACAATTGTGGATAAAACAAAACTGTGCAAACTATGTTGGTACACAACGGTGAACTCTACTGGCATGATAGGAATAGGCACCTGTTGAAGGCTAAATATCACGATTCACTGTGGTCACACATTATAGATCTGGATTAGACTGCAGCCCTGAGGATTATTAGGGCCTGAGCCAGAAGGTACTTCTGGCGAAGACCCTATTATTTAATATTTGTTTTCCTTTTCATTCAAGAATGTAGTTGTCATTGTTTACAACAACAAAGCACTTTTTGTTAATGTATTTTTCCCTTATTTAGACTACAATCCAAATACAAAATTTCAATGTTTTTTTTCAAAGCAAAGAGCATTTTGTTGTGTACTGATGCAGCAATAACTTGTATGTCTGCATATTAAGGAAGAAAATATTTGATCTTTGCATTTCTGATTTTTGGTTTTCTTTAATCTTTATTTCGTATCATGAGTATTTTGTATGGTGAGCCCTGTTTCATATTTCGTGTTGCATGAGTTGACTATTTTGTTGCACCCCTACTGTTTTCCCCGTTTTGTGTTTGAGGTTGGCCTGTTGCTTCATTCTGCACACCTGCAATCAATCCACTGACCAACCATCTACAGACACACCTGCTCAAGTACTCAGGCCACGTTTCCACATTGCTGGGTATTTAAAAAAACATGTTTTTTCCTCCCTCTACGTTTTCAAAAACATCGCTGACACCAGACAGTTTTCAAAATATCTTCAACACCAACCCGCATACAGTGGAAAAAAGGGAAATCCTGGGACTTTGAATTTACATAAGTGAAGTTAGTAAAACAACACTTTATATTTTGCTTGTGAACATGATTTAATCAAATAAGTTGTTTATGAATGTTGAATTAACTCGATTAAAAATGATCAAATTAAAAAAACAAACTCATTGGAATCGAGTTTAGTTTGAACTGTCGCCAGGCGACGCTAAAAATAGAACAGAAGAGCCAAAGGAAAGCCCGCGAATTACAGATGCAGGGAGCAGAACGACAAGAAGAAAGCAGCAAGTCACGACTGAATATTAGATAAGTTCTTCAAATTTATGTCCCCGTTAGTAAGTCCGGCGACTGTCGACTTGAGCGCTATTTTCAACAGTAACGTAATATTACAAGTCTGTTAACTCTCTGAAATTATCGCCATTTTTCATTGGCCTATTGTTGGGGAACTTTAGCTAACACCGTGATCAAACACAATTTTGATTTTGATCGGTTGCCAGTGTTTTTATCGTTTATCGCTCTGAAATTGTCTGAACTGTCGTTATAGTTGTAGTGTGGATGCTGCTCTGCTGGAGTTGAGAACCATTTTTACAACTATATGTTTATAGTTATTCTTGGTGTGAACGGCCCTGTAGGACATGTTTAGGATTGTGTAAGTGTGTTTTTCTTTTCTTTTTTTAACTGAGACACCTGACTGATGCTGAATATTTTCGTACACAGGTTCACTCTCATTTGCATATCATAATTTCATATATCTATAATCGGTAGGTAAACTCACATTGACGCCTAAAATTGTATCTTCATTTACCTTTTTTCGCATTTGATTATAATCAAATATTTACTTGCTTTTATCTGCCAAATATAAGCAGTAGTCCTAGTGTTTAAAGTCCTAAGAATTTATTTTGAAATGATGGCATATTTCTCTTTTATAGAATTTAGTTGGTTTTTTTTTTAGTTTGCAGTGAGCTTTTTGTTCTGAATTGCATTTTGTATGAATGGTATGGCTAATGATCTTGATGTATGATGCAGGATTTGGTTCAGAGAATGAGGAGTTGTAAAGGTTGTACAGAAACTGTAGAAAATAGGTCCAAACTTTTATATCGTTACAAATTAAAACATCCACATTTTGGACGTAGTTTTCGCTATCCATGTACATACCAACACTGTCCATGCATGCTTAAGACTTGGAATGCCCTTATTGTCCACCAAAGTAAAATCCACACCACAGCTGTCCCTCACAAAAAAGAAACTATTCAGTTGTCACATTTGCAGCTGTACTGATTTAGCATCAGAGAAGGATTGTTTTTTTTCATAAATGCACATCTCAAACGGGCTGATCTCATGCTGTTTTTTTATTATCTTGGATTAGCTGTTGAAAGGAATGTCTTGTGTGCACTGGCAAATTGCTACTGTACCTATCATATGCTTCCTCTGCTTTTTTCAGATAAACGCTGAATTCAAGTGGATCACCACCATTCCACTTCAGTCCAAGTCCCTGTCTCAGCTAGGCCTTCACTCTGACCACCTGACACAAATGTTCCAAAAAAAGAGGACCGCAAGGGAAAAGCTCAAGAGTTACTGCACAAATCGATAATGTGAGTAATTACATTGCAGTAAATACACTGCCTCCTACAGTCCTACAAATGTTTTTTTTAAAGAATTACTGTCCCCCCTTTTTTGGAGGGGGGAATACTGTGCACCCTTAGGACAGTTTATACCAATCGATGTTGTTAAGTTAAGGCACATGAGCTGAATTGAGACATTAATCTAGAAAATGTCCTTTCAGTGTGACGGATGTCGATGCTGGACGCATCATCAAAGGACTGTGCCTACATGGGTGAAGATCCAGATAATCTTCTACAGGAATATGTGGTATGTATATGAATTGGTTCTACACTCTTATAGAAATACAAGTCCAGCTGCCTACGAATTAATCTGAGAGAGGGATTAACTGTCATGGTTATTTTTTTATGAATATTTCCTAATTTATATTTTGGCATATTTTGTTTAGGGTTTTACAATAACAAAAATACTTTTATTACTGTTATTTGGTATGTTCTGTTGAGGGTATGCTTTTGCATTAATAAGTACACACACACCAAGAGAAGAATACACTTGCTTTAGTTTTTGAATGTAACACAACACAAAACTGATCTCTACAATATATTTGCCTGGTTAAATTTAGAGACCTAACCTGGGTTGTAAGGAAATAATAAAATTGCATCCAAATTACATAATGCATTTAAATTATACCAGCATTAATCAAGTTTGTTACATATGAAAATCCGGTATACTGAACATGATAAAATCACTATCATACTAATTAATTTTTAAGCTACTGTTACACCAATTAAGTTGCCTAATGAGAAGTGTAAAGTCATGCAAGCCAATCAGAATCCTAGAAAAAAACAACGAATGACACCAGTTAGTTAGATGTTCTGAAGCCTAAATGTCCGTTTCCCCGTTTACATGCAAGCGTGAAAACGGAATTTTTCAAAATCTCCACTTTGGCCGGAGTTTTCAGAAATGATCGTTTTCGGTGACTTGAAGCTTGATTTTCATGTAAACGAAAGGTCAAAACGCATTTTAACATCACCATCTGTGCGTCGTGTAAACGGGGCCTCAGTTCAGCTCTCCAGTATTCACCAGATTGTCTGCAAACCTCAGCAATTCCTTGTTACCTGTCTCCACTTCCTGTTTTTTTTTTTGGGGTCACTACAAACCCGCTCTGCCCAGCCAGTCTTCAATCACCAGCTCCAGTCATGAGTCTCCACAACCTATTCGTCATACAATTTCACTGAATGTTTCTGTGTGCCTTTCTGCACCTTGGGGTCCAAATATTACTAATTACAACAAAAGAAATATCTTATGTACCTCATTTGGTGTTAGGATGAATAAAAAAGATTGAAGTGTATCCCAAATCCATCTACTGCTATTTTACAACTTGAACCTCAACATGGATGTTTATGCTGTTGGAAAACTGAAATCAGTATTTTTTTTGGTAAGCTGCTATTAATAGCCCCCTCAGGGCTTTGTTCCTTCACCCTGAGTTTTACTTCTTCCATTTTTTTTTCAGACTAAATAATGGCCATTTAAAATAACACAGGTTCTATTCCTCCTTTCTGAAAATCACATGTTGTTTGATATTACGGTTAAGTTTCACTTATCATGATAACGTCATCAAAATGAATTTCGTAACCCCTTTTTTATGAAAACACTTACATATTTAATGATCAGTCAGCATTACAGCTTCATTTGTCTTGTTTTTTTAGCTTTTACAGAACATAGTTACAAAGTATGAAATGATTTAATAAAATTTTTCAAATTAATGGTTAGACTAGCCCTTAGTTAAAGTTAGATTCTCTGATCTGCTGTGAGGCACATGCACCATTTAACGGATATCCTTCCCACAACATGTAGTCTTACTGGTGCTCAGCCATCATCAGCTCAAGCTCAGGATACCGTCTTGACTCGTTCAGGTGGTTGAGTGGTTAGAGCACGTCACATACACGGCTGATCCAGTTCAAATTCGGGCCAGTGGTCCTTAATTGCATTTTTCACACCCCCTCTTTCTTGTTTCCTATCTGTCTACTGGTCAATAAAGGTGTGGATTCCAAACAACAACAACAAAAGAGTACCCTCTCAAGGAAATTGAATCTGATGCTGTGGAAGGAGATGAGATGCCCAAAAACAAGTAATGTGAACCACTTCACTTCCCACATTGTAAATTGCAAATGGTTGCCGATGATTTTCCAAACCATTTGAAATTGTTGTATTTCACAATTTATCAACAAATTTAGAAAAGAAAAAAGGAAGTCGTGAAAGATTACATTCAGGTTAAAGCTTGGATTAAGATACACAGTACTGCCAGGCCAAGTTTCCTCTGGCATCTAATATTGGGAAGACGTTTCCATTGGAGTTAAGGAAAAGCCAGGGGTCTGTTTCACAAAGCAGTTTTAGTGAAAACTCAGTGTGTTAACCCTGAAATGAGGTAAACTCTGAATTTTCCATTTCAAAAAAGGAGGTAACTCAAACCAGAGAAAGAGGGGTAACTTTAGCTTGTTTGAGAGAGGGAGGTAACTTAAGCTCTTGGTCATTTACCGTAGTAACAGACTCTATGAACATAACCTGGTTGGGACCAGGTTTTTGTCAAACCTCCATTTGTTTTCCTCATACATTCAGTCAGCAGGCAAGTTTTGGCCTAGCCTAGTTCTGCCATCTGTCATTAAAAAAAATCAGAATATTAGAAGTCCGTTAAGCACAGTAGGTGGCAACATTTTTCACAAACATGCCATGTCCTTTTGATTATGATCCTGTGGATGAAGGTGCAGAATTATTGCGCAGAGTTGAATATTCATCGGGTGATGTTATCAGACCGTGCATTGATGTTCTTGCATTTCCAGACAATTACTGGCGGCTGCACTGTGACTACACGTTTAATGTATCTTGAGCCATACTTTCACGTCAGTCTATCGTCTACACACACAGCCTAATCCGTTCTTACATTTGCAACAATACCAGTCTTAGTCATGCTCTCACATTCCGGCAGATGACATGTTGTACAAAAAACTTCCGTTTGCAAAAAAACGCAGCACAACGTCAGAGATGCTGAGCACTTGAGTGATGAATCTCTATGCAGGGCAGTCAGAAAATTGTGCCTCACCCTGAAATGGCTTTTACCCATCTTTGTCGTTCTCCCTGGATGTGAGCCATCAAGGAGGAGTTCCACGGAATTGCAGGTGAATGATGTAGAGATCTGTTAAATTAATTTTAAACTATACTCTGTGAATGAAACTGTGCTGCAACCTCAGCCTGGGATTAGTAATTCTAATTTCTTTTAGAATTTCCCAGTGTGATTGGCTGCATAGAGGGCACACACATTCCCATCACAGCTCCCTCCCATGTAGCAGATTATGTAAATAGGAAGTCCATTCACGGCATAAATGTGCAGGGACATGTAGATTGAATACTGTTTCAAAATGAGGTACCCCCATGAGATTATGCCAAGGTTTACCTGTTTGAACAATGGCCCTCATTTATCAAACTATTGCACAAACCACCACAAATATGAGCGAAGACAGGACTTGCATGTGATTTATGAAACATGAGTATCACACCAATGTCATCGTAAGAACGAGCGGCTGCTGATAAATTCGGGGGCTGAAATCTGTCATAATTATCGAAATCACGCCCCTGTAAATGCACAGTTTGGAAGCTGCACCCCTAGAGTTTACGACGTACACAAGCAAGTGGGTACGGGATCTTTCTGTGTGGAGTTTGCATGTTCTTCCTGTGCCTGTGTGGGTTCTCTCCGGGTACTCTGGCTTCCTCCCACAGTCCAAAGACGTGCCAATGAGGCCTAAGCTAATTGGATGCTCTAAATTGACAATAGGTATGACTGAGTGTGAATGGTTGTCGGTCAATGTGTGTTGGCCCTGCAATAGACTGGTGACCTGTCCAGGGTGAACCCCGCCTCTCGCCCTAAAAGCCGCTGGGATAGACTCCAGCCCCCCCCCCCCCCCCCGACTCTTAATCAGGATAAGAATAGGAGGATACACGAGTCTGGTTGACAGCACAGTTTAGTATTGTTTGGTAGCCTGAGGGCATAAAAGGCAAGCAAAAAAAATACGGTGTGGGAGAAATTACAGCTGTGGTCAACAGTGTTTCAATTAGACCATGGAATATTTAAATCTGTGATGGGTTAAAAACATTTGAAGGTTCAACATTTGATACAACTTTGTTTTACCCACTTAGATGTGAATCATTTAGGTCGGACCATTTCTTCTTGAACTTATTGCAAATAAAACACATTCTAATTGTTAGAGGTATGTGTCCAACAATTAAGATAATGTGCGCGTAACTCACCGATGAGATGACTCTGACCATGCAGTGTGCCCTCTACACAGAGTACCTGCGCTGCTGTTTTGAAAAATTAACGAATCGTGAGTGCCTCCAGGCCACTGGGCTACCATATTTGCAATACTCGTTCTGACATCACTGATTACTTGCACAATAACTGAGTGGTAATTTTTGCAGTTGATGTATACCTAGTCATTCATGGATGGTGGCTTCAGATGTGCATGTGTACAATTAGTCACTGCACTCACACTTGGAAACTAAGCAATCCCATAATATACTCTTTTAATCACAGTTTGCTGAGCATCATGATACAGGAATTTGATATACTCGGCAGAGAGGGAATTGATTGCCCTCAAAACTGCTGGCATAGTTCAGATGAGTGATGGCTGAGTTATTCCAGACCTATCACTGATCTCTTGCTGAAAGTACCCAGTGGCCAAAAACCCCAAGGTGGATGGCACATGCACTGGCACAGGTGTGATGTTGGAACGCCAGGTTTCTCTCCTTAATTGGGGTTCTAGGTTGTGGCATAACGCCAGGAGGAGATGCTTAGGGAGACAAAAATGACTCATGAGCCACTCATAACTCTCCTGGAATAAATATTGGCGGTCCTGAAAAACCCTCTCTCGCCTGATGCACGTGTTAAGGTCCCCTAACACAGCTAGATCTGCCATCGCTGAGCCTTGATCACCTCACAGCCAAAGCCGTCATTTAAATAGGCGACTAACTAAAGTTCCACCAATCACATCACACATTTCCTTCCATCCATCCATTCATCCATTTTCTACTGCTTATCCTGAAAAGGGTTGCAGGGGGGCTGGAGCCTCGCCCAGCAGCAAGAGGCGGGGTACACCCTGGATGAATCACCAGTCCATCGCAGGGCCAACACATATGGATAGACGACCATTCACTCTCACAGTAACACCTACGGTCAATTTAGAGCAGGGGCGGGGAATCATGTGCCATGGAGGGCCGTGTGTATGCAGGTTTTCCTTCCAACCAAACACTTTAACAGGTGATTCCACTGATTAACACTCTTCTGTGGCTGAAGGTGTGTTCATCAATCAGTTGAGGTGGTTCAGGCATCTGGTGAGGATGCCTCCTGGACACCTCCCTTGGGAGGTGTTCCAGGCATGCCCAACCGGAAGGAGGTCTCAAAGCCGACCCCCGGAAGAGCTGGTGGAAGTGGCTGGGGAGAGGACAGTCTGGGCTTCCTTGCAGTGGCTGCTGCCCCTGTGACCTGGAACCTGATGTACCTAAAGGACCCTCAAAATATATTTGGTTATTGGGGCCTATGTGTTTTCATTGGCCCAATATTTCACTGTACCCCAGGAACAGCTAAATTTTTTTTTCCCCGATCTTTCAACTGCAAAGGAGAGAGTTTTTGCCACTTAAGGGCTGAGTTAGTTGAAAACTGAAACAAAGATTCCTGTGAACTACTTTTGCCCTCATGTGGTCCCCACACACAGTTGATGATTTCATCACTCTTGGGGAAAAAAAACTCTTCTTTCTCTTCTGGCAGGAAATGTTGCTCTTAACAACAAACATCTCCCACACTTACAGATTGTGATCTCTGGCGTGCACCCAGATGAAAAAACACTCAGTTGCTCTCTTCAGGTACGTGATTAACTGTAGTCTGACATAGTTATGAACTTGAGCTCAAAGTTTTCTGAGTAGAGGGGGAAATCTTCTTGTACACCCATGGTTGCTGTGCCTCCATCAGTAGATGAAATAAAATCTATTTATGGTGTTAGTCTGATTAAAACTGGGCTTTCAGAGTCATACCAACATACATACATGTTGAAATCAATTATAAGCAGCATGTATATGTTATGATTGAACTCAAACTTGCCATGCTCTTTCACCACTGACCACCAAAGTCTCTTCAGTTCATCCTTGAATCCCAACATAAACTCAAACCAAGTTTGTAAACAAAGTTCAGCGTGTCTAGTGTTTAGCTGTCACCAGAGTAGAGGCATAAAAATATAGGTTGTTCATCTTTACTCTCAAACAAAAACATATACTATGTGTTGAATACTGCTGTGGAGTATATCACTGCAATGTAAAAACTGCATGATTTGAATGAAAGTATTTTCAGTGAAATGTGAGGGGCCTGATGAAGATTTTCCTTTGGGAAGAATCTGACAAGACGAATGGGAATAATGTTGGCAAGAAACTGAAAAGTGGGGAGGAGAGAAGTGGGAATTGGCTGGCACATGTAGATGTGTCAACTTTCTCCTGATTTCCTGTCAATGGACCACACTTTCACTTTTAGTTGCTCACCTGAATAAATTCACCTGCTGCTCAACTCTTGCTCACACCTGAAGCTGAAACAGACAACTTGGTCTCAGACTACCAGAGATAGAGACATGGCATTTCAAGTTACAGCTCTGTTTTTGCTGAGTGTTGTCTGCATTGGCTTTGCAGCAGGTAAGACAGATGAATGACATATATTTTGAATGTTTTGTTGCATAAACTTAGAGTGCTTTTAAAATAAAAAAAATATATTCATATAAATCTTGTAGATGTACCGTGCAATTTTCTGTTGTCCATGATGATTATTTCCATCTTCCTGCAGGTCAGATTGTGGCAGACTGTTGTCTAGAGTACACTGACAAGCATTTGCCCCGCCAAATCCTTGCAAGTTACATCAACCAGGAGGCTGGGAAGGGTTGCCAAATCAGTGCTACTGTGTAAGTGGGAACCAAATGTTCAATATTCATATAAATTCATCCAAAAGTGCTTGGCAGTTGAAATAAGTGTAATGATAAAAGGTCTAAGAAAAAGGTTTATGGCCATACAAGCCTGAAGACAACTGTTTCTCTTTATAAGATGAGCATAAAAATAAGTGGGTTTTTTCAGTTCTGTAGTCCAATTTCACCGTAGTCATACATCTTCTTTTTTTTAGGTTTCTTACAAAGGCTGGGAAGCGTCTGTGTGCCCCCCCAAAGAAGGAGAAAGTTTGGGTTCATGAGCGCATCACTTTTCTGGACAACAAAAACAAGCAAAAAAGTCAA
Source organism: Aulostomus chinensis (assembly GCF_037954235.1). Classification (NCBI taxonomy): domain Eukaryota; kingdom Metazoa; phylum Chordata; class Actinopteri; order Syngnathiformes; family Aulostomidae; genus Aulostomus; species Aulostomus chinensis. Next base: position 18,937,356 of record NC_141325.1, on the reverse strand, counting down.
TGAGGTAAATTAAATATATAAAATATATTTATAGTTGGCATTATTAAGAAACAGTACATCCTGTTTTTAGCAGTCCTGTCTTAAGTCCTTCCCAAGCTGTTCCCCAGCTGTTTCATTGAGTCCCTGTCTGTATCCCTGTAGGTGCAGTCAGGACAAGGATCTATGCTCATTGAACCTAAACCAGGAAATGATGAAAGAATCTCTTGCATCTATTTTGGAGTTACCATAGAAGATCACAAGAGAAGAGTGGTGCAGTGGTCAGCACTGTAACCTCACAGCAAGAAGGTTCCAGGTTCAAACCCCAGCTTGGGCACAGGATCTTTCTGTGTGGAGTTTGCATGTTCTCTCTGTGCCTGAATGGGTTCTCTCTGGGTATTTCCTCCCACAATCCAAAGACATGCACACTGTATGGGGACTATGTGGGGCTGAAGCCTATCCCAGCTGACTTTGGGCAAGGGTGAAAATTTTAGTATCATATTGTGTTCTTTTAATTTTTGAATTCTTCTGTTTAGTGTGACCTTAAATTTGAGACAGTCGTATATGTGAAAAACGTCTTGTATTCGACTTCCTATTGCTGCGTACAGGCGATAAGTTTTCTAGTTTCTTGTTTCTCTGAATTTCCATGTCTGGAAGGTGTGTAAGCTGACAAGAGTTCAACTTCTACTTCCTCTTGTATATGACAGTAGATTTTATGTTCATATAACCTTAAAAGGTAATCTTATGGGTAGACGGGTGTTAATCTGCCTGCCAACAAAGATTGTATAAAAATTCAAGTGACTCTGTACTCTGTGGATTCTTCTTCAGCACATGCTTGTTGTGTGTTGAAAACATGTCCCTCTTGCAAGATTAAAGAATTGCTCAGACTCAACAACAGTGCGTTTGAGTGTTGTTTCTCATCTCACCAGAACTTGGAGCCTCTCAGGACAAACAGTGTGTCCATCTTAATAACATCACACCCTGGACAGATATCCAGTCAAGAGCATGTATAATTTGAATAAAATAAATAAATCTCTGTGTAGACAGGAAATCCGAACCATTTCCCTTGACCATTTGACCTTAGCAAGACAATGTTTTTAAGTTCATTGCAACAAGCCTGTCGAGTTTCCAACAAGTCATCCGGGCTGGGTCCCCACAGACCACCCAAAAATAAATCACAACTTCAGCAAAACACTATATAATGCAGTGCAGAGAACTGAAAATGTAATTACTCATCATATTGAATGTTTCTTTTCTGTGTATTAGGCTTTTTTACTAAAGCGATGAAACTACTTTAAACTACTTTTTATACCATTGGTTAATTTAACCCATTTACATGCTTTATGATATATAAACTAATCCTAAATTTGATGTTCCTGAAATATAGTATGAACGTAAAATGATCAGAGAAATACAAATACTTCAAAGTTTTTCATGAGTACAATGTGTGATTAAATCTACTGTTCACTGCAAGAAAAGCAGCTTTAATGGCAATAACCTCAACACAGGATCATTTCAACATTGATGTCAACATTTCAGTATTTTAGCTGTACAGACCACAGCTCTACCTCCCTATATTCAATAAATTCCATTCAAACTTTAGTACAACTGTTTCAAATAAACATATTTCACACAATCTATTTTTTTATATGCATTTCAAGTAACTCACACAGGGTAATGGAATCACAAATACTCAACTTGATCTTGAGTGTTCAAAGTTCCAACAGTTTACTGACATACTGTTCAAAAGACAGGCAAAGGTATCCAAACAAAAAGCAGGCCTTATAGTCAAAAGACAAGGCAGGGCAAATACACTCACACAGAAAAATCTATTGGAAATAAGGGCTGGAATGCTGATATGAAGGTCCAGAAAAATGGAAAGGATAAGTATGTATACCCTGACACAGTTGAGACAATTAAATGCATGTGTGGCTCATTTAGGGAGATAGGTGAGGAGACATTAAGAGTGGAAGCTTTACGTGACAGTGCAATGATAATTCACTGTTCAATACTTCTCAAGGAGGAGCAGATGTGTACATGTTTATTTTTTTTGGTATTGTACATAGTTTTTACCCCTTCACATATCACTCAGTATGCTAAGGTGCAGTGGCAGCAGGTCTAGGAAAAATGCTTACTTAGTTTTTGCTCATTTTTAATTTTTCTAAATTTTATTCTATTCATCTTTCTCATCTTAGCTGTACTGTTCGATATGTTGCTGTAATGCCTAAATTTACCCTTTGGGATCAAGACAATTCTGATCTTATTTCATCTAAAAGGAAAAAAAGGTTTTATTGAATGAAATTAATTGAGTGTGACATATGTTCTTCCCCTACCTGAGTGGGTTCTCTCTGGTACTCCAGCTTCCTCCCACAGTCCAAAGACATCAAGAGGGGACGAGGCTGATTGATACTCTAAATTGACCGTAGGTGTGACTGTGAGTGAATGATTGTCTGTCTCTATGTGTTGGCCCTGTGATGGACTGGTGACCCGTCCAGGGTGAACCCGGCCTCTTGCCTGAAGTCTGCTGGAACTCCTCACGACCCTTACCAGGATAAGCCGTAGAAATGGATGGATGGATGGATAATGATTCTGTATAGAGTAGGTCCAGTGAAATAAGGGAGTAATAATTGGATATTATGTATTTTCAGTTTGATGACAAATTGTAATTGCTTTGCTCCATTTACCACTGAACCCTCTGAATAACAATTACATTAACAATAGAGTATAATAACAGTACTTATAAAATTCTTAGTTCAGTATGCTTTTTGATGTATCTATCTATATAGATAGATAGATATAAAGATATATACATAAAACTCAAAAAATACTTAGCCCAGCCTGTCCATAATTGTAAGGGCTTTACTTGTATAATGGCTTGACATGTGAGACTAAAAAACAAAACAATTAACTCGACGGTTCCAGGCATTGACGTCCTTCACTCATTTAGATGCTACATTCATTCACTGATGACTATCGACGATTTCATGTTTTTTTGGTGTTCAAGGCTCAGGGGGCTGATACAGGCTAAACACAAGACTGACTCATCCATTGAGGCAACTTGTTTGACAAAAGAGCTTAAATAGACAGGTTACCAATTTCCTCCATACACACAGGTTGAACCACCTACTGGGCCACATGGGTAATGCATCTCTGAGGCTTAACACTGAGGCATGAAAGATACACAATGCATACCAAAAGAAATGTAAACAAACAAGAAAGTAAATATTTTCACTGTGAAAAACTATTGAAAATATAGAATTTAGCTGTGTACAAGACTGAAATTTCTTTCAGGAGTTTAATATTCTAAGATGAATATTCCCACACATTATCAGCTTTATACAGTTCTAAGAAGTCGGTGTTGTGTTCACTGCTTGTTGCATTATCCCCTCACAATCTACTTTTTTTTTCATCCAGTTTATCTGATTCATTTTCAAATTTTATTTTTTGAATTGAAAACTTGATCAAGAAAATGCTTTAAATAAATTGGCTCAAGCTTTGAGCAGCATATTTGCAAGTCCGATTGTCAGCAAATGATTCCATTAGTTTTTCAGACATGCATGAATTTAACACCTGTATTTTCATGTCAGTGAAGGATGTAGGTACATGTTGTGACATGCTCAAGAATGGAACAGTTGTCGTGATGCAGACACGAGGGAGAGACGAGGAAAACTCTTTTGGTCTACTTCCACAGTTTTCTGTGGGAGTGATAGTTCTGCTCCATTAAGTTTCACTTTCCCATAATTGCCCCGCAGGGAAAAGTCCCAAGAGAGTAAACACAGGCAACAGATAAGGCATCCAAGTTCGATTTACAAGAAACTCAATCTCTTTTTGTAAATGCTCAGAGAGAGAGGGATTGAGCGCATTACGTAATTAAGAGGATGTATAAGTGTCTTTGACAAGTTTTGACAAGTTTGAATGAATTGTCTATCAACATAAAAAGAAAAAAAGAGACTACACCTCAGCTGTAAACTTCCTCTACTTGTGGATAAAGAGAAAGTGGGCCTTTGCACACTTAAATCACTTCACTTTTTTCCCCCACCAAAGGATCACTTATCTTAACATAGGAAAAATTCATCAAAAATTCTTTCAAAATGTACCCTCTTCTATTTCATGTGTGCAACTGACACGAGAGAGGGGTACAGCCAATCAACTCTGAATTATGAAACATGTTAGCGGGGCATCAGGCCTCGAACTTTGAGTCCCACTTGTCATCAAATTTATGCCATCTACCTCATATTACAACACTCTTAGGATGTAGATTTCAGTTTTCCCAAGTGTAATACACATTGTGACACAAGAGAGGCAACCTGTTCCTTATTCCCAACTTCTTTTTGGGCTCCTGTAGATCTGCTGGTGACACTGATCAGGGGAACAGTGACTTAAACATGAAATGAATCCCTCATTTCCGATTTTAATTGACTTGTATTTTAGGAACATAGTCTGTTATAGCAGAGGACTCATGTGAGAATTAATTGCGACAGTATTTGTTTGCACATTCTTTTTGGTGACAGCAGGGGGGTGTTCCACCTGCCCCTAATGACCAGTCTCCATTGTGTGTGTCTGGTTAGTTTTAGGCCTTTCTTTAGGTTTCTGGTGGTTATGAAAAGGGTTGATTTCCAGTTTCCTGTTTCACTTTTTCAGACTGATCAAACTGTAGATGCTGGATCCTGAGCTATGAGTGATATTTTTCTGATGCAAAGTGTTGATGTGAGATGGTTGAAAGAAGCCTTCAGCTTCAGTCATCTACAATGTGTTCTGGATCTTTGATCAAATAGTCAAATATCGCTGAAAATTTTAAGCATACTTGGAAATTGGTTTATGATCCACAAGATCAAAATTTTTTTGCAGTTGGGAAGAAAATTATGAACACATTTTGATGATACTATATTCACACCTCCATGGGATGAGGAATGAGGTCTTGAGTTAAATATTTATCATTATGTGGTATATGTGAAAGTGTCAGCAGTGATTTCCACATAGTCTTGAGTTACACAATACATGCTTTCCAGTAAGGCAACTCTCCTTACCCTCCCTCACAGGAAATAGGATTGTTTGTTTCTTGATACATGACAGAGGTGGCCAACCTCTGTAAAAAAAACTAAAACAACAAAAAACAGAAAACACAACAACTTTATGGACTTTGAGGATTTTCAGCAGTTACAATCTGAATTACATGTGAAAATATTTGACATGTACTGATTCTAGTAACATGCACAGCAACAAACCACCTGTGTGTGTAGATGGCAAGGCAGCTGGACCAACAGTGATAAACTTTCCTGGTTGAGAAGGTTGTCCAAGAAATGCTGAGAATTGAAGGAACTACTGATATACAAGAAGTGTTTTTCTTGTTTTGACTTCACTGGAGGGGTTTTTATTTTGTTTTGACTTTACTATATACTCACATGACTTCTGAGTGGAGTGACAGGGCTGGGGAGGAGCTTGGGGGGTGAGTGGCTCAGAGGAAAAGAAGGGACAAACAGATGAATGAAACTGAAACTAGCTGGACAGAGCTGAGGCTATATTAGTGCAAGACAGAAGTAGCTGCCACCACACTTAACTCCAAAGGTGCTGAAAGGACAAACAGCAGTAATACGGAAAGACGACTTCCAGCTCAGCTGTTCAGCAACATGGCTCAGAAGGATGAAGCCAAGCTCCACTTCTACATCCTCTTCATCGCCTGCTACTGCACAGGTAAAAGTCTTCTCAAACATTCTTGCGGCCTTAATGTCAAACTGCTGTCGCACTTCTGTTGCTTTGAAGAAGTGAAACACATTTTAAAATTCAAAATGTAACGAGGATGTAGTTTATGAACAAAACCGCTGGTGATGCTTCCACAAGGAGGCAGAGATTGAGGGTGTCTTGGAACTGGAATTGCTATGACACCCTTGATCCAGGAGGAAATCGATTCAGATTTTGGCGGTGCCTTGAAGATGGACTCGCTTCCGCCATGTTTGCTTGACTGCTGGCAGTAACATCTCACAAGATCTTGTTCCGTGGAAAGCAGCACTATAGGTTGATCATGCGAGACTAGCAGGGTTGATACTTCATGCTGCTTCTCTGTACGTCCAATGAAGAAAGTACTCAAGTTAAAAGATCGATCTTTGGATTTTATGAATCAATTATGAACCATTTAAAGGGAGATTGATTAAAATTGATTCTACTGATTTTTTAAACCCAGCCCTAATGCTGTGTGCAAGCACATTCACTGCGCAGTGTCAACACTGCAGACCAGACACCCAGATGCCCTCCTCCTCATCTCCGGGACTTTAATTGTGCCTCCCTCTCTGCCACTCTCCCGAACTTCCCACAGTGCGTGAGCTGCCACGCAAGGGACAATAAAGGTCTGGACTTTTTGTATGTGTGGAATAAATGGAGTGGTGGGGGGATACCAGGACTTGGGAGCTCAACAATGCCTGGAGAATTGCACCCCAGGAAATCCAAAAGATGTAAATAGGAAAAGAAAGGTCGCACAAGTTAGTTGAACCACTGGAATGAGATGGTTTTCAATTAAAACAGATAAACTTTTATTAACTGTAATTTTTAAGGAAAAATAATTATGGTCGCACAGCAGTCAGCAATAAAATAAGGACTTGGGCAAAAAAAGTGGATAAGGACAGGGCTGGGGCTTACCCATTGGCTGGGACAACAAAAATCAAGGGAAGGGTCCTCAAATGAATCACTCAGTGACACTACACATACACATGCACACTTCAAATCAAAATAAAGGGGGGAATCCTAATGAACGCACCACCACCAGGGGTTAAACTGCCGCAGACAGCCCTCAGTACCTAAAAAAAGGAGAAATAAAATAAATTTAAAACAGATCCAGGAACTTAATCAAACTGGTGTGGACTAACTAAAGATTCACACAAATTAAATGACCATAAGTAAAGAAATCAAAGCGTGCATAACAGTTTAATGAACTAATTCAATAAACTTAACTGAAGATAAACACAAGAAAATATAAATAACGGAACCAGTTTAACACAACAACTGAACCATAATACAAAACATTAAGCAACTAATTTCTAAACAATACAATCAAAAACAAACAAACATGCAAAAAAAACAACAACAAGTAGATAAGGATTTTAAAAAACACTCTTTAAAACCCAGGAGGTCCAGAGCGGCACAGAGAACTTTCTCGCTCCCCACTAGACGGCCAAAACAAGACAAAAGGAACTAAATTACAAAATCCCAAATAACTGTCAACTAAAAAAGAACTAAAAAGTATAAAGCCAAAATAAAGAGCCAAAATAAAGAGAGCTTGGTCAATGAGCTAAACCATGTACAAATGAAAACGGAAAATTAGAGAGAGCCAGAACAGCAGCGCAGCTCAGGGAGCAGTGGTCAGTGGCAGGCCAAACAATTACAGAGCACCGCGGGCGCATTGAACTCTTGGCAAATGGAGGGCGAACCTCAGGACACAGCTTGACTATCACCTTAAAATTATGCACAGGTATTACTCAGCTGCATGCTGAGAGACAGATGGAACATGACTGCAAGTAACACACAGCAGGACTCTAGCAGGTCACTCCGTCTCCCCTGGTCCTTAACAGTCAGCTGCACTACAGAGAGTGGCGATCAAGTCACCAAGATGCGCATTACGCACACGTTGTCTTCTTCTTCTTCTTCTTCTTCTTCCGAATGGCGGTTGGCAAAAAAACGTTTGGAAGCATTACCGCCACCTACCACTCCTGTCAGTCACTGAGTCACTGAGACGAGCTCGAGCTGCTGGTCAGTGCTCTGTCCTACTTCTGCTGGACCTGTCTGCTGCCTGCGACACGGTGAACCATCAGATTCTCCTCTCCACACTCTCTGAGCTTGGCATATCTGGTTCTGCCTTGTTGTGGTTCAAGTCCTACCTCACAGGCAGATCCTTCAGAGTGTCATGGCGAGGAAAGGTGTCTAGGTCACATGGCCTATCGACTGGGGTTCCTCAGGGGTCAGTGCTTGGTCCCCTTTTCTTCTCTCTGTACACCACCTCACTTGGTGCAGTGATCCGCTCCCATGGCTTCTCCTACCACTGTTATGCTGACGACACTCAGCTCTTCCTCTCTTTTCCACCTGATGACAGAACGGTCTCAGATCGTATATCAGCGTGTCTGGCTGATATCTCCACATGGATGAAGGAACGCCACCTTCAACTGAATCTCTCTAAGACTGAACTTATGGTCTTTCCTGCTTGTCCATCTGTTCAGCCTCACGTCAGTGTCCAACTTGACTCGAGCCTACTTGCGCCCACAAACTCAGCCAGAAACCTGGGTGTCATGATTGATGACCAGCTGACCTTTAAGGTTCATGTGGCCTCAGTTTCTCGGTCTTGCCGTTATGCCCTTTACAGCATCAGGAAGATCAGACCCTTCCTGACCCAACAGACCACACAGATTCTGGTTCAGGCTCTTGTCATCTCACACATTGACTACTGCAACTCTCTTCTGGCAGGCCTCCCTGCATGCTCATTCAAGCCTCTGCAGATGATACAGAAATCAGCAGCATGTCTGGTCTTCAACCAGCCCAAAAGGGCACGTCACCCCGCTGCTGGTTTCTCTTCACTGGCTTCTAGTGGCAGCCAGGATCAAATTCAAGGCATTTCTCTTGGCTTACAAAACAATCACAAGAACGGCTCCAGCCTACCTGGAATCCCTGATCCAGGTCTACTCTCCTTCTCGCCCACTACGCTCTGCATGCGAAAGACGCCTGGTGCTTCCAGCCCAGCGCTGCTCCAAATCTCTAGCCAGACTCTTCTCTTCTGTCGTTCCCAAATGGTGGAACGAACTACCGAACTCTGTGCGTTCTGCTGAGTCCCTTTCTACTTTTAAGAGACAATTGAAGACTCAATTGTTCAGAGAGCACTTAGGCACTTAACCTGACTCTTCTCCTCTTTGTCCTGTGGGGTAGAATAAGTCAGAGGGTCCAAGACCCAGCACTTAGTGATTATGTAGCACTAACTGTGTTGTGTGATGTTGTATGTTTGTCAAAAAAAAGGGAGGGGAGGGCGACACTTCTTCTGCCACTAGATGGCAGTACCTGTGACCAGATCACAACTGAAGCACTTTGCGCTTCCTATGAGCTTTTCCTTAATCAAGTCTAAATTCTTGCTTGTGTTGTACGTCGCTTTGGACAAAAGCGTCTGCTAAATGAAATTGTAGAGTGTGAGTCTGGATGCGAATAATACCATCCATCCATCCATTTCCTTCCACTTACCCCTGTTAAGGGCCGTGGGGGGGGGGGGGGGGGGGGCTGGAGCCTATCCCAGCGGCTACAGGCAAGAGGCGGGGTTCACCCTGGACAGGTTGCCAGTCCATCGCAGGGCCAACATACAGAGATAGACAACCATTCACACTCACATTCACACCTATGGTCAATTTAGAGTATCAATCAGCCTCGTCCCCAATTGCATGTCTTTGGACGGTGGGAAGAGTACCCAGAGAGAACCCATGCAGGCACAGGGAGAACATGCAAACTCCGCAGGGACTTGAACCCGGAACCTTCTTGCTGTGAGGCGACAGTGCTAACCACTGCACCACCGTCTTGCCCTGCTAATAATACCAAAACAGAATAATAGTAATAATATAAAAAACAACAACTCTAAATTCGACTGACCAGACCAGTTCTCCTCAAGAAATTAAACAATAAACTGAAGCAAACCTCACTTGATTTTTTTCTGCAGGTTTAAAGGCTCTCTTTCACTATGGCACAGGATCTTTCTGTGTAGAGTCTGCATGTTCTCCCTGTGCCTGCATTGGTTTGCTCTGGGTACTCCGGCTTCCACCCACAGTTCAAAGACTGTGACCGTGAGTGTGAATGGTTGTCTGTCCATTTATGTTGGCCCCTGCGATAGACTGGCGATCAATCCAGGGTGAACCTTTTCTGGGGTAGGCACCCCCCCCCCCCCAAACCTTAACAGGATAAGCAGAAGAAAATGGATGGACGGACGGACGGACGGACGGATGGATGGATGGATGGGCTGGCTTTCAGATGCCAGCTCCTGAATGAGTTGCTGTCTCTGCTTGTCAAATTTAGCACAATATTCTACTGCATGCTCTAAAGTCTCTGCACTGTTACATACACTACTATTACCATCAGCATGTTTCTTTAAAATAAATAAAGTACTACTTAACCCAGTATGCCCAAATCTCATCCCAGAGATTGTTTTTCTCTTGAGTAGTTCTAGATGTTGACTTTGTTTCACCAGCATACCTTTGAACAGTATAGTACTTCCTACCAGTGATAGCAGTGGTCCAATCACTTTTTCTCTTAGTTAATTTTCTCTTAGACTTGGCCTTGACTAAGGTCTTAATTTCAGCCTTAATAAAACTTATATTAATGGTGACTTTGCATTGTTATCCACTTGCTCATTTCCTCTGACTCCTAAATGGGCAGGAACCCATAGGACACGTATGTTAATATCATACTGCAATAACCTGCTTAACATCTTTCTAAATAAATGTCCTGTCTGGATGGAGAACTAGTGTGCTGGATAGTCATCAGAGAAGATTCAGAATCTGAAGGAATTCCCTCCCCATGCCTAGGCCTGTTGCTCTTAACCCAAGACAGTGCCATGAGGATAGCTATCAACTCTGCAGTATAAACAGTAAGATCATCATCCAGTCTTTCTCTTTTACAGAATTTGAGACAAAGATTACAAAGGCAGCTCCATCTTGGCCATCTTCTAATTTTGATGCATCTGTGACGATCACAATTTTGTCCCCATACATATATTACTCTCTGCTATAAAACTATTAATGTCCTCACACATACAACTGTATACATGTATACAACTCAGCGCTGCAGCAGCTGCAGCCTTTGCTGTGGAAGGCTGTGAAGATCTGGTTGGATGAGGCATGTGAACAGCTGAGGGACTGCTTCGAGGCAACAGACTGGAGGCCCTTTCCTAACCCTGGCAATATTCCTCCACCTAGGGTAAACTTATTAACGACTCCACTGCTGTGTGAACCCAAGCCGTTAATGTGCCGGTTTGGTGTGAGGTTGGCGGTGGTGTCGATGATGACGCAAACTTGCAAGGCATACTCCAGTCTGTGTGAGCAGATGGAGCTACAGGCGGCTGCTTGAGCCTCTTCAGGTCTGCAGCCTCCTCCAGCAGCATCTGGGATCTGGAATGAAGGCTCTGGAGAAGAAGACGAGTTAGTAACACATACTGTATGAGTATGATTTATATATAACACATACAGGAGGACAGAGAGGAAAGAGCACCATGGGACATCCCCCGGCAGTCTAAGCCTATAGCAGCATAACACACACACACACACACACACACACACACACACACACATTTCCTTATGATAACATCCAACAGCTCTTTTAGGGGAAGGGGGGGTTGGGCCTTACCCTCACTTTGAATGTATGGGAACATAGAGGTAGATCTTGTGCTTGGCAACAGTTGTTTGACCCTAAATGAGGCTATCCATTGCAAATATTTTAGGAATGGAGTTCAACTTTGTTGTAATCTATTCTTGGGGAAACGCAGAGTCACTGAAATCAGAAGTGACTGAGTTTCCGTTGAGCTTGTGGCCTGACATACAGCAATAGCGCATGAAATCTGCTAGATTACTGTTCGTTGGCACTATCATGTTGTGTGCTGTCTCATTTCTGAGCAGTACAGGGACTTTGAACTGTGACTGTCAAGGCTTTGACATGAAATTGTTACAAAAGGATTTAGCACTGGACAGATGCGATTGAGTGGGAGACTCCACTAACAGAGGTTCCATTAACAGTGGGCACCTTTTTAATGTATCCATTCAACACCGTCCTCTTGCTGTGTAGGATTAATGTTTTCTTATATAGCAGTATGACTCTCCCACTTTTGTCATTGTCTTGTTCAATTTTGTATCCATTGCACAGGTCCTGGGCCAGGGTGCACAGGGGACGTTCTCTTGATGTCTCTGAGCATTTTCTTTGTCATCAGCAGCACAAGCTTTATGCAGAATGTCAAGGGAGTTGGTGCTGCTTTCCATGGACATGCTGACAGCAATAAAGCAGATGTGTCCCAATTTTATCAATGGAACTATTAGCAGCTAAAAATGTACAACATAAAAAAGATTGAAAATACTGTATATATCACTGCTTGGCCTCCATCTTTATTGCTGGGTAATATGGGGTCAGATGATAAGTAAGTAATACGCATTACACAAAAATGAATCTGAACGCATGAAATCTAGAAAACACATTTATTACAGCCACCTTTGAAGCTTCCAAAGAGTCGGTTATGTCACATTATGCCGATCTGACTTGATCCACCATCTATCTTCCAGTGACGCTGGCACAGATTGGCCTTCCCATGGACTGCTGCTTGGATGTCACAGAAAAACGGGTACAAAAAGCTGCCGTTGCAGAATACCGTCAACAGATCAGTGGACAGGGATGCAGCATTACCGCCATGATGTAAGTGAGAATGGTCAAGGTGGGGTAGATTCCAGGCACATAATGTGACACATGACAATATTCATACATGTCACAAAAAAAATGGACATAAGCATATTTAAGGTCTGACCTTTGACTTACTATTCATGATGACCCAGCACATCATTCAGAAAACTTCAATAATTTTATTGTAGTAATTCTATTGTAAGTATTAGAATTTTTGTAGACCTTAAGGGGTTTCAGATTTTTTTTTCCTGAAACATGTTTGGGTGTCCTGATTTCAAACAATGTGTGCAAATCTGGCAAACTTGTAAGATGGCACATGGTGCAGAGGGCCAAAGGCTCACCCATGCAGTGGTCTCTTGTGTAGCCTACCAAAACAGGGATCACTGAGGGCAGAATGGCAATCATGAAAGGTCTGCAGCTGAAAAAACAAAAACACAACCACCACAACTTCATCCATCACAAACACCCTCAAGAGTGGTACCTAAATGTCATTTAATATACTAGCCAGTCAAATGTTAAACATGGAGGCCTTCTAACGAATAATGTGCTCATGGAATGTACCAATCAAAACTTCAAAGAAGACACATTTAGTCTGGTAATTATTGTTCCTATTCCTCATTCAATAATTTGTTGTTCTTGCAGTCTTGTGACCAGACGGAACAAAGTATTCTGTGTAGATGTAGACGCCCCGTGGCTCCAAGAGGTGATGAAACATGTGGATCACATAAGGAAAGAGTGCAAGAGGACCAACTACAAGGTACGTTTACGTTAATACACAGCACAAGTGCATAATTGTTACCAGTATTATTAAATCGCTCAACACTGAAAAATATTTGTCCCTCCTTATTTTGTTTTATCAACAAGAAAATCACAAATTAAATTGTTTTATTTCTTGTTATACACCTCTTTGGTTCTTTTTTCAGTTCAAATTAGCTTTATTCATTTTTTGAAAATGTTTTGCATCATTTTAAGAGTTTTACAACAGAACACACATCAGCAGATTTCATCACTTTACAACAAATTGCAAAAATGGAGAATCCTAATAGTTGCAATGTAAACCTGCTCTGCTTTAAGCCTCATTAAATGCAACAAATTAAACAGTGATACCACACTTGTTGCCACTGGAATCGGGTCCCCATTAGTTAATATTATCAGCTCATTTTAAAGACCTAATCGGTTGTTATGACTGCCATTACAGACAGCTAGAACTCCATTGTAGTAGGTCAGAATACTCACACGTGGAGACCTGGACTGGCCATAGTGAGAGAAAAAAAAATATAGCCACAAGATATAACTTGTTCCCTCAATATAATTATTTTTTGGCTAATGAATATAATTTCTCCTCACATATTAATTAATTTGTGGCTATGAGGTATTTTTTTCAACAACTGAGTTATCTGAGGCTAGAAGATATACATTATAATGGGTTCTATTAGATAACAGGTTATGTTTTTACAAACTTTTCTGTAGGAATTTTTCAAGTCATCATTAATCAATCAGAAGGACCCACAGAGTATATGTATTGCGCTGTTCCAAATCCGGAGAGGACACCTTCCAGTTGGTTCAAAAGAATTTATTCAGATTAACAGGAAAGAATCCAGAGCTCTGGAGATCGTCTTCCCCTATGCTGGAGTCAGCATACGCAGATGCGTCGTCCCTGGCGTTGGGGCAAGAAGTCCAACGATCTAACTATCTTCTCCAGTTTTTATGTGTTACAGGGAGGTGCTTATGTGATCGCTTCTGCGTGCAAGTGTGTACTTTTGATCTTCGTGTCTGTTGCAGGATCTTCTGTCTGACCTCATGCCAGTCCCTTCTGGTCCATCGTGGCCTTGTTGTTGCAGCTGTAAAGATTAAAACCTCTTTCCGATTTACGGCCATGCTCTTGTCTTTCACGGCCTCATCCCACCGTAGAAATTCTTGTGGACTCTGTTCTGACTTAATTAGCTTGAGGGAGTGATGCTAGCATGAGCTACACTCCCGCTATTCCCTGTTGTGACCTTTTCACCTGTCCACTCTAAACAGTCTGGTCTGTGCTTCACTGCTGATAGGAAGTGTTTTTCTGTTGTCTTATATCTTGGAATGTCGATCTGTTGTCTCCAGTATTTATAAGTTCCTTCCTAGAGTCGCAATGGCACCAACTAATCCTGGTGCTTTGGAGATTTGTAGGACCCCTCTGTAAAACACCTTTTACTACTTCCAGATGTTCACGAGGTCAAATAAGGTGACTTGCAGCTAAGTCATCGATTCTGCCTGGGATGCATGAGCAGGAGATCCCGGTACCGCTACTAACACTAAAGAAGTACATTGATGAACTAAATACAGTGTTGGAACCTTTCCTACCTCTTTGGGAACTGCCACAGAAACATCTTTATTACAACTACCTTGTGTATCCTACATTCTATTTTAAGTGAATGTATGTATAAATTTAACTACAGTTTAAGCAAATATATATAAATTTGTCTACATTTCAAATCAAATTTGTTTTAGCAGTCCTCAAATTATGCTCGTACTTTTAACAATCTAATGTCAAATGAGACAAAATCTTTGTTTATTCACAATAAACACCTACTTCATGGTCAGAATCTATATGTTCCACCTAAATAAAAAGCAAACATTTAAACTGACTTTAATCCTAACATATGTTCAACTATCTTGTGGTGATCCTTCAGAAAAGAGTTGCTTTCTTACTGTCATGGGCAATAATAATCTGTTTATTTGTTTTTAAATATTTGTGTGTTAACAGGGTAAGCGTTGCTTTGGGGTGAGGCCTGAGAAAACAGAGCGCCGCTTTTGACTGTGATAACAAGAGACCTCGAGTGGACCACTGCAAAGGGGGAACAAACAAATCAAGAGGAATTTTTTTCTCATTTCAATTGTTTCATTTTTATTATCTGAATTGATTTGAATTGCAATAAACATTTTGAAGATTTTTGGTGGTGTTTGGTGTAAGAAGTAATGATTATAGTGGAAACTGTACTGTACATGTAAATTTAAAATGTGAACCTGTGTGTATGGGTGGCACAGTGGTGCAGTGGTCAGCACTGTGGCCTCACAGCAAGAAGGTTCCAGGTTCCAGTCCCGGCTCGGGCATGGGATCTTTCTGTGTGAGTCTCCATGTTCTCCCTGTTCCTATGTGGGTTCTCTCTGGTACTCCAGCTTCCTCCCACAGTCCAAAGACATCAAGAGGGGACGAGGCTGATTGATACTCTAAATTGACCGTAGGTGTGGCTGTGAGTGTGAATGGTTGTCTGTCTCTATGTGTTGGCCCTGTGATGGACTGGTGACCTGTCCAGGGTGAACCCCGCCTCTCCCCTGAAGGCTGCTGGGATAGGCTCCAGCCCCCCCTTAACAGGATAAGCGGAAGAAAATGGATGGCTAATGTGACATTTTCTTTATTTTATCGATGTTCTTGATTGTTCACCTCATTCAAAAGTTTTCAAAAGTTTTCAAATGAAGTCACTCATCTTCTTTTGAAACAACAGCACCATCTGGTGACAAAAAAAACTCATCATTTGACTAGCGATGCATTTTATACTATCAATCAAATGTGGAGCTCCCAGTAGATTGTAGACAGTAAAATGTTTTTAAAAGAACAACCAATATCCATGAACACCAGCAGCTTTTGCCATATGCAATTATACTACTTATTTTACGTGAATTGTTTATTTTATGCTCAGCCAAATTAGTAAATCAACCTCAGAGAGGACCGTCTGAGATTATTCAGAATGATCAGAGTTTTAACAGGACGGAGAACATAATGTATCGTGTGCAGACACTGATGTTTTGAGGTGCTGTGTCAAATCCCAGTCCCTGGGGTTTTGCCCAAAAAGTCGTTCCATTTATGTGTCTGAGTCTGAAAGTACAGCCTCTTGTAATTTTTTTTTAATGATTTCATAGTTGGTGTGATGAATAACCATATTTATATTGATTCAGTGCATTACTCTGGAGGGAGATATGCATCTCCCAACATCCCGCTGTCCATTGTGTGAAACTAACTGGTAGGAGGCTGGTCTCTGTGGTTCTTGGATACTCTTCTCTCCTGTGCTGTGTTAGGGAACTTTCTTCTTAACTGGTTCTGGTGAAGATGGACAATAAAAGGATTTCCTCAAAGTTTGTTTAATCCTTTGAAGAGACTTACCATTTATTGTATTTACCGTGGTTAATCAGGGAGTGGTGTTGTAGGATTTCATGAATACATTTGAAATCCATTAGCTGTGAACAAACCAACAAAATTATTTGGGGTCTTCTCTATGGGTCCCACCCAAATAAAATGATGGTGTTTCAGGCTTTATAAGGTTGAAAATCACTGCACTACAGTATCATCACTTAGGAAGTCACTCATCTTCTTTTGAAACAACAGCACCATCTGGTGACAAAAAAACGCATCATTTGACTAGCGACCCACAGGTAGCAGAATAATCTATATTTCAGGCATGCTGCACCAACAATAAAGACGAATGAGCCACACAAGTTTGTGATCACATGTGCACTTTGTCATTTAATAGCCATAGTAGTAGTTTGATAATGCCATAAGTACACGTCAAGTAGCCTGGACACAAAGAGAGGAGCAGTGTCACTGATGCTGATGGTATTTACAGGACAGAGGCAGCAGGGAGAGACAAAGCAAAGACAATCCTTTTTTACACTTCAAATCCAACATTTGAGTTCATCGATCATGACCAACTGTGTTTGCCTCTGCCCCTGGAGCCTCCCCGTCTCAGCTTTAATCACTACTGGGTGCTGATTTCAGGATGTCAATGAACAGCAAACTGCCTGGAGGACTGAAGATCAGACAGGCTATGGCCATGTGCATTATTGTCATTAGGATGTTGGAATTAGAGCTTATACTCACTTCCTGTTTGTCACATAAAAATGTATTAATAACATTCATACATAGAGCTCTATGGCAGAAATTAATTACTGACTAATTTAAATATATTTACATTTTAATGCAAATGAAATATTAAATAGTTTTTATTGAATTTTAATGTTTTAAATAAAATAAAAACTGTACAATAATGCAACAAAATGGTAAAATTATCTTATGTATGTCAAAACTGCACAAGCAGTCTTATCTAATAAAAGTACATTTGACGATATCATATTGTGTGATACTTTGACATTGGACTCTATTCTTCCTCAACCCATTTTGAACCTAAGGCCACATTTTACACCTGGGCATCATAGGTGATCGTACTAGCACAAGAATATCCAGCCATCACAAAAATGTGTTGGGGTTTCCCTTTCCCTTTAAGCTTCAAAAAATATCACCTTAGATCTCTATTTCTGCACATCACATTCACCAGAGGTCAAAATTTGTTAATGTGGGGAAAATAGAGTCACCAAAGCATATACAAAATATATGTCAGGACAAATATGAGGTTAGGAGCCTTAAAGTGTCCAACAGTGCAACATCCCCCTTTTCTAAAAGCGCTTTAAGGCATAGACAAGGTGATATATGGTACCCCTGTGTAAATGTACAATATCTGAACTGCTCTTTTTGCAAGTTAAGTATTTCAAGACGCATTCAAAAAGACCTCCAGACAGCTCCGAAGCAAGGCTTTGCTTCCATTGGACATCCCTTCTTGTTTCCTGCAACTATTCATTTAGACACTCCATTGAACTTCAAAAGAAAGAAATAGAATAAAGCCATTTGTGCATGAACAGTCTGCACTGCTAGATAAAATGCATATGTACAGGTCAGACTGTCTGTGGCATTGGTGATGAGGGGCACCGAGATGCGGATGTGGCAGAAACACAAGCGACACGCCAATATTTCTGCAGGGTTACATGCAGCACTTTAGTCATGCCAAACATTAGTTTGACCACCTATGGAGGCTGTTTGCTTGTCAGACCATCCAGCCATATCAACTAGGGATGTCAGAAATTTGGCAGTTAGTACCAATACCACTGAATTATGCATCTCAATATCAGATTCAATGCCAAACTCAAAATTCACCTCAGAACTACTGTTGCTACAACTACATTTGCTGCCACTATTTCCTGGGTTGCGTGATCACTGGCATGCGTCTGTTCGTAGACAATTGAGCCGCCCAAAATTATATTGTCATCCAGAAGACCTATTTTGATGCAATGATCAATACCTCTGAAAAATGTGAGCATATTTTGATAAAAGCCATGTATTTTCAATTAGAGAAATAAGTATTAAGCATGATGTATGGATCATGTTATGAATCCAGACCTGATCAATGTTCGGTGGTTGGAAGACAATTTATGATGTGATCTAGATAAAAATATGCTCATGTTCTTTATCCCGTCTCCTTGGCAGAGCTCTGTTAGTGCTTTCAAACTATTTTCTGATATCTCCAGTGCCTACAGTACTTTCAGTATGATAGATGAACAAACAGTGTCATGTTTAAGGATTTTGGCATTGACTTTGTATTGAGTCTTGTGACATCCTTTGTCTCAACTCCAAAGCAAACGGGCCTAAAAGGAAAATGATCAAATGAGATAATGAAACCTTCATCTAATCAAACACTTGAAACATTTTTACTCTCTGACAACAATATGTGAATTCATACCTCTGCAAGATGCACAAAGAATTTGACAATGGGCACCTGTTTGTCAACAACATCAAATCTGATCAAACTGCAAAAAATTCACTGGTTTCTACAGGGATGAAAAAGACAATCATCACCAAGTAAGCAACAAGACGTAAAACTCTTGACTGGTTGCAGTAACTGTGTTCACAGGGTGGCACAAAGAGTTGAATCTACAGAACAGCAGGCATGGCGGGTGTCATACTGGGAATACTGTTGCATATGAGAAGCCCCCCCTCGTTTGATCAAAAAGAGAGATGGATGGTTAGAGTCAGAGAGAAATGACTTTGGAGTGTCTTTGGGTTTCTTAGTCTGGTCTTTTGGTTTATGGGTGTATGCATGCATGCATATGTGTCTAGATGTACTTAAGTAGATGCGAGTTTGTGTTTGAGCCTGCATGCTTCCCCTGCATGTGTCTGTACATCGCCTGCATTGATGTCATGACGTCATATTTTAGGAATCCTTGCCAGCATCCAGTCATCTACACCAGCAGTCAAAAATTCATGTTCTTCTGAATGGTTTCCTCTTCAAAACTAAGCTCAGCACTGCTCGAGTCCTGTGGCATCGCGGCTGCCCTCCATGCTAGTGAGTGTGACGTAGATGATGGGAACCAAGCCCTGGCTGGAGCCCAGGGAACAAAGCAGCCAATCAGGATCAATCTTGCACAGGACCCGCAGGATGTCACCCTTGTTAAAGCTCAGCTGGCCGGGCTCAGTGGCAATATGGTGGCACAATGCTTGCACCTCACTGAAGAATGACACATGATATGAAAATATGTAAGACAGTGAAGAGAATGAATTATGTAGCTGTTACACAAACCGAAGTTTACCATGAAGACTTTTGTTGGGTAGAAACTGATGAAGGTATAGTCTGGGTGGGATTGGTTTTAACTGGGGGTTCTGCTTTTTTTCCACTTCCTGCTCCAATAGTCTGAGCTACAAGGCCAAGAACAGATCGATCCAGACCGAGCCAACCTGAAGGTGGCCTGAGAAGGAGAGAAAACACAACATTCTACTTTAAGACAGTTTTTCAGTTGAAGGGAATTCCAGCTAATTCTTGTAAGATGACCCCCCCCCCCCAAAAAAAAACATTTCCGATGTCTGTTAGTACTGTCTAACTCCCCCAACTTGTCTGTAGTACACAGTCCCAAGACCCCTTCATCCTACTTGTTTACGACAACATATGCCTGTAAAAAACTGCTTGCCCATTAATCCATGGGACTTGGCCTTTGTTCAGTGTCCTTGAAAACTAGAAAACTATGAAATTGTATATATCCATTTGACTCCGCTGGATTCTTTTATCAATGAAAGGGCTGTTATAGGCCGACAATAGCATCTTGTGCAACTAATTTGTCCTACAGGCTGAAACATCAGAGGCTGATATGGACCCGTTTGGTACTTTGGTTTCATGGAAATTGACATAATATCTGATGTGTGTTGGTCATTTTTGAACATAATCTGAATTAAGGTACAGAAGAATACCATACATTAAGAGTTTGGATAAGCTAAAATATACTTTTATTGTCCCCCTGGGGAAATTTTTCCTGGATTCCATCCAGCATCAGTTCACAAAGACAGAATGGAAAGAAAGACCAAACAAGAAAGTGCAGCAGCAACATACCTCACAGAAGTAAATATGAAGTGTGTGAGTAAGTCGTAAGTGGATGAAAATACAAAGTTTGCAACTTACTTAACCATATAATTATCTATTTTAGTCATTTGATGGGATTTGTTGACACAAATTGAAATACAGAATAGTAACTCACCTTGTCTTTGGAGCTTTTGCCCTCTGATCAGTTCCCTCCGTCCTTGTAGGAGAGCCAACACTAGACCCAAAAAGCCTGCCCCAGCGCAAACTCTGTCCATGCGAGGGGCCGAAGTCCTGCGCCGCAGCCTGAGCTCCTGTCCCTGTGACTTCAAGAGATTGTGTCTCCTTCTTCTGGTTGACAACAGACTCTGGTGGGCTGCCCATCCATAAAGGTCTTCCCCTGGATCCCACTGACTCCCCACTTGAGCTACTGCTGCTCTTCCGGCTGTTATACCCTTCCCCATCTTGGCTAGACTCCGCCCCCTCCACAACACCCTCTCTGGCAGGTGGCAGCTGGCACTGTCGTCTCTCTGACGACTTCCTCTTCTTCTCCGTCTTGACAAACTTTGACCCCTCTGTGGACTGGTCGATGTAGACTTGAGAGGACTGCATGAGCTGGTACCACCAGCCAGCCTGTCTGTCATGCCGCTGTCTTTCCTCATCTTTTTCCTTCCTCGTGTCCCTTTCCTGTCCATCCTCACCCTCTCCTTGGCTCTCTTGTCCAACTCCTTTCATTCTCTGCCCACCCATCTCCCTCTCCATGCAAAGACTGACGAACCCTACTTCCGCCATCATCTGTCTGGTAACAGTTGTTGCTCCTCCTTTCCACAAATCTGATTTCACTTCTGCACCCTCCATCCTCGGCCATGTTCCCTCTCGTCTTAGCCCTGTCCTCTCTTTCTTCCCGTCAGTGTTTGAGTCCCTGACCATTTCACTTACAGTTGTGCTCCATCCTCTCATCAGCTGGAAGGTAGAGCAAGCTGACTGGTTGACACTCTGGCCTGCAGAACACAGTTGCTCCTTGCGTCTGAGGTGCTCCTGGCTCTTTCGGAGGAGGTGTGGCTCAAAGAGCAGGTCCAGGTCAAAGGGGAGAAGCGACAGAGGCTGCAGCAAGAGGAGGAGCTCCTCAAAGACTGGCTGACACACCCCCTGTGACAAGGGCAGGAAACCCCAGGGGTTGTAGTGTGCTGCTATAATGTCTGAAAGAAGAGAACAGAGGATAAGATGAGAAATAACAAGGTTCATACCCTTAAGCTGACTTGTTCATCGAGAGTGAGAAATTAAGTAATTAAGAAATAAGTGATCAAGGTTACACAGACTCTTGCCTTCATGTATGAAGAGGTGATTGAACCAGAACTCCAACGACTTAAGGCTGAAATAAAAGGTGAATTATTATTGTGTTAATGAAATATTTGATTCTTAGGCTTTCTCAAACATCTTGACCTCTATGATGAAAAATTCTCAAAAATTAACATAAACCAACTTACTTGAGCAGACCAAAGATGAAGGCATTCAGTCTCATGCTTGGGCTAGTCAGCTCTGAAAACTGGCTCACCTTTGCAAACAGGCTGTGGAGAACACGAGTGGACGGGCCTAACAAACACAAATGTATACTATCTTAACATGAGTTACCACCATTACTTTGTTGTTTGTATAAGTGCTGTCACTGACTACTGTAAATAATACCGCATATCCATTTTGCAAGGGCATCTGAACAGTTTTTGTCTAGCCTGATTCGTATAGCATTTTGAAAATATGGCTCTCTTCTTACAGGTTTGTTTTGAGGGAAACATGAATGCAAAAAAAGACAAATAATGTACATCAAAGCACCGTGTTCTAACTGTCATGTCTTGACTCTCACTGATAGGTATTGAAGACATTTTGGTATTAATGACTTCTCTAACACTCGGATTCCACCTGGTACATGCGCGCTGCATTAAAGCTGTGCTACGTTTGTGTTCCTTCCAATTTTGTCAACCCCCACCAGGAGCTCTACAGAAGCACAGCAAGCAGCTAGATGGGCAAGATAATTAAAAGATTACCGGTATGTGAAATCATGTGAGAATCTATGTGACAGTATTAGATTAGAACAACAACAACAACAACAAAAAAACTGTTGTTTTGACTGTCCAACATTGACTTGCTATTGATTTGACCATTTTGCTCTAAAATCCTGTGAATGTCCATCTTACACATGAACCACTCATTATCAATGGACACCCCATCACGATATAATACATTCATGTAATATATTTTCCTTAGGGTGGCACGGTGGTGCAGTGGTTAGCACTGTCCCCTCACAGCAAGAAGGCTCTGGGTTTGAGTTCAGGATCTTTCTGTGTGAGTCTCCATGTTCTCCCTGTTCCTGTGTGGGTTCTCTCTGGTACTCCAGCTTCCTCCCACAGTCCAAAAACATCAAGAGGGGACGAGGCTAATTGATACTCTAAATTGACTGTAGGTGTGACTGTGAGTGTGAATGGTTGTCTGTCTCTATGTGTTGGCCCTGCGATGGACTGGTGACCTGTCCAGGGTGAACCCCGCCTCTCCCCTGAAGGCTGCTGGAATAGGCTCCACCCCCCCCCCCCGTGACCCTTAACAGGATACGCGGTAGAAAATGGATGGCTAATGTGACATTTTCTTTATTTTATTGACGTCCTTGATTGTTAACCACATTCAAAATAAGGCAATGTTTTCTTCCCCTATCTGAAGCTTCTCTATCATTGTCTCAAAAATTATCTTGCCAATTCCAAATACAAGGAACTACATGTCAAAATCAGACAGCTCAAGTTTAGCAGTGAAGTTCATCGAACCAACTATCAAGTGTGAACTCTGATGCATTTTATACTATCAATCAAATGTGGAGCTCCCAGTAGATTGTAGACAGTAAAATGTTGGGTTGGCAGCATAGATGGCTTAAATTGTGCCCACAGATTGCATACCCCTCAGTGCATTTCACACAAAACTGAAATTATTTTGTGTAGTTAATTTTATAAGTCTGGTTCTGATTTAGACTCGTTTAATAGATACAATCCTTTGGGGCAGGCTAATCTGCTAAACAATCAGGGTAAATAACCATGGACAATAAAAGTAAATTTGGATCTCAGGAAAACATATCATTAAACATTTTCCCATTCTTTTTGAAGACCCCAGTTCATTCCTTGCTACTGTTCTTACCCAGCTGTGAGGAGGCCTCCACTAAGCTCCACGGCTGGCAACGCCGCTGTCCAATGATCAGGTCTAACACATAGGCTTTTAAACCATCCTGCAGCACCTCGTGCAGTGCTGGGCACAAGTACTTGAGAATGAGGTGCCCCACGTTGGGACTCACCCAACTGTTACCCAGCTTGGCCTGGTAGGATTGCACAAAAACAACAACAGATGAGAGAAATGAAAGTGATTTTCTTTTGCAAGCCAAGATTAAGATGTTTAGTTATTCATTGTATAATGGCATTATTCTCTTAATAGAGATATGTCATTAATTTTTGCCACACTGCTCACCACACACACACACACGCACGCACACACACGCACGCACACACACACACACACACTGCACACTGCACAGGGCACTACATACATCTATAAGAACACAGAAAAGCTGCTAATGAAAATGAATGAGAAAAAAGCTGCTCTGTTTTTATTGTGACAACATGATGCCATTGGAGAGCATGTGTTGCTTCCATTTGCTTCCACCTACTTCTCGTCTTTATAAACACTGAGGTTATTTGATTGCTGGTGTGTTTCGGAGGATGGCTGAAGAGGAGGGCACTGGGTCAGACGTACAACATGCCAACGACCTAATGTCAACATGGAGCAGTACACAGGCAATCCTATATTAGCTGTATTCTTTGTCTTAGCATCTGATTTCTAGAACCCAGCAGCAGGCCTCGGCAGCTAGTTAACTATTTAAATTACAGGTTATGAATCTGATTCAGCAGAATCTCCTACCTTTACATCTGGGTCTCTACTTGTGCCAAAGTGGGCCACAATCAGATCCACAGCTATGTTCACGGCTTTGACCAACCCTAAAAAAGTGAAGGAAGATAACAAAACAAAGATTTATGCTTATGATACTGTATTATTCTGATGCTGTTTTCATCTTCCACTTGGTCCTGGTTGGGGAAAATTTAGCAGGACATGTTTGCAAAGATGTGAACCTGGGTGTTCCAGTTGTAACAGGAAGTCTCGTTGCTACCTCAAATGGCTCTGAAGAACCCCCTACATGGCCAAATGGCCCTTTTACCGTGAGCGGCACTTGATTTAAAGGAGGGGTAGGCTCCCAGATTTCTATGTACTTTTTGTACTGAATTTGTCATGATATCTTGTTGGCAATCAATAAATCATGATGTTTAAAAAAGGAAGCCTAAAAACCCCTAATACATAAGGGATGCAGGGCCAAATTTACCTCCACCCAATCAAAAACCACTACCAGCTAGATTGGTTAGCCCATTTAGCTGTCCATCAACAGCCAAAACCAGCCCGCACCTGATTGGGCAGCTTAGCTGTCCGTCAAAAGGTTGACACTGGCCTAAAATGGGTACCAGTGCCTTGTTGGATAGGTGTTGGATGAGCAGCACCAAGGAGGACGAGCATGGAGCCAGAAGAAAACAGCAAAAAAAAAAAAGTCTTTTGTAGAACTAGCAAAAGATAAGAGGGAGAGGGATAAAAGGCTTGGTGCAACACAAGTGATTCTTGGGGATTCATTTGCTCAAATGAGGAGTCTATGGACACATTTCCACTGGCTCACTTCGGCTCAGGTCGGGTGGGGTCGGTATGGCTTGGTATTGGTGCGTTTCCACTAGCACTGGGTATCACGGCAGCGTGGGTAGACTCACCAGGGGAGACTTCCCCAGCGTAATTTGTGTGTGACACAACAACTACGATGGACGACATGGAAGCAGCGTTATGCCTGTTGCTCGGATCAGTGGTTTTTGCTTCAACTCAGGATAAGGTAAGGGATGACAGGCAGGCAAGGCTTCAAGTGACTAAACAGAACACTCAAGAAAATCAAGCAATTGATCAGTATTCCGCCGAGGCCAAGATGATACAAAGTAGATGACGCAAGCGGTTAAGTTACCCTATCAACACCCCGCTATGTGTTTACATCACATTTTAGTCCCTGCTCGGCTCGCTTGGAACCCCAGTGGAGCAGGGACCAAAATGGTAATAGTTAGTACCATGTTGGGACCAGTGGAAACGGGGCCAAACAGACTTGACCCCACCTGACCTGAGCTGAAGTGAGCCAGTGGAAACTCGCCCAAAAGGTTTGGCTATGGACGCGCAAGTAGCAGTCTTTCTTTTGGACAGGTAAGAAACCCATTTGTTGACTTTGCTAGCTAGCTATAGAGGCTATACTTACAGTAATTTATTGTCAGTGTAGGCTGTGAGCTAGAACAAAACGCTATGTAACGGTCGCTGATCTATTTAGTGACATAGTTTATCAGGGAGGGTGAGGAGGAAGGATTCATGATCAGAGTATGATTCAAAAAACGATTTAGACAGATTTATGCCATATTGTTGTATATTGTGCTTCTTTTGTCAAATTAAAAAAGGAAATAAAAGAATACGTTAAAAAAAGACAGAAAAAAAAAGCCGGCACCTACCATTATTTTAATCACCTTTCAGCAACAATCATGTCTCTGACCCATCATTGTCAGGAAGAAATGTAAAAATTCCATGTGGTTTTCTTTCATTTTAATATCGAAATATTCAATCAAACTATCTAAGACTACAAATTCTATCCAGACCCTCAGACGAAACCGCAAATTGTTTCACTTTGTTATCCTATCATTATCTGCTTTTCCAAGACTTGAAAATTCAGATTCCACAACTACAAACATAATGAAGGCACTTTTACATCTTACAATGCAATATGATCTGAGGGAACACAAGCAAAATGAGAGGGCTCTTTAGCAATGCTTTGTCCCTCCCAGCTCTGGGCTAATCACCAGCCAGAGGTAGGATTTCTTGCAATATCTCTGTAGGGCACAGTGGTGCAGTGGTTAGTACTGTCGCCTCACAGCAAGAAGGTTCCAGGTTTGAGCCCCGGGTTGAGCACAGGGTCTTTCTGTGTGGAGTCTGCATGTTCTCCCTGTGCCTGCGTGGGTTCTCTCTGGGTATTCTGGCTTCTGTCCGCAGTCTAAAAACATGCAAATGGGGACGAGGCTGATTGATACTCTAGATTGACCGTAGGTGTGGCTGTGAGAGTGAATGTTGTCCGTCTATATGTGTCGGTCCTGCGATGGACTGGTGACCTGTCCAGGGTGAACCCCGCCTCTCGCCCAAAGGCAGCTGGAATAGGCTCCAGACCCCACCCCAGGGTTTCAAGCTCTGGTCTTATAATTATCATCTTCTAATGGTCCAGATTGGCCTTGTTTCCTCCTTGTGTGATGGAACAACTTAAAATCCAGAAAGAGATGAAGAATGGGAAAAAGTTCAAATACTTCAACTTCTCTGCTTGCAACCACTTATGACACCATCCTATACTCTTGTCCACTTAAAATATTTGAAGTTGCCCTCTTGTGTCAATATAGTGTGTTAGCAGGTAATTTTGAGCCAAAGACTTGGACTTGGATACCAGAGGCTTCTTCAGTTGAATTCAAGTCCACTTGTCTACGCCTAACTCTTAGACTATCAAGAGCTGGATGACTGGGAACCTTCACCGAAAGGTAATTTTGACTTAACTAGTGACAATGTTAATTCACTTCAAAATCCTGACTTCCTAAAAAGGTTCCTTGTAAAATCTGATCGGTCAAAGAGCCAAGAAATTTCCCACAAATCCAGCATCTGCACTCACAGCAGAAATGGAATAAAAAACAAAACATGTGACATTTGTGCATTTACTTTGGTTGTTCAAATACTGAACCAGTGAATCCCACCATCTATCTCCCTTAAGCCTTACCTCTCTTCTGTGTCAGGTCAACCGAGATGTGAGACTGTGAGGAAGAGCAGGAGGATGAGGAGGTGGAAGCATCAGGGGATAGGCAAAACTCCTCTGGTGGCTTCTCTGTCAGGGAGAAGTAGTCTGGCAGGGAGTCATTGTTGCTCTGCTTCACTGATTGACCCACTGCTGAGACACAGATAATTAGACACGCAAACTCATAACATCACCTCAAAGCATTATCTAGGCATCCTAAAAAAGGAACTGAGGACAAGAGCCTCCTCATGAACCTCTTGCTCGTTCGTTATCCAAGAAACCATGGAATATGTATACACATCCAAAATAATGCATTCTTTAGAACTTGAACAAGTATATATCCTATAGATAATCTGACAGTGTGCTACTGCTACTGATTAACAATGAGCACCATTAAGCTGTCCTAGTGCATGGCCAGAATGGGCTGAAGGGAAATCGAACACGTTGCGTCTGGCAAGGCGGTGCCCCCTGCTCCTTTGAGCCTCCAAGCTACCAGGCACGGAAGGTGTTGAGACAGCAGACTGACTGCCAGAGACCCTCTCCACCCCCAGAGGGTTTCGGCGCCGGTATTCCCTCCACTTCAGAGCCTGGGGAGAGAGGTGATGCGCTGTTGGGGATGGGGTGTTGTTAGGGTTATGATGAAGGGGTGGGTAGTTAGGGATTACAGAGGGATAGTTGAGAAGATGGATGGAGAGAGTATTAAGGAAATAAGAATAAGGGAAGTGATAAAAAAAATTAGAGAAAGTGAGGAAAAGACAGGACACACCAAAAATATGAGATAAAGAGAGAGAAGAAGGAAAAAGAAAGGTCAGAAGCATATGTATGTCAAAAACTTCATCAAGACTTTCCAATAGTTGATTATGCTTTGGTCAATTTTTTTGTTTTTGTTTTCCATTAAGGATCGTACCCTGTAATGGAAGTTGTTGTTCTTACTGTATCATTTCCTTTAAGGTCTGAGCAACTAAGGGACGCTGCAAGTTGCTTACCTGTCAGAGGGAATTGCTGGATTGTTCGGAAGCCAATCGAATCTGATTTTTGTATATTGGTTGTATGTATGACTGCAACTTACAGTAAGAAAAATGCTCTGTGTGCACTTCATGCAGTTCAAACTCAGAGTTTTGCTTTCAAATACAAAACATTTTCCAAATACTGTATGAAGGTGTCAACTGAATCACAACCTGAAAAAAATAGCAACAACAAAACAAATACCTTCTGCCACTGAAATACAACCTGAAGAAATGAAAGGTGACGTTCTCAGACTTATTAAACAGAGTTATTCGTCCACTGACATTCCACCCCAAAATTTGAGGGTTTGTATTCAACTGTGACCATGGCGTGCATATGAAAGCAAAACCAACAACACTGAAAAAACTACGATTATAGTAGGGCCCAACCGATAAATTGGCCAGCAGATTTAATCAGCTGATGATAGCCATTAGAGCATAATCAGTAATTGGCCTGAAGTTGGCTGATTGACACCGATTTAACACATAACTTTCATAGTACGCTCACTCAGGCAGCTGCATGGTACCTGACTAGATAAGACTGGAACAATTAGGATAATGCTTCATCACCGTGCAGAAACTGTTGTGGGCTGCGTTTACCTTCAGCAGAACAAGGACTGCGATTTTTTAAACTTATGGTACTGAGGAGGTAAAAGCGTTTCTGGGTGAAGTTATAACTTCATGGAGGAAAGAAAATCTTAACTCACATTGAGGACATCCAAGAAGCACATTACAAATCATGTTTTACCAGAGACTTTTGTGACACTGTTCATCCATCTGCCTGTTACCAACAGATATACATTTACTGACCCCTAAATTAGACACTGTGCAATGGAATGAACATCAATAACAGTCCTACCATGAATTCTACTTCAATGAATGTATTACTTAGTAAATGCTGACACATTCATATACATATCAGAAACTTCTTTATGTTTACTGAGATGATAGTGGGTGTTGACCTTCAATTTAAATCTTTGTAACAAGTGTTTGGAACTACATTTAAGCCATCAAAAGCAGGTATTAAATCTTTATCGGTTGAACCCTAATACACAGATATAAATATACATATATTACACTGAACACACACACACACACACACACACACACACATACACACACACACTTACATACAGTCAAAAGTTTAGACAATCCTTATTTAATGTTTTTTCTTGACGATTACCATTGTAGATTCTCAGTGAAGGCATCAAAACTTTGAATGATGTGAATTATGTGGTAAACAAAAATGTGTGAAATAAGTCATGTTTAAAGTTTGACTAGTTTGTATTTTGCTTTGTATTGTTCTGTGTTTTAGTATGTTGATTTTGATGGATGAAGTGTCTTTGCATACCTTGAAAAGCGCTCTATAAATAAAATGTGTTATGATTATAACATAGGCGACACAGCACTGTCGCCTCACAGCAAGAAGGTTACGGTTTCGGGCACGGGATCTTTCTGTGTGGAGTCTCCATGTTCTCCCTGTTCCTGTGTGGGTTCTCTCTGGGTACTCCAGCTTCCTCCCACAGTCCAAAGACATCAAGAGGGGACGAGGCTGATTGATACTCTAAATTGACATTTATCTGGGCTCTGATCTGAGGTGCTGTTAACTTGCGATTTCTGAGGCTGGTGAATTGAATGAACTTATCCTCAGCAACAAAGGTGATTCTTTGTCTTCCTTTACTGGAGCAGTCCTCATGTGAGACAGTTTCATCGTTGCGCTTGATGTTTTTTTTGACTGCATTTGGGGACACGTTCAAAGTTTTTGCAATTTTCCAGACAGACTGATCTTCAATTCTTTAAATAATGATGGACTATCTTTTCTCTTTATTTAGCTGATTGGTTCTTGCCGTAAAATGAATTTTAAGAGGATGTGTTCAGGAGGTGACGATATCATAATGCTCATTGGGAGAAGACCAAGGGTTTGCAGCACTGTCAACAAAGCAAAAGGTGGCTACTTTGAGGAATCTAAAGTATAAAACATATTTAGGGTTATTTAACAATTTTTTCTTCGCTACACAAATACACGTATATCTTGCTTCGTATATTTGATGTCCTCAGTATGTATCTAAAATGTAGAAATTAGTAAAAATAGAGATTAAAACATTGAATGAGAAGGTGTTTTTATATATATACATATATGTATATATGTATGTATGTGTGTGTGTGTGTGTGTGTGTGTGTGTGTGTGTACACACACAGTTCACCTTTTGCAGCCTCGCAGTTCTGCAGATTTTTTTTGTAGTGCAATTTTGCATGCAGGCAGAGGAAGATGCTAACCATCGCACAAAAAGTTTGACTTCTGGACATGCTAAAGGAAGGTAGAAGTCATGTGGCTATAATAATTGTAAAAAAAGCTGTGTATATATATCTATATCTATCTATATATCTATATCTATCTATATATCTATATCTATATCTATATATAGATATATCTATAGCTATATATCTATATCTATATATATATATATATACACACACACACACACACATATATGTAAACCCCCCCCCCCCACACACACACACACAGAGTATTGTATACCTTTGTGCTCACTAAAAAATATTACAAAAAATAAAAATAAAATAAATAAATAATAATAATAATAAAAAATATATTTACAACCTACCATTGTGTGTCCTGGCTCCAAGTACTTTGCTTCCATCCAAGTGCTTTCCAGACTCCAGGTACCCCAGTGGGCTCATTGTGTCACCAATTAGAGATCCATGGTGGAAATAGTGTCCCTGCACAACCGGCAGTATTGGTGGCACTGCACTTCTCTTTGCTCCAAGGGATGATGGTGGAGGGGTAGACTGTAATGACCCTGAACCCACACATAGTTTCGTTGTTGGGGGTGTGTGCAGGGGCCCGAGGCCTGCCGAGATGGGACAGGAGAGACTGTGTGGTGGCTGAGGGCTCGGGGTGCAGGTGGAGCATGTCCCAGAGCTGGGTGCTCCCTGAAGGCGTACTGGGGAGTAACTCCCAAGAGGTGAAGGTCTTACTGAGCTGGGTGCAGGCACAGCTTGGGTTACAGCACCCTTTTGCATATGTGCATTTTCATTTGTATCTTCACTGTCCTCCCCTCCTGTTCCTGCAGAGTGGGCCTGCATCCCTGACACGTAGCCGGTGAACAGAGGGAGCGGCTTGGGCTGTGGGGGCTTTGAGGCAAACTGATGGTGGAAGGTGAAGGGCTGGATGGGTAAGGTGGTGGGCCGTTGGTCCTTAGTGTAACGGACCACTGTTGGGTGGCTGTCTGAGGAGCTTGAGAGTCCACCTGGATGAGCAAATGAAGGACAGCAAAAGGAGATTGGCAAAAATTGAAAACAAAAAAGATGATGGTCAGCATATATAGTCAGTTAAACTAGTTTATTTTTCAGATAACAAGATAGTTTTTCAGTTAAGGGATGTCACAAAATGTAGAAAAATGAGCATTGTCATCTTCCATTTCCACCAGCAATATTTTGGGTACTAAGCATGTGGGCACCCTGGCTGGTTAACTTGCTCAGTTTAAGCTGATTTGTTTGCTGTCTCTTGGTCTTTGCCTTTCTATCACATGCACATCAAGTTTGTGGTTACATTGTGTACTTTTCTGCCTTTTTTTGGGGAGTTTGCAAATTGTGTTATATATATATATATATATATATATATATATATATATATATATATATATATATATATATATATATATATATATATATATATATAAAATCAATTTCTTACTTCAAAGGCACAGTAACTGCATTTCCAGTCTTAACATACAGGATTTGATCTCATGTAAACAAATATTCATTTTTAATGTGATTGCGTAGGCCCTCTTTTTGCAATAAAGGGTGAGTTCTGGTATAAGCCACACCTAGGTCTGGTTTTATATTCAAATCCAGATACAAATCATTTTAGTGGTTCAACAGATACAAATAATGACATCTCTGTTGCCCCTGATAGGTGAGATAACTGTACACCTGCTACACTATAAATCTTGTAGGTCATTTTTAAAAGCAAAAATGCAAATACCAATTCCTTAAAATAGGCACAAATCTCCACTGGGACAAAAAGATAAACTGAAAATTTTTGATGGTTAAAAGGTGAAGATTGCAGTGACAGGCAGCCATAAGAAGCATTATGTGCATTTCTAGATTTCTGATTTGATTTGGAACAGAACATCCTTGGGTCTGGCACTGAAACAAAACTTAGCAATCCCGTTCCAATATATGTCTGATAAATGACCAACTGACAATTAAAAGTTAGTAACCCTAAGTAGCCCTAAACATATATAGAAATTTCAAAATATATTATGGTACAGAATGGTAGTACAAGCTCAGGGTTTTTCAGCATAAACTATACAGTATCTTGATTGCTTGTCTAATGCTTAATCAGCTAATCAACTATGATTTCATAGGAGCAGACTGACACCAAACAGATAACACAGAATTGTCCAAACATGAGTCAAAGCCCACAGACAGCCATGCATGTTAGAAACATGTTCTAACAGGCCCTGCACACGCACACACACATTTACACACACACACACATTAAGACAAACACTCATTGGCAAAACCTGAAGACACTGCATCAGCGAGGAGAAGCCTTTTCTTGTACTGTGATTGTATCTGAATGTTTTTTCTGTAAGTGTGTGTTCCTCAATCCAGTGCAGAGTGTGATAGACAGGAACGTGTGTGACGTTGATAGCTTTGCGCAACCTGTTTATCACTTTAAGACCAGCCCTTGCTGCCTGGGCTAAGTGCAATGACAAGTTTCTGCCACAAGAGGAGGTGTTGACTGTGATGTCAGCAGGATGACAGAGGAAGGAACACTTCACACCCTGCAGGCTTAAGCTCCCACTGGGGATAGGGGGGAAGAACACTCCCACTGTCTCTCATTTATCTGCTCTGTCATTCCTCTCATTGCCATTTCTGTCATTTTCTCTTCCTGCCTATCCCCTTTTCTATGTGCTCTCATTCTTTTCAGCTTCTCTCTTGTTTTGGATGCACAATTAGACAGCCAAGGCTTTTTTGCTATCTGCAGCACTTTGCTTCAAGTTTCCACCATCAGCAAGGGAGCTGCATACTGAAGGCTGCATACCGTCACAATTATCTGAAGTCATCACAGTTTAATGTGAACACCGTCACAATTGGTTGCATTTTCAAAAACATTTTCCTTTCCTGAAAAGGATCATCATTTTGTCTTTGGTCTCAATGTTGCAGTAAAGTTAAAAGTTCTAACTCAAAGACATAAAATATTATCACTTCTGCTCAGTGCTGCCATCTAGCACAAATTACTACTTTAACCCTCTTTCACTAAATACACTGAAGAGCCAGGCTGCACGGTGGTGCAGTGGTCAGAACTGTTGCCTCACAGGGCCCGAGTCCCAGCTCAGGCACGGAATCTTTCTGTGTGAGTCTCCATGTTCTCCCTGTACCTGTGTGGGTTCTCTCTGGTACTCTGGCTTCCTCCCACAGTCCAAAGACATGCAAATGGGGACTAGGCTGATTGATACTCTAAATTGACCATAGGTGTGACTGTGAGTGTGAATGGTTGTCTGTCTATACAGTACATGTTAGCCCTGCAACGGACTGGTGACCTGTCCAGGGTGTAACCCGCCTCTTGCCCGAAAGCTGCTGGGATAGGCTCCAGCAACCCTTAACAGGAATAAGCGGAAGAAAAAGGATGGACACTGAAGATTCTTGACTTTTTTTAGAACCTTCTGTACAGGTGGGCTGCAGACTGTCTTTAACATATTACTAAACAAGGTTTATATTAGTAGCTTTTCATTGTTTTATTATGACATTAAAATTAAAACTATACGATTACGGCAGGCAGCACGGTGGTGCAGTGGTAAGCACTGTCACCTCACACCACGAAGGTTTCAGGTTCGAGCCTTGGCTTGAGCACGGGGTCTTTCTGTGTGGGATTTGCATGTTCTCCCTGTGCCTGTGTGGGTTCTCTCCAGCTTCCTCTCACAGTTCAAAGACATGCAAATGGGGACTAGGATAATCAGGTACTTTAAATTGACCGTAGGTGCGGCTGTGAGAGCGAATGGTTGTCTGTCTCTATGTGTTGGCCCTGTGATGGACTGGTGACCTGCCCAGGCTGAACCCCACCTCTCGCCTGAAGGCTGTTAAGATAGGCTCCAACCCCTCCGCAACCCTTAAATGGCGGGAAATGGATGGATGATTACTGTTACAATATCATATTAATAACCAGTTTATCATTGTGTTAATCATCAAACAATTCCTCAAAGGCCAATTGGATCTCTTCAAGTGTCCTCTTAAAATGTTCTTATTGAAATGACTTAATAATGCAGATATAAATCCTGTTAATTATGTTGGTACCTCCCTCAAGGTAAGTTTTGATAGTAAACAGCTGAAACGGATCTGTTTTCACATTTTATGTCTTGCTTATTTTTATGGGAATATACAGTATGTAGGTGTTTTGTGTGTGTGAATAACTGCAATGTACATCTTTTCATCCATACATTTCCAGCAGAGGTGGATCTGTTCCCAAATCCAAAGTTTGCCCAGGGTTAGATTCTTATTGTGGTTAATGGGTCACAATTATTTTCAATTTGCTCGATACATCACAGACAAGAAAAGCACACCAACATGAGCAGAAATGCTACCTTACTTTGTCATTTTAGGTTGCCATGGCATCAGTGCCTGTATCATTTTCCATACTTTCTCAGCTAGGGCAGAGCTGATGAGTCATCTGTGTGTATGTATGTGTCCGTGTCACCTTCACTTATAGTTCCACAAAACAAGGCAGCAACAACATGTTTTTTCAAGAAATGTAATAATGATGATAAATCTATTTATTTACTAATGAACAAAAAAACTGATGAAAGCTATTTTGATGATTCACCATTATATTCCAGAAGAAAATTGAATGAACATTTTTCATTGTATTGTTATGCTCCTTCGACAAATGTGAATGAGGAAGAAATAATCATCTGATGGTAAAAAACAATCATTTGCAACCCTCTGAAAGTTGCAAAGTTGTTCGAGACAAAAGACTGCATAAGCAGAATCCACATTTTAAATTGTTGGACTCAAAACTGACTAAAAGCCCTCATGACTTAAACAGTAACTCACATTTCTGAATTTTAGGAAACAAAAAGGTTGGATGTGAACAAAAATCCAGCTACTGATCAAGATATGTATTTAACAGACTTCGAGCCAAAACTAGGAATAGACCAACTTAAATGCAATGGTATTTTCAAAACTGACAATCACAGTGTGTGAACACAAAAGTGTATTGGACATCATCAAATGCTGGATTTCCTTCTTTGTATTTGTTTTTTCTGTTTATTCAAACCAAGCTTGATGTATATGATGTATCATTTCTACAGTAGAGAACAAGTCAAAGTTCTTAGTCACAATATGCATATTTCAGATCAAAGTCTAACCCTCAGCGCTGGATGATTCAGTGAGCTTGGCTTCTACAGTCTGGCCCCTAATTGGAAGGCATGAAGACTGAAAATGACTCACTAAATATACAGAGCCAAACAAATAAACCACTGAGTAAGGGATAGAAAATTAACTGAATTCCATTATTGATTATGATTTCTGCTTCATGAAAACAAGATAATAGAAGTAAAATGATCATTTTGTCTTGTGCTTTGGATTGTTGTACTTAATCTGGTGCTGTTGACACTGGTGCACACTATGCTATCCACAAAGCCCAAACAGTGTTTGCTTCATCTTGTGTTAAGAAGATGGAGGAGGAGGGAAATATAATGCATCTCTGACTGTAAAGAAGATGGCCGTAAGACAGTCTATGATTGAGAAGACAGGCAGTGCCTATCAAGTCATCTAGAAACATTTAAAAACACATTTAAATAGTGTGCAATTCTGGCTGCACCACGCAGCTACAAGAGCAAATTGTTTAATCACCTGTGTCAGCTCATAATGGTTTCTATGGGACTGTTGACACTTTTAACAAATTAAAATGTGTTTCACATCTCACATGTCTATCCAAATAAATGCTCACATTACTTGCATATTTAAAGTTTTAATTGCTCCATAATGGCTCGTATTTATTGCAAACATTACATACATGTCAATCTGTCCATCCAGCCATCACCAACTACTCATACTGTTTCAGGTTAACGGGGGTGCTGGAGCCTATCCCATCTGTCATAAAAAGGATGCCAGTCCATCGCAAGGCCACATATAGAGACAGACAACCACTCGCACTCACCTATGGCAATTTAGAGTCTCCAATTGGTGAAGGAGGAAGTCAGAGTACCCAGAGAGGAACCATGCATTAAGGGGAAGAATATGCCAATTGCACACAGGAAGGCCCTTGTTGGCCAGTGAATTAAAATCCTGAACCTTCTCGCGAGGCAACAGTGTTAACCACTGCACTACTGTGGCACCCATTACACATGTATATGTCTCAACATATATGGAGATGAAACAGTGTGCTCATGCAGTATATGGGGCCAGGTGGTCTGACTTTCACATGTCACAAAGCCACTGGGCGGGCCACAGGCTTCGGCCCCGCTCGCCCTCTCTTGAGGAGAAGAGAAGAAGATGGCTGATCATCATGTATGTGCTGTAGCAGGTTGCAATGCCAAGGAGAAAGTAATAACATTCGCTATCATAATCTACTGAAACACTTTGCTGTGAGAGAGCAATGGATAAGGTTTCTTGGTCATAGCTATATAACGAACAACTCATTGGTTTACAGTCAACACTTCACACAAGACTGTTTCACCAACTGGCAACAGAAAAAAATGGGCTTCAACAGCAAGTTAAATTTGAAGCTGGATGCTGTGCCTTCCATCAACACACCATCAGATGTACAGCCCGTATAATTATCGGTACATTTATTTTTTCTGTTGGGTGCTAATAATTCAACCGAGCCTGCCCACCAGGTCCTAGAGACCTGGTCCTAAACCAAGTGACCCAACATCGGAGGGGGTTCGCTTTTATCCACCAGGAAGGACGTGTCAGGCAGCCGCCCATCCTCTTCCCAATTGCCAACTGCCCCAGAATAAGACCAAGATGTACCGTCCACCCCAGCGATCTTGCAATGGAGCCCCCCTGCTGTGTGGACATTCAGGACAGCGAGCGCATAGGGTTTTAACCTCTCCAGCGAACACAATGTTTCTAGACCTCCATTTGAGGTATCCCCCCGCTTTGTCGTGCACTGAGCAGCGCTGTCCCCATCCACAACTCAGAGGTGAATTGCTAATGAGCTACTGGTGCTCTGCAGAAGCAGAGTCCTGGAAAATGGCACAGGTGTTGTGATTTTGGCTAAAAACTTCATAATCACAATTTAAAGACCACTGAGAATGCTCTAAAATAGCTAAAAGGGAGGATTATATTTTCTGGTGTATCAAAATAGTAATGCACCATGGTTGCGCCAGACCATGCCTCACTGACATATTTAAGAACCTGCTGGCGTAGATAGTGTACTAGTTCATTTCCTAGTAAAAGGGTGAAAGTACTTGCCAAGAAAACTTCATTTGCACCTCCCTGCTTCATGCCTACAACAGAGGCCAGTATCTACAATGTGTTTACTTGTTGCTGTGGATATTTCTGACCAACATCTATTCATTTCCAACATTTCTATTTCAACTAGTGCAGGAATTATCATCTGTTTTGTGTGAAGCTCTCTGGTGTATGTAGAGGCAGACAAAAAAGATCAGCCGATGAGCCAGCCAGATGGACTTCTAATGAATGATGGAACAGTGGGATGATACCTGACCTCAAGATTAAAACGGAAGAAGAAATAGAGATCAAAACACACTGCTGCATTAAGCCTGGTGTTTGACAGCCATGACGACTAGAGGCCCTGATCAGGTTAATGGTTTTCCAAGGAAAGGTCTCAGCTGGTAAATAAAAACCAAGGTTGCACACAAACACAAAGTAAATACACGACTTAAATACTGCAGGTCCAAATACAGCTTAGTATGCTGTTGTATAGCTCAGTGAAGTTGGAGGGTAGAGGGGGTCTCTGCACCTTTCTATCCACGATGACCTGGCTGCTATTCAGAACACGTACGGCTGACTTCAAGCTGTCTTTGGCCCTAAGCTGAGGATACACAATAACTCTGTTCCAAACACGATGCAATTATCCAACAAAAAAAGCAACTTTTAACATGCACACAGTGGTGAAAAGGTGCAAAAAATGGAAAAATTGTTTACAACAGTCAGATTGTTGATCAGTGTTTATGCCTGTATTATGCAGTATTATTATACTGTCTTTCAATTCAATTGTTACTTTTATTTGTCCTAACCTTATGTTGACTTTGAAAGCAAAAACTGTCATTTTTTTTACTGTATGTTAATAGACTGACCATATCTTGATGTTATCCTCCATGATTTTTGATGTTTGTTGGGTACAGGGATGGGCCTAAGTAATTGATTCAACACTGTTATGTGGAAAATCAAGCACTTCAGTAAGACACTATATGGATATTTTGAGTCAGACAGGCATTTCAGACATGGTCCTCCATCCATGATCAGTTAGCTGAAAAAAAAAAATCAAGTGCAATGATCTTATCTTCAAAATAAACCAGCAATGCTTTATTATTATTATTATTATCATTATTTGTTTTATTACAGCTGGTTTTGAGCACCTTACTCCTGAAAAATTCAGAGGAAGTAAGTTATGTATTGCAAGCTTGTTTTTCGTACTAAAGCTAAGACTGCTCCTTCTCATGTGTGTGTTCTGTTTAGCCAACTGATTTTGAGCTTTGCCCTATGAAGGTATGATGCCTTTCCATCCCCAGTGACCCAAAACATGATTAAAGGAGCAGGTTACAAACCTTCAGCCTTGGCCCGAATCTCCCTCACTCCTTCCAGGTGTCGCTCTATGCTACCTTGGCTGTAACATCTGGTGAAAGGTACAGGTGGCAGGCTGTGAGCATCAACCTCAAAATGCTGCTCCAGAATTGGAGAAATATCCACAGATGAGTGGGAGAGGGTGGAATAGGTGGATGAGAAGGGATCTGCTGCTGCTTTCATGGAGGGCGAACACCCTGAACCTCCGTTTCTCCGTTTGCTTCTAGCAATTTCTGCAAAAGAGGTGACCCGAGGAGGTGGAGGGGCTGGTGCAGCCCCCTCACTGAGGCGAACAGGGCAGCTCAACATGCGCTCCAGAGATCCAATCCGAGGAGAGGGAGACTTGTCCAGGTTGCGGTCATAGCTGCGAGAACGGGGGCGGCTACTGGAGGAGGAAGAGGCCCTGATAACACCCTGTTCATCCAGAGGAGGGGAGATGTTGACATATACCTGGCCTTCAATTGTGGCACAAGCAACGTCATTCTCAATGGCCACCTGCTGATTCTTCTTTGTCTCTTCATCATCCTCATCATCATCACCATTCTCTTGCTGAATGGAGAGAATCATGGTTAAAAAATAACAATAATTACATGATAGTTCATACCAAGAATGTGATTGGTCTGGGCTATTTCACGTCCAATGTAGCAAAATAGTTCACTTTGAAAGAGTCCTTAATAAATAATCTGGATACCTTGTTTCACCTTACGGAATGGTATCAGTAATTTTGTATAATATGTTGAGTATACCCTCAGAAGGCAAGGCACCTGCTCATTAGCGCAGGGTGACATACAAATTTTGCCTTTTTAGCCACATCAGTGAATGATACAAATAAAAATAACCACTTGTATCACTCTTAGAGAGTGTCAGAGAAAACCCAAACTCATATTCAGCTCCCTCATAACTTGTTAGCTTGTTTTTATGCACACTCTCCACAGTCAATCCTAATGTGAGTCAAAAGTTTAAAATAATTTAGTGTACGAGGCAAATACAAGATTGAAATAAAAGGAGGGAGGAGCTTTGCAAACACATCAAAGTCCATTGAGGATTGGAAGTGTGTTCAACACACTGAATTAACATCTAGTCTCCATGTCTGTAGTCTGTCACTTACCCTAGATGATTTTCCATCCTCATCTTCCTCCTCCGCGCCCTCATCATCAGCTTGCTGCTTGAACAAGAAGTACTCACTGGGCTGTGTAGGAGTGGGGCTGCCCTTGCTATGCTCATCAGAGCAGCTGTTGACCGAGGACCCTGCAGGACTGGGGGATGACTGGGACGAAAGGTCACAGGTGACCAGTTTGTAGTAGTTCTGGGTGGCGACAACCAGACGGGCCTGGCTCTGCAGACATGATGCAAGGTCACCAGATGACCCAAAATGTGGAGGGTGGTAGGAGTTGCAGTTGGCATCAAGTTCAAGAGTGCTCTGGTGCTCCTCAGAACAGGAGCAAGTGGGGAAGGTGGACAGATGCGGTTCACAGAGGACAGGGAAGGTATTACCCAGGGAGGAGGGTTGTTGCTGTGAAAGTGGGGGTTCAGTAGGTGAGGTGTGAAGATCTAAATAGAAAGCACCCGCAGTAGTTTCCTGCTGCTTTCCTGGAGGATCAGAAACAGATGATGTACAGGAGTGACTTCCAGAGCTGTTGAGGTTGGTGGGCACAGTGACTGTGGGCTTTTCCGGGACACTGTTGTTCAGCTTGTTGTAAATGGCGCTGAAGTTGACCAGGACACCGTCTGAGCTGTTGCAAGAGGAGTCACTACCATATTCTTGCTGGCACTCCAAAAAAGGTTCTGAGAAAGCTTCAGGAAAACGCTGAGGGTAGTTTTGAGAAAGTACACAGCAAGAGCAGTGCTGGACTGAGTAGGTGGAGGAACAGGAACCTGTCTTACTGCTTCGCCCACACCGCATAGGATGATCTTCATCTTCCTCATCATCACCCCAGTCTTGCTCTCCACAATCCATGGACATGTTAGAACCGCTGCTGCCATGGCGGCGCTGGCTGTCCAACCGCAGGATGTCCAGGTCCTCCAGCTGGTTGGAGAGATCTGAGACAACAGCACCCAGGGATTCACGGCTGCTTCCTCCCACTGAGCTATGCAGACAAAAAGGCTCAGGAGCAAAGCCAAGGTTGTGTAAGTGAAAAGGAGGGATTCCATCATCAAGAACAGGGTGAGTGTCGTTGTGAAGGTGAAAAGAGGAATCTTCAAGGTAACCACTCAGGTCATCACGATCATCCTCCTCTTCTTCATCATCGTCATCTTCTGTCTTCAGCAGGAATGGATTATGACGCAACGGATTCCTGCTTCTTGGTTTGGCTCTTGGTAATGTGTGAGCTGTGATCAGCTGGTCCTCTGAATTGCTTGAGGTAAACGAAG
This sequence comes from Aulostomus chinensis, assembly GCF_037954235.1. NCBI lineage: Eukaryota > Metazoa > Chordata > Actinopteri > Syngnathiformes > Aulostomidae > Aulostomus > Aulostomus chinensis. Next base: position 18,895,771 of record NC_141325.1, on the reverse strand, counting down.
AATCATTACTTGCCGTACTACCTCCCCTTCGGCCACCCTTCCTCTCTTTTCCTCCAATGTGGGAGGACCAGGAGCTGCTAGAGGTCTGGATCAGGCTGCTGTAGAGAAAAGCCTCTCTCTGGAGTACATCTCTCTCGGGAAGGGAAGTGGTGCGACTCAAGCCCAGGTTCTCTGGTGGGCTAAAAGGGTTGCTTCTCTTCAGTGAGCCCCCGCAGCCACCCTGCCGACCCCCTGACACCTGGCAGTGCACAAGGGGGATGTGATGAACAATCAGGGTTTCGCCAGACAGCTTTGGAGGGCTGTCCATGGTCTAGGAGGAGGGAGGGTGAGACTGGAGTTACACCAGGAGGCCCTGAGAGGATGATGGGAAGGCGTATGAGCGGTGTATTTAAAGTTTTGTTCACACTCTGGTTGCGGGATGCAGCTCTGCAGGGCTGCCAGGGATTTGGGAGGAGAGGTCGGGGAAGTCAACACCGTGGTCAGAGTGGTACATCTAGAAAACAAAGAGGGAGAGAAAAAAGATCTGAAAGCAGGCAAAAGTCACAACAAAATTAATCACACACACAATTCATTTACACGCTTGATGTTACATGACACTGTCACAGTGCAAACAGGAAATGGAAAGCCAAAAAGTAAATGACCATTGCTGGTCCACCTTAAAGTTCAGTCCACCTTAAGTGAGCAAGTGAACCTGTAAGGAGGTTGTTGAAGCTTCAGGGCACTTTTAGCCGTTGATAAATTTAGCATCACTTTACAGCTACAACTGTACATATACAGATCTGATTTTGATTGTATTGGTATTGGCATGACACAGGCCCAAATCACTGATTAGTGTAGATATATGAGTGTGATTTGATCAATTAACCACAAAATGTCCCATGTAAATGCTGATGTAATCAGTGAAAAATATGTTTCAGCATGCCGTCAGGAGAGAAGCATTGATAATGCACCAAGTTTGTATTTACCTCCATATGAAAGTAGGGAATACAAAAAGTAGACAAGATCCATTTGAATGCCTCAAGCAATATTGAGTCATTTCTTTTCAAAACACACAAAGGATCAATGAGACAACAGATTGCAAAATGCTCAGTACATGGTCAGAGGGTGTATGAAAGGAATAAAGGCACTCAAAAACACACCTATGTGAGGCCTACTTCCAGAGGATGGATGGATAGATATTTATTATCATTGTTGGTTGTACAACAAAACTGTTGAAATAATCCAGTTGCAGCATAGAAAATAAAATGCAAAGGTACACCTATAATCGTACACACACACACGTGCAAGCATTCACATCCATGTGCAAACACATTCATGATCATAAGACTTAACATGATAGAAATTTAAAAAAAGGAATTCATAAGTAGGGGGGGGTGAAATATTACATTTGCTACGGATCAGAAACCATGACTGCACTGAGTCCATTATTACTGGAGGATGTTTATGACGTGTTACAGGAATAGATGTGAAGAGGGGGTTTCCTTGTTTACCTCTCTGCATCTTTCATGTGAACTTTACTTCAAACATATACAGAGGGAAAAAGACTTGTGCATTGGTATCAGTATAGGAAGATCCCCAAGTCTGTGAAATCACAAAGAATCCCTAACTTCTGTTTAACATGTAATCACCAAGCTGAATAATGCTAATGGCATCACCAGGGGTCGGCTGTAAAGCGACATAACACACACAAATCTTCCTATTATACACTGCTCAAAAAAATTAAAGGGACACTTTGAAAACACATCAGATGTCAGTAGGAAAAAAGTCGTGCTGGATAGCTATACTGATATGGACTGTCAATGTTATCAATTCAACAGTACCCTGCTGGAACACATTTTGTAGGGCTTTGGAAGTGCTCATCCTGTTCCTCCTTGCACAAGGGAGCAGACACTTGTCCTGTTGATGGGTTAAGGACCTTCTGTCCAGTTCTCCAACAGCAACTACCTGTCTCCTGAAATCTCCTCCATGCTCCTGAGACAGTGCTGGGACACAAAGCAAACCTTCTGGCAATGGCACATATTAATGTGCCATCCTGGAGGAGTTGGACTGCCTGTGCAACCTCTGTAAGATCCAGGTATTGCCTCATGATACCACTAGTGACACTGACCCTAGTCAAAGGCAAAACTAGTGAGAAACAGTCAGAAAAGATGAGGAGGGAAAAATATCAGTGGCCTCAATCTGTAAAACCATTCCTGTTTTAGGGGTCTCTCAGCCCCTTCAGTGCACCTGTTGTTAATTTCCAAGGTTACTGGGTAGCCTCTCCATTTACTGGCCACCCTGCCAAACTCATATTAATCATATGTTTCTTGGTTAAAGTTTGCTTTTAGATCACTACTCTAGATGGCATCACCTTGACCCCAAGTACAATTGCAAGGAACCTTGGAGTCATTTTTGACCAGGACCTTTCCTTTGATAAAACATGTGACTAGGTCACTGGTGCATGCATTTATCACTTCTAGGCTGGACTACTGTAACTCTCTCTTGTCAGGATGTCCTAAATACTCTCTAAAGAGTCTCCAGCTGGTCCAGAACGCTGCAGTGAGGGTTTTGACAGGAGTTAAGAAGAGAGAACACATCTCTCCCACTTTAGCTTCTCTCCACTGGCTTCCTGAAGAATTTAGAATCAACTTCAAAATCCTTCTGCTGACTCATAAGGCTCTCAATGATAAAGCTCCATCCTATCTGAAAGAACTCATTATCCCTTACTGTCCTACCAGAGCACTCCGCTCCCAGAATGCATGTCTGTTAGTGACTCCCAGTCAGGGGTGAATGTGAGCCGGAATGGGCCGGAACGCAGTTCCGGTAAAATATTCACGGCCAGAACAGAGTTCCGTTAAAAAAAAGGAGGAGAAGGGAGCTGTCAAAACCCAATATTAAATAAAGAAAACGACATTTGAAGGCGGGCTGTACGGTGGTGCAGTGGTTAGCGCTGTGGCCTCACAGCAAGAAGGTTCCAGGTTCGAGTCCCGGCTCGGGCGTGGGATCTTTCTGTGTGGAGTCTGCATGTTCTCCCTGTGCCTGCGTGGGTTCTCTCTGGTACTCCAGCTTCCTCCCACAGTCCAAAGACATCAAGAGGGGACGAGGCTGATTGATACTCTAAATTGACCGTAGGTATGAATGTGAGTGTGAATGGTTGTTTGTCTCTGTATGTTGGCCCTGCGATGGACTGGTGACCTGTCCAGGGTGAACCCTGCCTCTCGCCCGTAGATGCTGGGATAGGCTCCAGCCCCCCCGCGACCCTTACTAGGAAGGAATAAGTGGAAGACGACGATGGATGGATGGACGTCTGAAGGCGGCTTCACACTGAACGTGGCAGACGCGGCGCGCTGTGCGGGGTGGGGCGCTAGCACGGGCAGCGCTACCGAGTTGCTGGGCTTGGTTTGCGCTCATGTGACATCACAGCGCGCCCACATACACAATGAATGGACTTCCCCCGCGCAGCCTGCGCTGTGCGCGTTCAGTGTGAAACCGCCTTGACACGGAGTCGTGCCCATGAGCGCATCTCCGCATGTGAGGCGTGTCTGGTTGGCTAACAGACACGTGGGTCAAGTGACCAGCATTGTTAGTTTTGATTGGTTAAAACCACACACGTTCTGCTTTCACAGAATGAAAAAAAGAAAAAAAAAACAAAACAGAGGGGAAAAAATACAAAACAGACGGCAAAAAATCTCTAACTACTTTTAAGTCCAGGCTTAAGACTTTCCTTTATGACAGAGTCTTCAGTTAGGACTGGTTCAGGTAGCTCTGAACCATTGATAGCTATGCTGCTATAGGCTTAGACTGCTGGGGGACACATCAGGTTACATGGAGCCCTTCCCTTCCCTCCTCTCCTCTCCTCTCCTCTCCTCTCCTCTCCTCTCCTCTCCTCACATTTTGAGCTGTCATTATCATTATCTGTTGCACTTTGTAGTTTGGCCTTGGTGTCTTACACTCTCTCTGTTTCCACAGATCCACTGGAGCTCCATCTCTCTGCACCAACCGCCGCCTGCATTCCCACATTTTGTATTGTAAACTGTTTTCTTCTCTGTAACAACATCTACTGCACGTCTGTCCGTCCTGGGTGAGGGGTCCCTCCTCTGTTGCTCAGCCTGAGGTTTCTCAGATTTTTCCCTGTTAAAAGGGTTTTCTATGGAGTTTTTCCTCAGTCGATGTGAGGGTCTAAGGGCAGAGGATGTTGTTATGATGCCATGTGAAGCCCTTTGAGACAAACTACTTGTGAAAATGGGTATCAGTAAGTATTTTCCCTATGAAATGTTTGTTCCAATTATGGTCCCACTTTGCGCAAAATGGATGAAAAAGCAAGGTATGCTGTTTAGGAGTGGCTACCTTTTGATTGACAAGTTATCACCATAATCAATATCGGAATCATGGCAATCAAGACCTTCATAATGGTGAGTATCATAAACCAGTGTGACATTAAACCTTTGTGATATTACAGGTTTATTAAGACCTTTATTCATTAATTAAGAGAAAATTCAGAGACTATTTCCAGAAAAGTCTGCTAAAATTTTCTAAATAAGTTCCAGATTTAAAGTGCAACAGAGTGGTACAAAAATATAAAGATTCATAATGATAACAACATGCAAAATGCGCAGAAGATGTTCCTCTAAAGCAAATTAAAGAGAAGATAAAGGCTAGCTGAGGCAGCAAACAGCAGGTCATAAGCTAAATGCTAGCATGATGGGACATATTTACCCTGGAAAAGGGTAATACCTCTTTGATGAATAACCTTTTTAGATGGAAAATTGGAATGGTATTTGGTACAAGAAGCCACAGATTCACCTTTCTTCAAGAGGAGCTAAACCTTTTTTCTCACCACTACCCACCAAGTAATGATGACAATCCACAATGACCTGCTACAGGTATAAATGAAGAAAATCTACAAATTTCAACCACAGATAATGAAAATACATTTTGTTACCACTATCCACTGAGGAGGTGTCATTTGTCCTTAAAGTAAAGTGCCCTTATACCCTCTTAATTTATGCTTAGTTGAATCAAACCTAATCATTCATAAAGACCTGTAAAGAGGATTTTGTGTGTGCTATAGGCAAGGTGACCACCAATAAGCTGTAAAATGCCAGAAAACATGGGGCGCTGATGAGATGTAGCCTCACAGTGTGAGTGAAGGGATCGTGTAAGCAATCGTGTGAGCAACAGTGTGTCACTGCAGTCCACTGGTCTGATGTAGGAAGCAGTGGCGGCTGGCTCACTTCCAACAAATTGCCCGCCTTGCTACATCCAATAAAGGAGACAACAGGCCTCTCCTAATACAGAAACGTCACCATACCTTTCTGTCTTCACCACCAGCAACATTAAAAGTCTCCAATGGCATCCACAGCACAGAAAGATGAGCGCATAGCCAATTGTTTTCTGGAGTTTTATCAATTAAAAAAAATCAATATTGTAACATCTGCTGATAAGGATTTGGGTGGTGATGCATGCAAAGAAAGGAGTACAATGAAATAATTTAGATAAACTCTAACACCTGGCCGTGAACCTGTTCCCTAAAAAATATTAAAGCCCTGCAGTCACTAATCAGCTACAGTCGGACTCACTTTGGAATGGTAAATAACATCTTGTTACAGTATTTCAGCTGGTATAGTCTAGCACAGGGGTTCTTAACCCTTTTTGACCTTGAGGCCCAATTTTTATAGTACAAAGCGCCCTAGGGCCAATTAAATATTAACACTGTATAAGTTTTAATTGGCCCCACTCTCTGTTTGATTTGTATACAATCATAAACCAAATCCATTTACTGTTTAACAAGCAAAAACCTTGTCAAATAAAATAATATGATAAAGGGGATCATCACAAAGACTTTTATTAAACATGTGTATGTAAACCCATAAAGACATAAAGACAAGGTAGCCGGCTGCAAGGTAGCTGGCTTTCAATGCACATTTAGAGTTTCCAGTCAGTGACACGACAGACTTCTTCTGTATCTGCAGCCCATTTTCCTTTCTCTTAAAAAAGTTTCACTGGCTTTCCCATGAGCGTTGGATACTTGATCTGAAGATGCAGCTGTAGTTTTGAGGGATTTTGTGCTTCGTTGGTCAGCGTTAGCCCACACACTGAGCTCTTGGCACTGCCCCGCTACCTTCATTTATGAAGCCATTGGACAAGGGATTGTTTTTACACCAAAAATTTAGTTTTTTGGGGGGGTGGGGGAGTGGACATTATATCCCTCGACACTCTGGCCGAGGAGGTGGAGTCGCTGCCATTTTTGACATAAGTTTAGTAAATAAATCCTAAAACCCAAAATAGGTTTCAATTCATTTGAAAGCCTGATTCTCAGTTTGTCTCATCCGGCCTGGAAAACTCTACAGCCACTCTTATTTATTAGTGTGTGCCGCCCTCCTGGTCCTTACTCTGAATTCTCAGAGTTTATATCCAGTTTGGTTCTTAAAACAGATAAAGTCATTATTGTAGGTGACTTCAATATTCATGTGGATTTTGATAACGACAGTCTGGGTACTGCATTTATGTCTCTTCTAGACTCAGTTGTTTTCCATCAGTCCGTTCATGAACCGACTCACTGTCACAACCACACCCTCAACCTCATCCTAACATAAGGAATTGAAGCTGAACATCTAGTTGTATTTCCATAGAACGCGCTTTCATCTGACCATCAATTAATCACTTTTGAATTTGTACTTATTGACTACACGCAACAAAGGAAAACTCTAGTTTCCAGATGTTTGTCTGATCCGGCTGTAGCGAGATTTAAGGAAGCGCTTCCATTGGCACTAAATTCAGTGTCATGTCCCATTGTTACAGAGGACACTGTTGTCAACCTTAGTCCTTCCCAAATCGATCATTTTATCGATAGTGCAGCAGGCACCTTACCAACAACTTTGATTGTATTGCCCCATTAAAAAGGAAAACTATGAATCCAAGAAAACAAGCACCTTGGAACAATTCTGAAACCATCCATCCATTCCTTTTCTTCCGCTTATCCTGTTAAGGGTCATGGTGGGGCTGGAGCCTATCCCAGCGGCTTTCGGGCAAGAGGCAGGGTACACCCTGGACAGGTCGTCAGTCCTTCGCAGGGCTAACATATACATACGGACAACCATTCACACTCACAGTCATACCTACAGTCAATTTAGAGTATCCAATTAGCCTAGTCCCCATTTGCATGTCTTTGGACTGTGGGAGAAAGCCAGAGTACCCGGAGAGAACCCATGCGAGCACAGGGAGAACATGCAAACTCTTGTCACTACCAGGCTGGATTACTGCAATTCCCTCCTATCAGGCTGCACCAGTAGGTCCCTAAAGACTCTCCACCTGGTCCAAAAAGCTGCTGCCCATGTGTTGATGAGAACTAGTAGAAGAGACCATGTCTCTCCTGTACTGGCTTCTCTGCATTGGCTCTCTGTCAAATTCAGAATAGAATTCAAAATTCTCCTTCTAACATACAAAGTCCTCAACAATCAGGCACCTTCATATTTGACAGAACTCATAGTCCCCTATTATCCAGCTAGAACCCTTCACTCCCAAGATGCAGGGTTACTGGTGGTTCCTAGAGTTTCTAAAAGTAGAATGGGAGCCAGAGCCTTCAGCTATCAGGCTCCCCTCCAGGTGAACCGTCTCCTAGTTTCGGTCCAGGATGCAGGCACCCTCTCTACCTTTAAGAACAGATTTAAGAACTTCCTTTTTGATAAAGCTGATAGGTAGGGCTGCTTAGGCTGGCCCTATAGGCTTAGATTGCCAAGGTGTCTCCCTTGGTGCACTGGGCTTCTCTCTCCTCCTCTCTTTCCTCTCTGTCCTCCTGCATGTATTATACATAAATCCTACTCATATGTGTTACTAACTCATCTTCTTCTGCGGAGCCTTCGGGCTCACCACATCCAAGATCCCGGGTGCTGCTGGAGGAGGCTACTTAGCTACCTGCTCACGTCCCCAAATGACCATCAGTCTCTTTCCGTTTCTCTCCCTCTTTATCTCTGCCCCTCTCTTTCTTTCTGTATATCTGTCTTTCTCCATTCTCTGTCGTTGTCTCTGCCCTGCTCCCCTGCTCTCTGTCCCCCACAGGTCAAAGCAGAAAGCCGTCCCCATTGAGCCTGGATCTGCTCGACGTTCCTGCGTGTTAAAGGGAAGGCTTTCGTCTCCGCTATTGCGGAATGTGCTTGCTCATGGAGAATTGTTGGGTGTAAATTCATTGAAGGAGTGTGGTACTAGACCTGCTCTACTTGTAAAGTGTCATGAGATAACTCTTGTATTTTATTTGGCGCAATCCAAATAAAATTAACTTGACTTGACTCTAGG
>NC_141325.1:18852500-18882500 GCF_037954235.1 Aulostomus chinensis | reverse complement strand
GCGTTATTGCGTTATTAATTACTGCCAAAAAAGTAACTTTGGCAGTAACTAATAATCAAACGCATTATTTCTAAAATTCAATAACTCATTTATAGTTACTAAACGATCCGTTTATTAGTTTATTTTACGTTATTTTCCAATCTCGGCTGAGCCACTGTGTTTACTTGGGGGAAGTGCAAGAGACAGGAGGAGAGTGAGCTGCTCTCTGTGGGCGTGTTTATTTATAACAGCAAGAACGCGCAAGACATCATGTCGGAACCTAGGGCAAGGTTCTTCACGTGGAAGTACGCTCACTACTTCTCCTTCGTTGAGCAGAAGGAGAAAAATGTTTATGTTAAATGCAACTTATGTCTTGGAACTAAGACCCTCTCTGCGGCCGCTAACAGCAATCTATTAAAGCATCCAGGCACGCAGCATGCGGCGGCGACGAAACTTGTTGCTAAAGCTAGCGGGTCAGGGACCGGCACAGATACCGACACAGATGTCACCTCACCCCGTGCACCTAAGCAACAGCGCCTGAGTTGTTCTTTTCAACGAGGGAGTGCTACTGCTAGCCAGGCTAAAGTTAATCAATCTCTTTGAAACATCTTAGTGTTTGTATAAATATAGACCATATTGCTTAGCAGAGTTCAGTTCAGTGATGAAAATGCATGTCAAGTAGTACAGAGCTTACAATGTTGACAGTTCTGAACTTTCTTTTGTAACTAAAAAGTTACTTTTCATAGTAATGCTTTACTTTTTGGTTTTAATAACTGAGTTAGTAACTGAGTTGCTTTTGAATTGCAGTAACTACTAACTATAACTAATTACTGTTTTGCAGTAACTAACACAACACTGATCATAAGTATCATAAGTATGAGTTCTTATCTCTAGAGCGGTCACCACTGGTGGTCCGCGGAGGTACTGCAGGTGGTCCGTGGAAAATTGCAAAATTAAATTAAAAAATGATAGTTTTTTTACAGTCATTTCTCAGGGAATTTCCATTAAGATTAAGAATATTTATATTGATATTTCAATTCATTAAAAATTCAATTATGTGTTTTAGTTTAGAAAACGGATGTGTGATGGCTAGCGTGTGGTGGCGCCAAGTCTCTGCAGTGACGCTCGAGCAGGCTCCCGAGTGTGTTAGCTAGAACCAGAACCACAACAACATGGATCGGTGGCTAAAAAGAAAAGAGGCCGTTGCCAATGATAATGAAGAAGAAGAAGCCAGTGACTCCGAGGAGGATACAGACCAGATTCTCATAAACCGGTAGATAAAAAGAAAAAGAAGGCTAACGTTAAAAGAAAGTACGACAAAAGCTACTTAGCTTACGGATTTACCTACACCGGCACAGAGCAAGAGCCATTGCCCGTTTGTGTGTGTTGCTACGTACAGCTGGCTAACGAAAGCATGAAGCCAGCCAACCTTCACAGGCGTCTGGAAACCAAGCATAAAGAATTGCTATCAAAGCCTCTTGTGTTATCAGTAGAATAGGCCTATACAGTAATTTGAAATGAGACACACGGAGATATGTTAACTCTGTTTAATGTGCTCTCACGGCCTGGTCTGAATGAAGGACGAGTCCAGAACGCCAAGGATCAGTATCACAACATACCAGTAGGTGGCACTGGGGGGCTATAATGTATGCAGCATACATTACAGACTGTATTTAGACATTTTTATTATGTTGTGGTCCACGAAAATTTTTCATGAAAAAAGGTAGTCCGCATACCCAGAAAGTTTGAAAACCCCTGCTCTAGAGCATCAGTTCTCTTCTTCTACAATCCATGATGTCTTGGCCTTTCCTTTCCCATCCCCCCTCAGCTTCACTAAATCTATGCTCCCTTATTTTCTCTGCTTCTCTTTCATCCACTGTGTGCACTGCAGAGTAATATGTCTTTACCTATTTCTGCCACACTTATCATCCTGATCTCTCCTTCCATTTCTCTGTCCTCCATGCTGCTGCATCAACCAATATCCAAACAAGCTGGACTGCAGATGGTTTCAACCAGAACAACCCATGATCCCATTTAGTTTATACACTCCCATGTAGGTAACAGTAGAAATCACAACCAAATCAGTCCATGTTCATACAATAAATCCTGCTGGCTCTGCACCCATTCTGCCACCTCATTAGCCTTGTTTAAAGTCATTTAAAAGCCCTTCACAAAGAAGGATGGCAGCATTGAACCAGCAACCTTCTGGTCACAAGCCCTTGTTTTAGCTTCAATTGATCTGAAGATTATTGAGGATGCAACTTACCTAAATAGAAAGGCCATTTGTGCCTTTCTGGGGTGTGCAAAAAAACAACGACAAAAACAAGATTCACATTAGAGTCGCTGTCCCTTCCCTTTCAATACAAAACTTATTCATGAATTAAAAAAAATCTCGTCATATTTACAGTCTTGTTTCAGCGTTGTTTCACATTTTCCTGACATATTTTTCAACTGCTAAACCTATAAATGGTGCCATGTTTAATCATTTCAACACTCAATAAAATGTTTACTGCAGCCAAATGAGAAAAGTAACTCAAAGCAGAATCAAATCTGCATTGAATTTAGTTTTTTAAATTGATGATGTCCAAGCAGCCCTCTGTTATCCTTTGCAGTGGAACAAAGGAACTTAAAATCCAGGGCAGGCCAGGCTACAGTCGTCTTCTACAGTGACAGTGAAGCATACTTGAGTGCCCTGAAAGTGGCAAAATAACAACAGCAAGCCAAGGGGCAAAAGCTGTGAGTGTGTACTTCGTATTGAAAGGGAAGGGGGAGTGTGTACAGGATACACAGGAAGTATGATAACCTATAGTACAAGGTACTAAGTGGAGAAGGGGTGGGGATTTATAAGCTAAGCTTTAGCTTATAAATCCCCACCCCTTCTACTCCTTTTCAAACATACAAAGGTTTTAATCAATTAGTGCTTCAAGTGAAATGTATTGTTCACATGTTTGAAATAAAGTATTCATTCATTCATGTATGTGACTCAAAAATCTCAAAAAGCTGCCACGCACTTAAATACCTTCCTCCCAGGATCATGTTATATGGCTTTATTCACATGTACACACTCACATCCGGTGGTGGAAGGTCAAAAGTTTCTCTTAAATAAAAAAATACAAATACAGGAATCTACTTTTTTTTTTTTCAATTTTCAAGCTATGTTGTGTGTAAGTAACGGTACAAAGGACAAATAATTGATAACTGGTGAACATGAAGGTATTTCAAACCTTCGCTTATTTTATAAACGTGAGAGACCCGAGACAGATTTAACCCTTAGGGACCCATCCATGCAAAGTGCATGACTGTAGACACACATTCTTCTCGCTCAAATATCTCTGAAATGGTTCAACGGAGATTGATCTCACTCATATCACGTGAAACTACACCGCTGCACCTTTCAAATGGTACCTATCACTTATTTTTGTGTTCAATAATTTGTTTGAAAATAATTCTTGAATTTGGCTGAATCTAATCATAAATGCAGTTTGCAAAAAGCTGTGCATTGATGTGCACTCCTTTTACTCTCGTCTAACTCACAAACCCTTAATCAGACAGATACGGCATGCATATCATATGAAATGGCAGAAACTGTGTTTTACAATGATATGACACATGCATGTGCATGGAATGTATTTTTAAAACTAGACTGATAAAAGACTGCAAAATAAGATGCCTTAAATGTTTATTCCAGTATTTAACTTGTACTTGTCAATCGCCATTAACACATTTACTTTAATTTGGCACAGAAAAGTTTTATATCCTCGCATTGGAGAAGCTGTACCGTGTAAATACTGAACAGCACTCCAACAAGCCAAAGGAAGTATTTAAATTGCACTGCTTTAGATAAGATAATGGAAATTATTCAGGGAAAGTAGATAACAAAAAAGCACCAGCATTATATCGACTTAGAGAGCTTTCACACATTCAAATCAGCAAAACATACAGAAAAACACTACACATCCACCCAAAGCAGGCCAGAGTTACATAACATGAGGAGACACATTCCAAGATCAGCGAGAGCAGCTGAACCCTGCGAGCCACCACTCCGAGCCAGCTTTCTTTCTTTAGTCATTACGTTGACTGGCGTTCTCTTTGATTTCATTCAGCGCTCTCTGACTTCAGCCACAGCCATTAGATTTGTATTTCTAGTAGCCTTATCACAGGTTTCCTCCCTCTTAAGTCACATACAAGCAATTTTAGTATTTTAAAGGTAGATTCACAAGCTTTTCTGATTTTTGGTTCAGTCCCTAAAATAAAATACCTGGCATGGCAACTTAATTTGCAAGATCACATGAGAATCCATGTTGCCAGGTTTCAAGCTGTACGCTTGTGTCCTCAAAGGTGGTTCAGCCAATTGGCTTCCTAAATAGACAGGCGTGTGGTTTAAATGTGACGACTGCCCGTTCAACTAGATGTTATGCTTGTGAATTTCAACATTTTTTTAGGTATATAAAAAAACTGTGGTTGCTGAATAGTGTATACACGAGATTACAGAGGTTGTAATAGATGTATGTAATCAGGCTATAAACAGATAAAAGCATAAAACGACTTGTTGTGATGTTGAAAAAAAATGTATGTGTGATATTTTTCACGCATACCATTAAGGCCAATGGAAAAAAATGTGCCCTCTCCTGAACGTGCTGTCCGACTCGTTCTCCACCTAAAACACTCACCGCTATTACCAGTGAAGCGGTGCGCCAGCAAGGGACTGGCTGGGAATCGGAAATATGACACATTGCTTGGCCGGTCACCGCTCAGGGCTGGTCATGCGGAAAACCAGCCTATTCTGGTCACTGGTCAGACTATCAGGGGATCCCCGCAAAAATGTAAGCATTACCAGGAGGAATCCACCGAGCCAACAGTGTTAGCTGACTCAATGAAATACAACAGACATGCACGTTGTCCTCTGTACCATTAGAGCAGCCAAGTATTTCTTTAAGCAGAGGGAAATACCTTGAGCACTGGTCTCAGAGACTCAATAGTTTAATGCTACATAGGAGCAATATTCCTCTGCTTGCTTCTACCTATCCAGTGAGTATTTTTGACTCCAGATTGCTTTCCACATGAATGGTATAATATACCCATCATTTAAAAAAACAACAACAACCCTGAAACGGATGACATAAACACGTACTCTAAAAGCACGTGATAGGAACACATAAATCAAGAGACGACGACCAAAGCAATTCAATCTGAGCAAGTTTACAAAACCAGTGGGCAGTTGGAAATTATCTCTGTGTGAAGGATTGACTTGGTCTGCATCACAGCCGGAACATGGCATGGCACTTCCCAGTGGAAATTAGAGGTCAAATGTGGAAATTCTTCTCTGTGTGTAATGAGGATATAAACCTTGCAATTGCAAGTCCAAAAATAAACATCAAACCTAACCAGACAGTTAGTTGAGTCTACCCTGTGTGATGGAGCTAAAAACGGGAAAGTGGTTAAAACGAGTGTGTCGAGCAAACATACTAGAAGGCAGAGCTCCTAGCCAAGAACTAGACCCCTCTCTCCTCTCCTATCCTTTACTGGCTACTGCATTCAACTGCTTTTATTTGATAAGTGAAATAGTCACAGACACAGCTGGATATAGGACAACTCATTTTCAGATGAATTTTATTTGTTCCTCTGTTAAAGAAGAGAGCACTTTATTTATTTATGTATTTTTTTAGGGTTTAAAGTTAGAAAAGATCCAGTAACCTCATGAAATTTGGAGGAAACTTTAATTACAAGTAATATTTTCTGTTATGAACAGCACGGTGGTGCAGTGGTCAGCACTGTCGCCCCACAGCAAGAAGGTTCCTGATTCAAGCTGGCACGGGTACAGGATCTTTCTGTGTGGAGTCTGCATGTTCTCCCTGTGCCTGCGTGGGTTCTCTCCAGGTACTCCGGCTTCCTCCCATGTAAAGTGGGGACGAGGCTGATTGGATACTGCAAAATGACCGAAGCCGTGGCTGTGAGTGTGAATGGTTGTCTGTCTCTATGTGCTGGCCCTGCGATGGACTGGTGACCTGTCCAGGGTGAACCCTGCAAAACCCCATTACAAATGCCTCAAGCTGTGGTGGCTCATCAAATCCACAAATGAAGAGCTGTGGAGGATAACAGACCAGGACAGCATAGCTACCACCATCAAAAGGAGAAACTGGAACTGGATAAGGCATACCCTGAAGGAGGACTCAAACAACACCACTGGACAGGCCTTAGACTACAACCCGCAGGGGAAGAGGAAACCCAGTAGGCCGAGAAACACCTGGAGACGTTGCACGCTCCAAGACCGTAAGAACATCGAAGTGAGCTGGCAAGAAGCAAAGGTCCTGGCCCAGAAGAGAGTGAGATGGAGAGCTCTGGTGGACGCCCCATGCCCATCATGGGGGAAAGAGGATTAAGTCAACTAAGTCAAAATTCAAGTTTGCCTACAAGAACAAGTCATAATTTGGCACTCATTTAAAACAACCTTTTGTACTTTTTCTTACACTGATATCTACTACATCAGGGATGGGTACCAAAGACTGGTACTAATTGTTACTGATTATGTCTGTACTCAAGTACCAACAGGTTCCTTGCCAAACGTACGTACGTTGTAAGTGTGAGCACAGACATTAGGAGAGAGGAGATTGATCAAACCATCTTTTTTTCACCTGCACACGTCATCACTGGCTTGATATGAGGCTCTCAGAAAACAGCCAAATTACCCAACATGCCACACATTTGACCTGCGCTGCACCACTGACAAAAACAATGATGTAATACTTCAATTTTGTTGAAATACCTAACGAATATTCCAACATTCAAAACATTCCTACCCATCCCTAACATTTTTATCGGAACTTGAATAGGTCGTGTCGCACATATGTCATACAAGGCATTGAGTGTCCCAATTTGTGGCAAAAATAAAACAAACTTTAGAGCATAATATTGAGAATATTGATAATTACTGATATCATTAAGCAGTATCGGTATTGATATTAGTACAAATAAAATCCAAACGTTACCCATCTCTACTGTACACACACAGAAACCAGCATCTTAGCAGTCCTTGACCTATGAATCAACTTAATGCCTTGGAAACTTCAGTTTTTAAACAACTATAATATTAACTAAGATAATATTGAGACCTAACTAGCGCCAGGTAGGGATTTTCTTGAAAGTAAGTAAGCAAAAAATCTTTAAGGATAAATGGCACTTCTTTAGAGAGAGGACAGAGCAAAATGAGTCTACATAAGAGGAGGAAGATGGCTGAACGCTCTTCACCTCTACTGTCCTCCTAAGATCATTATATCACAATATACTTATCATCATATGCTGTTAAAAAGGACAATGAAAGATTTTAATCACATATTTCTGATCATTAGTATATGATTGATGATGTTTTTGCACATATATTGCAGCAGACAACTTTAATCACCACTGATAACAGGATCTCCATCCTCAATCTATGATATAATGCATGAACCTCTAGCCACCAAACAGCATTAGGAATTAAGACCGCTTAACCTTCAAATTAAAAGCCTGGGGGTCAAACAGGCAGCGTCAGCAAATCTAGGCATTAAATCTGAGTTGTGAGTTCCATTGTGCCAAAGAAGCACATATTTACAGTTTGTTGATATTATCTGAATGATGATTTAGCAACCAAGTTGAGTTTGTTCGTTAACTTTTAATAATCCCCAACAATTACGCAACTTAGCTTTTATTTGAAGGATTCCAACGGAAGTCCTATTCCTTCATTAGGACACACTTGACAACGGTTGTTTCTCGTAATGCGGGATCAATATGGTGATACATCGGTTTACAGGCCACTGCTGTGCCAGTGATGAAGCATAACGTTTTATCAAGTCAGAACACATATCCTTTATTTGTCAAAAAGCTCTATACATGAATTCCACTGCGTTTTTGACTCAGATAAACACGATCAAACCCATCCCTTTGCACCCTTTGTGGCACTGCGTTAAAAAAAAAAAAACAACGCCGCCAACAAAGCTAGCAAGCGTCTGTCCTCCAAACATCGCCACTCGATCCAGCGTTCGACAACAATGACCTTACGATAGGGATTAAATAAAATGCGACAACATAAAAAATGAAGCTTCGTCTGTCCCGTTGTGACCGACCGAGGCATCATTTTTCAGCCTCCGATGCGACGTTGCTGAACCGAGCCTTTTCTCCTTGGCCCGTTGTTTTTTCTTCTTCTATAAATATATCGAATAACATTACATCACCAAAATCAAGATCGATCACACTCACCTTGTTGGTCATGGACATCAGTGGGTCTGTTTTCAATGTAAAATGTGTAGAAAACTGTAGGCCGGTGTGTTACTGCTGGTTCCAGTCCAATGGGAAAGTGTTTGTAAGCGACGACTGACTGCAGGACACACAACGGAGTTGCATCCCAGGATGGGCGGGGCCGACCGGGGCGGAGGAGCGCGTAACGTCAGCCTGAGGTCACAGCTTGGTCCCAGACTGATTATCTAACCTTGGCTCAGCCGACTGGCGAGTCCCTATCCCTGGCATCCAAAATTATGGAGCCCAGGGGAAGCTATTGTGTTGTTGGGTTTATTTTGGATGACACACAGAGAATTATTATTTATGTATTTCGGGTTCACAAAATGTGACTTGTTTCCTCAATTTGATTCATTTATGGTTACGAGATGTAAGTTTTCCAACAGTGTGAAAATATTTTATATCTGTTCAAAATAATGAATATTTTGACGCCACGAGTTATAACTTTTTTTTTTTTACCTCAAATTAGCTGTTTTGGTTTCACAAGTTATTATGTGTGAAACTATAACTATACTATTCTATAACTATTACTATATTTAATGGCCTATTTATTTATGGCCACCAGATGCAACTTGTTAACTAAATTTAATGAAGTTAAATTGATGTAAATTGCTCTCTTAGTTAGATAAATTTGTGGTCACATAAATTTAACTTGTTCAAAAATATAAAATAACTAAATTGAAGGAACAACTTTTATTGTCTGGCATCAAAATAACTAAGTTGGGATTGATAAACTACATCTTGTTTAATTCTCTTTCTCTCTAACACCTCTGTATCATCATGATAATGGGATAGGATGATGATGATAATAGGATGAAAAAATAAGAATCCTTTTAGGCCTGTTGTCCTCATTCAGGGATACTTCCTCTGCCATCTAGTGGTCACAGTAGCACAATACCAAAAAAAAAACAAAAAAAAAGATGGCTGCAATCTCAGGCGGCACGATGGTGCAGTGATTAGCACTGTCCACCCAAAGGATAAAGGTTCTGGGCATGGGGTCTTTCTGTGTGAGTCTCCATGTTCTCCCTGTTCCTGTGTGGGTTCTCTCTGGTACTCCAGCTTCTTCCCAAAGTCCAAAGACATCAAGAGGGGACGAGGCTGATTGATACTCTAAATCAGGGGTGGGCAATCATGTGCCATGGAGGGCCGTGCGTATGCAGGTTTTCCTTCCAACCAAACACTTTAACAGGTGATTCCACTGATGAACACACCCTCAGCCACAGAAGAGTGTTAATCAGTGGAATCACCTGTTAAAGTGTTTGGTTGGAAGGAAAACCTGCATACACATGGCCCTCCATGGCACATGATTGCCCACCCCTGCTCTAAATTGACCGTAGGTGTGACTGTGAGTGTGAATGGTTGTCTGTCTCTATGTGTTGGTCCTGTGATAGACTGGCGACCAGTCCGCGGTGAACCCGGCCTCTCGCTCCAGGGCACCTGGGTTAGGCTTCAGGCCTCCCCCCCGGATTTTGCAAAACAAGCTTTTGTTAGCCACAAAGCGCATGTTGGAGTTGACCTCGGTAGCAAAGGTAGCAAATTTTAAAAACAAAACTGCAAATGCAACAAAATGCTTCCAAGGTGATTTCAAACTGAAAAGTGTACAAGGGGAAAATAATAGTAAGATATTTATTTATACTTAAATGTATTTATCTTGAAATGGCACACAATTTTGACATTTTTTTTATTAAGAGTTACAAGCTACAATACTGCTAAACTGGAAGTACTTGTCAGGGTTGTCATTGGGACTTTTCCCGTGTTAAAAATGAAACAGCATCAGTCTACTTGTGGTACAATTTTGCTTCAATTTTTATTTTTTTTTTTTAATGTACTGGGCACATACCACTCTCGGGAGTAGAGGGATTGCTAAATGGAATTGTAGGAAACATTGACATGATGCATCGAGGGGGAATAAAGCGACCAGTACAGATTGCCAGCCACTACAGTTCAGAAGGAAACCCAAAAACAGTATACCATTATATCCTCTAGACTGGTGTCCAGAAATTTGTTCACCCAAATGACACAGTAGGTCATAGGTGAGTGACAGAATTTTTAGTTAAGACTGACCTGGGTCAAACTGAGCGACTGTGACTTATTGACATATTTGACTATGGACAGTGATCGTAGTCTCCATCATAACCTTGGTTAACACAGAAAATGGCACGTTTATATTAGCCTTGTCAAAGTTAGCTCCGCTACACAAAGACAGAGAATAAAAGGTAAAGATCACTTTTCTATGAGGGGAATTTTTCTTTCACAATTAAGATTGCTGTCCATCAGATACAACAGAATCTGATCAGGAAAGTAGGAGTGCCTCCGACAGTGATCATAAGAGCAGGGGTGATATTGACAGAGCCACAACACCTTCCACGTGTATGTACAGATCCAATTCAACAACTCGCAAGTAAATCCTCTGATGAGTACGACATTGAATCCCCAAACAATTGAAAAGCAAATAAGGATAAGCCATGTATGCATACATGTATACATACATACATACATACATGATGAAAATATTTGATGTGATTGAATTTTGATAGTCTTCATTTAGAGAATCCGAAGTTACATCCTGTTAAGTCATAAGGGAAAAACTGGTCCAAAATTTAAAAGGTAGGAACAAATATTTTATTGCATACCAGTACATTTTTACCTCCTGTCTCTCACAGTACAAGATGTCATACATAGGGAAATCTGAGAAAGTAGGAGGATACCACAGTGTGTTTCAACACAGCAAACATTGACCCTGATGAAGGGTATCTATTGTTGCAGTACTAAAATGATGTAACTTTCTTGATCTTATAATGTCAAGAGAAGGGCAGCACAATGGTGCAGTGGTTAGCATTGTTACCTCATAGCAAGAAGGTTCTGGGTTTGAGCCCAGGGCTTTTCTTTGTGGAGTTTGCATGTTGTCCCTGTGCCTGCATGGGTTCTCTCCAGGTACTCCCACAGTGCAAAGACATGCAAGTTAGGTTAATTGGTGACTCTGAGGTGACCGTAGGTGTGACTGTGAGTGATATTGTTTGTTTGTCTGTCTCTATGTGCTGTCCCTGCGATGGACTGGTGACCTGTCCAGGGTGAACACCTCTCGCTCAAAGTTAGCTGGGATAGGCTCCAGCCCCCCAACCCTTAATACAGAAAATGGATGGCTGGATAATGACAAGGTAAACATAGTAGATAGACCTTAGTGCCATGTTTCCTTTGACCTATTTTTTGTGGAATGAAATATTTAATCCTGTCAGGTTACATATAAATAAAGGAACAGATGGTTACAAACCCCTCCTTGTCAACATTTATTGCTGTAAATGAATGTATATGTTTACCACACCAAAATGTTAACACTAGCTGACTTTACCACAAGTTAAAAGGCTCCTTATCGATTATTATCAGAGATTACAATTGTTACACCATGTTATAGAATTTTTTTAAGGCTATGCTTATATTGACGATTGGACATTATCATAGAGAGATCATTGAAGGGGCAGTATTGTGACATTATGATCATCTCTTGACATTATTCTGCTCATGGTAGAGTCATGCTGATGGGAACAATCATGCCCTGTATCTAACAGCAACTGATGTTCAAAAGCATGCTCAGGTTTTAAGTGGTGGTGTAATTTTGGATCTTTGCCATTAGGTGGCATAATCTGACAGGAAAATCAAGTCTGTTTTAAAACAGACCAGCCAGGGTGAACATTTGGAGAGAGAGCAGTTTGTATTTTTCACTGGATATGGTATTATTCATTAGAAAGCAGTTACAGAATGGCTGATTTTGACAGCCATAATATTAGCAATAAGACATTTACCAAATGCAGAAGATACCAATATCACATGTGCCACATGTTAAAAAATTGATTCCAGATATCCTAACCATTTTATGCACTTCTATCCTTAAAAATGACACATGTCTAGTCAATTGTCAAGTCAATTTTATTTATATAGCACCAAATCACAACCAAAGTTATCTCATGACACTTTACAGGTAGAGCAGGTCCAGCACCACACTCCTTCAATGAATCTACACCCAACAATTCTCCATCAGCAAGCACATCCTGCAACAGTGGGGATGAAAACCTTCCTTTTAACAGGCAGGAACGTCGAGCAGATCCAGGCTCAATGGGGACGGCTTTCTGCTTTGACCGGTTGGGGGGAAAGAGAGCAGGAGAGCGGGGCAGAGACAAAGACAGATAATGGAGGAAGACAGATATGCAGAGGGAAAGAGTGGGACAGAGATAAAGAGAGAGAGAAAGGAAGAGACTGATGGACAGACAGGGACGTGAGCAGGTGGAGCTACAGGTGGCAGCTTGAGCCTCCTCAGGTCTGCAGCCTCCTCCAGCAGCACCCGTGATCTGGAATAAGGGGAGCCTGAAGGCTACGGAGAAGGGGCATTACTTAAAAGATCCATGTATTCCCTTTGTGACAAAACCTTTCAAAATCAAAGGGAAAAGAATGGAATTATCTAAATCAAAACTTTTCATTTTCATTTCAAAGATTCATCTTTGGATACACACTGTATCACTACAGACTTACTTCATGTTCCTCAAGTACTGGGTTTCTCATTTTCTCAATTCTGACAGAGCATAAATTCTCCTACAGAGCAGATGGATTTTAAAAGTTTTCATCCTGATTATATTACTGACATGTCAAACATACTTGATGTTCATCTGTAGTACTAATAGGCAGCCATACCTGTTGTGTTGCCATGAACATTTTTTTATTGTGCCACAAGATGGCACACCGTAACATCACACTGGCTGTCTTAGAACCAATCTAGCAAATTTTTAAGGCAGTCAAGTGATAAGACAAGTGTGACCATCATGACCTTGACCTTTGACCACCAATATTTTTTCAGGTCAATCTGAGTTCCTCAAGGTGTCAAAAACATATCTTGTGTACAATAATAGGACATATTGTCAGTAAATCTGGACAGGCAGATGGACAACTGGAAAACATAATGCCTGAATATTTGAGTAAAAGTAAAAGTTTCACACGATATTTTAACTATGTAGGAAGGTTTGGAAGGAAGGTCAAGGAAGATTGGCTGCAAGCCCAACTGGATTGAATGAGGGTAGTTGGGTATAACTGGTGCCTAGACAAGCATTCATTTTTCATTCTGCAACCCATAGCTCAGGATCAATGTTTTAACTCTAATCTTGGATGTACAATAGGATGGCAAGGCAAGACAGTATTTTAATCACTTGTCCCATGGCACACGTTGAGAAAATATCCCACATTTTGTTCAGTGCTTGTTTTTTACAGTCAGGCCACTGCAGTACAGGGTTTACTAGAAGAAATGTACAGACAACTGTCATCACATGGCTCTTTCTGATGTCTTTCAAGTTGCGCACTTGAGTGGAGGTCAGCCTGTGACTGTGTTTGCGGTCTACACTACAATCATAAGGGAAGATTGCAACTCACCACAAAGTGAAGGAAACTACCACAAAGAGGAGAAGATGTTGCTACAATACAAACTCAGAAATACTTCGGAGGAAGCAATTCTCAGATTTCTTTTCAAATTTTGCGCAGTGAGAAAATGTGAAGCATATTACTTAACAAATCTCTATTTTTGACGCGGGATGAAGATGACAATTTGAGAGCAAAGGTTACCTGTCCCACACTGTCCCACATAAATATAGTGTCAATGGTTTGGTGGTCATTTCCAGTAAAAACATTTTGGCGTGAAATATCCTCATTAACAATTTTGAAGGGGTTTGCGGTAAGATATAAGCTAACTTAACTAAGAAACAGACATGTTTTGAATAAAAAGAACAGCTAATGTCCCAAATGTAAAACTAGGCTAGGCTGGTAGAAGAATTCATTATGCCAGATACATTTAATCAGTAGAGGAACAGAGTGACAGGTGTCAGAAAAAATGTCTTTTATATTAATTATGAAAAGTATCATCCAAATTGTTACATCACCATCTCAACCCAGAAGTGCATGCCTTTCTTCACAAATGGAACAAACATTGAAGAACTCTGGAAATCAAACACTCATCCAGACCTCCATGGACAACAACTATAGACAGATGACTGACCAGGGGGCAGCCTGGAAAAAATCGAATTAATGAAGGAAATATGGTTTTATTGTCCTTTTTATGGCATGGTCGCTTTTACGGGACAATCTGGAACATTCATGATTTGTGGAAGAAAATGAAAAATATCCTTTTAGTCATACATCTACGTACATGTATGAATGACAATATATATTCATCACAAATGCATATATACAAGAGGTCAAATGGTTAGATAGGGGTTTTTCCTCACTGTTACCTTCATCTTTTGAAAACTGAATTTACACAGGAATGTTTTTTCCTGATAGTTGATATTTACTGATGATGATATTTGGATTAAAACAAGTTTTATGATCTGATCTTCACATTTAGTACATACTGAAAAACACATGCAAAAGACTGTGAATTTGAAAAAAGTCATTGGATTATTTATGACTGTTTTTTTTCCTCAATGGACTGATGCATTAAAAATGATCTATTATTACAATTCTACAATTCTACAATTCTACAATTTCATTTAGCAGACGCTTTTGTCCAAAGCGACGTACAACACAAGCAAGAATTTAGACTTAATTAAGGAAAAGTCCATAGGAAGCGCAAAGTGCTTCAGTTGTGATTTGGTCACAGGTACTGCCATCTAGTGGCAGAAGAAGTGTCGCCCTCCCCTCCCTTTTTTTTGACAGACATACAACATCACACAACACAGTTAGTGCTACATAATCACTAAGTGCTGGGTCTTGGACCCTCTGACTTATTCTACCCCACAGGACAAAGAGGAGAAGAGTCAGGTTAAGTGCCTAGGTGCTCTCTGAACAATTGAGTCTTCAATTGTCTCTTAAAAGTAGAAAGGGACTCAGCAGAACGCACAGAGTTCGGTATTACCGATGATATGCTGATATCATCCATCTCAAGTAATAACTAACATTTGAGATCACATCAAATCATATTAGTCTAAGTCAATACTAACTGCCCCCCAAAAACTGAAGTCACATTTATGCTTACCATCAAGGAGTCAAGTCCACCAGTTATTGGTCTGGCCAATTACAAGTTTTGATTTTTCCCTTAAACTTTATTCTGGGTAAAGTCTGTAAAATTTGATTTAGCAGTCCTATTCATATTTATTTATATACTCATATTCTAAGAGTTTTATTTAATGTGTTTTTTTTATTTTATTTTTCAGTGAGTTCAAAGTTTACACTTGACACGTTTTAAATATCCATCCATCCTCTTCCACTTATTCCTATTAAGGGTCACGGGGGGGCTGGAGCCTATCCCAGCGGCTACGGAAGTGAGGTGGGGTTCACCCTGGACAGTTCGCCAGTCCATCGCAGGGCCAACACATAGAGACAGACAACCATTCACCTACTATCAATTTAGAGTATCAATCAGCCTCGTCCCCTCTTGATGTCTTTGGACTGTGGGAGGAAGCTGGAGTACCAGAGAGAACCCACACAGGAACAGGGAGAACATGCAGACTCACACAGAAAGATCCCGTGCCCGAGCCGGGACTCGAACCCAGAACCTTCTTTCTGTGAGGCCACAGTGCCAACCACTTCACCACCATGCCGTGTTTTAAATATATATCCATATAAATTTCATAAAAAGAACTTCCCTTTAAAATTTAATTCAAAGAGAGCCTTTTGTTGCAGATTACAATGCTGTAAAATTTGGTGTGGACATTTGAACATTATAGCAAGTTCATGTCATTTGCAAGTTTTCCTTGACTCCCTGACAATCTGTATCGGCCCAGAAAGCAACAACAACAACAAAAACAAATAAAAATCAAGGGGATTTTTGATACAACAAAGTCGAAGTAAAATAAATAAATATGATTAAAACTAACAATTAGTTATTTGACACAGAATGAACACCATACTCCACTCTGTCTCTGCAAGTGTTCTGACATTCAAAACTCCTACCTCAGGTCTGTCCTTAAATGCAGCATAAGAGCCGCCCAGCTTCACCGGATTTCAGTCGGTTATTAATCGCTCCCTACCAGCGGTGACAGTACACCTCAACATCTCGGGACACCCTGGATTTCCCACCTAGCTCATTTCAGCAGATACTATTTTATATTCGTGATGGTTATGAAGTGGAAGGGGCTTTAAGAGCTGCCTGCAGGACTGTCGATCAACAGGCGACAAACTCACCGACGGTTCAGCGGCTTCGGCAGAACTGTTGCACGAAAGCCCGCTGCGATGTCACTCCTGTGTGTCAGAGGTAAGATGTCATTACGCTTCATTTAAACAGAGAAAATTATGACAACATTAAATAAATTAAAGGACATGTTTTTGTCCCCTTACTGCTCTCACACCATTGTACAAATAGTATATCGAAGGACATGTTTTAGTTCCCTGCAAAAATGTATATTGTGGAAACAAGAAAAGTTAGATTAAAGATTGAATCATAATTGTAACCTTATCGTGTTCTGGGTCTTGTACGCCTTATTCAAAGTGTGATGGAAATCTGAAAAATCCTGCATTGCATACTGTGTAATTTAGTCATGTACACTATGATGAATTTACTTACTTTATCATATGACAAGTGGTTGATGGATCTCGGCAAAGACAGCCACGTGACAGGCCTACAGTCGGAACAACACCAGCGGTAAATCTGAGGAAATGTTTTCTTTTTCTTCATGCTCACTTCAAAATATACAGACAGAAAGAAGCCAAAGTGCCATGCCATGACAAAGGCATGATTCAAAAATGCTCCACTCGATAGGTTTTCATGCAGAGTGGAGTGGAAATGAGTTCTTTAACCCACAAGTAAGTGAGCATTGTTGAACATCTGATTCCCTAGACTCGATTTGGGAAGTTAAATGCCTGAAATAAGATGCTGTTCACACTCGCTTCATTTCTTTAATTCTTAGCTCTATGGAATAAACATGGCAGTGAGTACTGCAGTTGTGAATTTCAAAAGTGATCTTGTCTTAAAAATGGAGATTGCTAAAACGACACATCTTCACACTATGACTGCATTTATGTTTCAACAATCGTAAAAGTGATGTCCACTGAGTATTGTCTTGTTGGGGAAAAAAAACCCATTAAAGTCTCCTAGAATTCAGTTTGCCACAGTGTTTATGTTCAGCAATGGCTGTAATTCCAGAATAAAATTCTTATTGTCATTTGAGTAAAGAAATCCGTTGTGATGCTAACTTGAGGGGTTGTCATTCCTGTGGTACCCTATTTAAAAAAAAACCCAATTTTTTGTGGAATTCCACTTAGCTGATGAAATCTGCTGAATGGATTTGGACTTCTGATATCTGTTATTTTCTAGACATCAAGGCTCAGTAGTTTACATTTTACAATTTACATTTTAGAGCAAGCAGTATGGAAAAATGACAGTTAAGCGATGCCTATTATCACAGCCAGCTCTCAGTTGATGTAATTTATTTCTCACTTTAGTTCTTTTCTCTGCTCATTTTCACTGAAGCTATAGTTTTATGACACAATTCTTTCTTGTAAACAGAGACCGTCAAAAAGTAGGAGTACCCTCAGTACTCCCACTTTACCTAAAAGTCTTTTAGCTTTGCATTGTAACGTAGAGGCTGACCACAGATCATGTATGTGTCTCTGTGTGGGCAAATGTTGTGGGCTATAAGCATTATGATTTTGGTTTTTCCGTCCCTTCATCTGTCTGATTGCATGCCTCATTCCTATCAGCACAATATCTCTGGAACACCTTTTAGGAATGACTTCATATTTCTCTCAAATATCCAGGCTAGGCGAGGGCTCCAGGATGGCATTAAAAAAAATTGGGCATACAATGGGAAGGCATACAAACACAATGTTGTGTTTCTAGTTGTTCCTATCATCTAGCAATCGAAACAGTGATTTCATGCAAGGGGGAAGCACCCACTCCCCACTCAGAATCGCCCCAACAAAGACTGAAAGACAGGCAGGGGGGCAGACACCATCATCACCACCACACATTTCTTAAGGCCCTTAAATAATGCTTGAGCCAAATTAATTTTGTATTAGTGTATATTTTGTTTTTTGCCTTTAAGGAAAATGCTGCAGACGCTACCTCTCAATGTAACACAAATACAAGTGACCAAAAGGAAACCAGTATTTTCCAGACAGAACATTCACATTAGCCATTGATGTGAGTCGGCTCAAACAGAAACACTGTTGAGAGTTGGTGAGCTTGACCTCAGGGACAAGTGTCTGTCTTATTGACAAAATTAGTTTTGTCTTGCAAAATATATGATCAGCGCAGCTCATGAAAGTGTAGGAATTTTAGTGTACTGTGCAGGCATCAAACAAAGAATAAGAGAGTTGTGTAGAAAAAGCATGTATGTTCAGACTGATGAAATTCAGTTAGGTTTTAAAAAAAGGTTGAATTCAGGGTTTTGTTTTGTTTTTTAAAAGCATCCTTCAGCACTACCAGTTAATTTACTGTTTGGGCTCCTTTCCAAACTACAGATTACTCCTCTTTCACAGATGCACTTATTGATTTTTCACACCATCAAACTATTGTGCCCCTATCGACAGTTTTCATCCTTTGGTGTATTTTTGTCACATTGATCATTTTTTTGGCCATTTTCATCTCGGGTATGAGAGCAGCCTGAGGCCTGAGTACTTCAGCACAAAACTCCTCTGCTCTGTTATAGCGTGATGAGACACCCATGAGGTTTGGGGGTCAGAGGGAGGGGAAGAACAGGGTGAACCCCAAGCAGGCTCCAGTAGGCTCAGCCAAATGGAATTTTAACTAGTAGCATTATATGTTTCATAGGCTGCACAGAGATTTAGAGGTAGTGTTGTACCTGCAAATGATGTTTCTTAGTTTTTCTTTACTCCACGTCTCCATTCATCTGGTTGAGGGGGATGATGTGGTCTAAAATCACTGACAGTGTGTCTGTCGTATTTTGCCCCTCTTGGTTGCTCCATTCTTTTTAACTGGAGGATGTTCAGAACCACCCAGATAACATTTTCCCACTAAAGTGGTGCAGAATATTGAGCCAGTACAAATCAATATGAACTTTGGTACTTTTTTGGAAATAGTTTTGAGCCTAACAATTTTTTTCTATTAACATTGGGTGATGCACAATGGATGTCATATGTATTTTTCGGGTTGTCTCTACACCTGTGTCACAACCAAGGCCTTAAGTGGTTAAAGAAAGGATGGGTAGCGAATAAAATTCTTCAATGAATGTATAAACCAGATATGTGAGACTAGAACAACTGAAATCCAGTCCAAAATAGGATCAAGTTCACTGGCTACATGCAGGTGAAGTGGTGATACCGAGTGCGCCCACTCGTTTATCTGTCACGTTTCACCACACTGTAAGATGAGGAGAGGGGGCAGGTGAGATGATGGGGTTTATGTTTTGTATAAAAGAGCAGCTCGCTATTGTAGTTTGCTATTGATTCCTACTCGCCTTGAAAAGATCAGCTCGCATTTGTGATGCTATGGATTCCTACTCGCCTTGACCTCCAACTGTTTAACTCTCCAGTAAAGGCACTTATATCTCTGCCTAGTCAGTGTCCAGCATATAACCCATTCTGGGTTTAAATTGGTCTTAGTCCCTGTACCGCATGTCCTGAATTAATTGTGTTGAACTCTAAACAAACCCTCTAACGATACTGTGGACGCTTAGCTAAAAACAATGACAGCTTGATTGAAAGATGCACACAAATGGTGACTGCAGAGAGGAAGTACAGCTGCCACTGATGTAACTGATAGTCTTGATTGGATTACTGATTTTTTTTTTTAAAGAGAACATTAAGAACAGGACATGGAGATGTCACATTTAAAGCATAGCGTGACAAAATATCTCAAATTGTAACCACAGAAATATTGTCATTGCCCTCTATGCTGTGTTCTACCATACCAAAGAGTATAGAAGCTCAAGAAATTAAACAGCTTATGTTTTTTGACCCATCTCTGGTGTGTGATCGAGACAAAGAAAGGCAACCCTTTGTCTACTGCATCGGAATGGAGTCAGTCTACCTGCATGCATGCAAATATAGGCATTGGGAAGGCGGTATCAATGGCTTGAATAGCTTTGGGAGTTAGAGGAGGAGAATTTCTATTTTCATTGTTCACACAGTTTAAAACAATGATGTCCTTAATAGCAAAGTAGGATGTAGGGAGATGCAATTACCAATCCATGAGCTGAATACTCCCTTGAATTCAAATGTCTGAGTTGGTACCCAAGTAATTTTCTTGTGTCATTGATGGTCCTCAGAGGCTATTCATCATGTGAGACTGATCTTTCCCAGAGTGTGTATCTGACCTGAACTCATTTTATTTGCCTTAAAAGTGTCACAGTTTTCAACTCAGCAGGGGACACATATTTTCTTCAGTTTTGATTGGTATTGTCAAACTACTTGATAGAAATTTAACAGAAAAATTTCAGAGATATTCATATTCCCTTAATTTTTCTGACCATTAACAGTCTTGTCATACTGTGCTTGTGCTCTGCCTTTCTACTTGGGATGAATGATATGCTGCATTGTTATGAGAACCCAGGAACTGTTTCTCGCTGGAAAATCCAGACAAACCAGAAGAGTCGCATCTTTGTTTTTTGAGAGTTGTAATATTTTTCAGAGGTCATTTTCCTTGTTCCTTGTTGTGTTAAGGTTCCTCATGCCTGCATGGTGGCTGACTGTCCTCAGGTGAAGAATGATAAACCCTAGGATGGGAGGCCACTGTCAGCTCAGTCAGTTCCCACACTCAGCTGTTTGTGGATGGTAATAAGCAGTGGAATAAATGCATACTGTGATGGTATTGCATCATTTTTCATGTGTGTTGTGAAGAAATTGCAGTAGATAAACATAAAGGTAGATTATAGTCCCTTTTGTTAAGACAGAAGCAAGGGACTCCACTTTTCATTACTTGTACAATTCAGCAAGAAAACAGTGTACTTTTTATTCTGTAATACCATATAATGACCCAATCTGGGCTCATGGAGGCGATGGTTGAAATAATTTAGTCGGCCAGATGCCACAGGTGAGGACTGCAGGAGAGCGAAAGCACCGGCACAATGTGCTGGAATGACAGGGACGCTAGTAAAGCTTCTGTGGTTGTCTGTCTGGATTTAGGGGGTTGGGGATGGAGGGGGTGTAATCCCCTGGCCATCTGTTACTGTTGCTGTCCTGTATGGTTATATATGCGGGCATGTTAGGTTGTTGCTCACATGGGACAGGCACTTCTTCTCATTCCCTGCCTGTCAATTTAACTTCTAGGTAACAAACTTCCCTCCTTGACAGTTTTGCTTACACTTATTCTTTGCAGTTGGCCACTTATCTTTCCAGAAGTAATCTCAGACCTCAGTTCTCTAAATATAATGATGATACAACCATTGTTCCTATTATCTGGTAATATGCCACAGTTTGCAGGAAACATCTGTTGAAATCCAATACATTTTTTTTTCTCTCCAGTCATAAAGTGTAGGTGATTCATTTCAGGGTTTGACTTCAAACAGTTTGTTTGTGTTGTCATGTTGTTACCTGTGAACCTGTGTCCCTGGACCCCCTCCCAGTAGAATCCTCCTGGATTTATTAAGGTATCTCTAATTGGCTCATAATCCTAGTTCAGAAGACACTCGGCAGGTAGAGAAATCTCTATTGATTTATGATGATGATGTGATTTTCCTGCTCCTTGTATATCTTCCTCTTAATCGTACCGGTGTATCCAGTGGGAAAAAGATGAACAAGGGGTCTTGTTTTGTGCATTTTTATCATTTTAAAGTTGTAATCTTTAACATTTTTGAGAGACCTTTCCAGAACTGGGTATCGGTGAAAAAATTAGAAAAATGCCTCAGTAAGTTACTGGTAATGCAAACAGAAAATTTGGTGACACACCTTTTTATATTAAAAGTGTTTAACAGGTGAGATTAGAGTTGGACTGATAGGAATTTGGTTTTTAAAGGTTGAAATCATTTGGAAAAAATGCATAGATGTCTAATAGGGTCGAATAATGAATCGATGACTTAATTTATATATAATAGGGTAGCCGATCTGTGGACGATACCCATCTTTTTTTGTGTTTTGTCATAGAAAGTGTTCAGCGGTTGTCAGTTTGCTCAACAGTGCAATACAAAAACCTCCCAAGGAGCAATGCAACAATTATTCCACAGTGAGAACATCTGAAGCAGTGGGGCTGTGAATAAAGTGGGAGGCGGGACAACACTACACAACGCTTCTCTCAACCATAGACACCAGAGTAGTCACCGCAAATGATTGTTTTTGGCTATGAATGACTACAGGCATGAATTCCAATCTAACGATAATGTTTTTTCATGGAAATTGGCCATACATGATTGTCCTCTGATTGATCACGGCCTTACTAATATAGCATTAGCTTTACTGTAACATGATCATGCTGTGCAGGTTGTGCTCGAATGGATTTGGAAAATATTTAGAATACTGTATTATAGAAATATAATTTGCAGGTGTTTAGATGATGACAGTTATGATCTTTTGCAAACTTTGTCAGGCATTCTAATATTGCTTAAGCCTGCTGCTTGTTCATGCGTTAGAGGCAGAATGGGTAAACTTGAAAGGCATGTGCAAAAAAGTCCCTGGCCAAGCCACTTTTATCAGCTTAAAAACAATTTTAACGAATATTTTGTTGTGTCGTTGATTGACCGATAAATCTTGACATTTTAGGACAAAGTATATGAATTTTGAGATGATGTTATTAATATGCATAGATACTGTCCTGGTTCTCAAATCGGGGTATGTGGAGGTACTCCAGGGGGTACCTGAAGCTTTCCAAAAATTATATATATTTAAAAAAAAGTCAAGTTAAGTCTGGAGAAATAATTATATAATATTATATAAAAAATTATATTATAAAAAGTCAATAAAATACAAATGTATGTTCATACAGTGAATTTTATATTGAGTATTCAATTTTAATATACTTAATTAAACAGACTCTCCCCAAACCAAGTTAGTTTGACCCATTGATCAATCATCACTATCAATAACCTGCCGTTGCCATGACAACGCGCAGTAATAATGGAGATGTGGCTAAAGGGCAGCAGTGATGCTACTTAAAATACGGAAAAACACGTGAAAAAGAAGGCGAAACCAGAGCCAATGAAGTACCGAAAGTAGGCACCCAAGGCACAGTGGGTTTTTTGCGGGGAGAAATTAGCCAACGCTAGCAAATCATTGATATAAGTTGTTTAACATTAATAAATCAGACATGGATGGCACAGCACTGTACCTCTTTATTTTCTACCAAAAATGTTTTTCGCGTGTCAGGCGGCACTTGACTAAAAAATATTTCAAAGGGGGTACATCTCTGAAAAAAGTCTGAGAACCACTGCTCTACAGCCTGTACTCTATTGCAATTGAAGTTGGCTATTTTCTGATCTGATTTTAGGTGACGAAATACAGCCTGCTTTTGTCTCAAATGGCTCTGCAGCTCCACGCAAGTCAGGGAATAGCTCTCCACACTATGTTCCAAATTATTATGCAAGTTGGATTTAAGTGTCATAAACATTTAATTTTTTATTTTCAATTAAACTCATGGATGGTATTGTGTCTCAGGGCTCTTTGGGTCATTGAAATCAATCTCAGACACCTGTGATAATAACTTTTGCCAGGTGAGACCAATTAAAGTAAAACTACTTAAAAAGGATTTCCTCTGTTTATCCGGTTGGTCCGGGTCACAGGGGCAGCAGCCTCAGCAAGGAAGACCAGACTGTCCTCTCCCCAGCCACTTCCACCAGCTCTTCTGGGGGAATCCTGAGGTGTTCCCAGGCCAGCCGAGAGATATAATCCCTCTAGTGTGTCCTGGGTTGGTCCTGAGGCCTCCTCCCCATCGGATAAGCCTGGGAAACCTCCCGAGGGAGGCGTCCAAGGAGGCATCCTCACCAGATGCCCGAACTACCTCAACTGAATCCTTGCGACATGGAGGAGCAGCGGTTCTTCTCTGAGTTCCTCCCGAATGACTGAGCTTCCCCCATCACTAAGGGAGAGACCAGCCACCCTGCGGAGGAAACTCATTTCAGCTGCTTGTATTTGCGATCTTGTTCTTTCGGTCATTACCCAAAGCTCATCAAGAAGATGGCCTCTCATGACAAGCTCAGTAAATGCCTCAGACAGCTGAAACCCGATGAGAGTGAGGAAGGAGAGGTGCAGACATGGATGGACAAGCTCCTACACGGCATGTACAACCGCCAGGTTGAGGAACTGGCTGATATCAAGAAGACATACCAATGGCTGGAACATGCTGGACTGAAAGACAGCACAGAGGCACTCATCATGGCAGCACAAGAGCAGGCCCCAATCACAAGAGCCTACCAGATCAGACCCAAGGAGCAGGCTGTTTAAGATTGCTTCTGAGACAGTCCAACACATTGTAACGGGTTGTAAGATACTAGCTGCAAAAGCACACATGGAAAGGCACAACCAAGTGGCAGGGATCATGTACAGAAACATTTGTACCAAGTATGGACTAGAAATACCCAAATCCCAATAGGACATACCACCAAAAGTGGTCAAGAACACTAGGGCTAGGGTGCTGTGAGATGCAGCCGGCTGCAGCTTGTAAACAAACAAAACAAAAAAAAAACTGAGAGCAGATGAGCGTTAAGGTAGGACAAACACGGAAAAGAATACGTCGGTTTTAAATGGAAAGTTCAACTTCAAAGCCCTGCCAGATGGCAGTCTTGACAGGAAAAAAGTGACATACATACACTGTAAAGCTGAAGTTCTGTTCTGTATTGCACTGCCTCCTGTTTAATGCGCACTTCACAGTTTGATGCAATTCATAAGGGTCATCCTTTTGTGTTAATGGCTTAATAGTTCAAGTACTTAAGTTAGTACTTGTAATCATTACTATTATATTTGTTGGGCTTGAGTTTATATATATATTTTTTTACCCTGTGCATCTTTTGTTTTGGGGCGGCACGGTGGTGCAGTGGTTAGCACTGTCGCCTCACAGCAAGAAGGTTGTGGGTGGAGCCCCGGCTGGAGCACGGATCTTTCTGTGTGGAGTCTGCATGTTCTCCCTGTTCCTGCTGGGTTCTCTCCAGTACTCCGGCTTCCTCCCACAGTCCAAAGACATCAAGAGGGAACGAGGTTAATCCAGACTGTAAATTGACCGTAGGCGTGGCTGTGAAAGCCAGTGGTTGTCTTTGTTGGCCCTGCCATGGACTGGTGACCCGTCCAGGGTGAAGGCTGCTGGGATAGGCTCCACCCGCCACGACCCTTAACAGGATAAGAGGGAGAAAATGGATGGATGGATCTTTTGTTTTGTTTGTACTTCTGGACAGTACATTGCTCCAACACTAATAAACATGCTGCATTTGCAGAAAGCAACGATTTACCTACTCTCATGTTGATATGGTTAAATGAAAAATATCAGTTTAAGGTAGATTTAGAGCAGATAAAAAATATGTGATTAATCGTGAGTTAACTATGGACAACCATGCAATTAATCTGATTAATTTTTTTAATCAACTGACAGGTCTAATATACTCTGTGTGTGTGTGTGTGTGTGTGTGTGTGTGTATATTTTTTTTCTTTTTTTTCCACATTCATTCTAGCTGTTCTTTTAACCCCTGGTGCTTCTCAACCTTCTTGAGTTCCTTCTTCTAGACATGAAGTTGGTTCCCTGATCAGTTAGAATTTCTTGAGGGAAACTGACCCCGGAGACAAACTGCAGAGGAAGAACTTCTAGATATTTTGTTGCATAATCCATTATGAGTCGCTCAAATGGAGTGGAAATAATGGGAAGGGGTTGAAGTGGAGCTCTGGGGGTGTTTTAGCAGATGTTAATTGGCACTGAGGGCAACTTTTGCAGAGTTAAGCTACATCTTTACGCAGCCCAGGCTAGTGTAAATGGTTTTTAGTGAGAGGTGTGGTTTTATGGTTACCTAGGTGGCCAGCCCTGGGAACAGAGTGAATATGGCATCTCTAGCTTACTCAGGAACAACTAGCTGTAACACTGACCCCTTTTGGTGCTAAAGTATGTCATTTTTCAGGATATACTCATCTTGTTTGAAGTCCAGCTCAGCCCCAGGCTCCTCTTCCTTTGCTTTCTGGAAAAGTGACGCTAAAGGTGGCTCATGTCTTTGCATTTCAACAATGTTTTCTGGCACTACAAACCCCATTGTTACTCAGAGTTGGTGGATGGTATCACCACTATTTCATGGAATTTTTCCTGTTTCCTCTGACTACGAGTTTGACTTCAACAAAACATTAACCATCAACCTTTACATACATGTACGCAACAAATGGGGATGGTGTCACAGGTGTGGATAATGTGAGGCGGAGCAAGCTTCCTGTGAACCAGTGTATGATCATTTCCATTATCAAAAAGTAGTTCCATTAACTTCAATTAATTTGTCATTATAAAGAACTGTTCACTTTTTAAACTCACTTTTGGCATGAGGACACGGTACAAAGCACATTTGTATAATCTAAGTACGTTTTTGGGGCATGCAGGTTTTTATGGCCCTTAAGTTTAAAGGTGACAAACTATTTTCTTACCCAAGTATTTTGCCTGCTAGCTGGCTGGTCCTCCCCTATTGAGGGCTTACCCACACCTGTTGCTGCCTCTGGCTGGAATTGCAGGGCTGGTTTGCGGTTGTCTTGGCTCACCATGCATTAAAGCCTCATGGTTGTCCTTTTTTATTCCAGCAACAAAGACATCAGCCAATTTAGTGGCCTCCATTGCTGATTTGGCATCATGTTCCCTGATTCAGACCTGCTGCTCAGGGGACAACATTCTCAAGTAATAGTATCATTTCACTTATTTCTTGGACTGTTTTACCTTTAGGCTGCATCCAACTCCTTCAGTCTTGCATACAGTTGTTTTTGGTTTTCATAAGGGTCAACATCAAGTGAGTGAAATCTCTGTCTTTAAGTTTCAGGGTTAATTATTATTATTTGGCCAGAATAGCAGCTTTCACTTGATCATAATTAAGAGAGTCATCGGTGTTCATGTGCACATAAGCTCCTCTAGTTTTCCCTGAAATGTGTGGTATGTAGTGGTATTAAATAAATAACCCAATCAGATTTCTGACACCTGAAAGCCACTGCAGTTCGTTCAGATGTGACTAGGAAGTGTTCATTGTCGTCATTATCGGTTAATTTTTCCAGTCTTGGCTCATGGTGTTGGTGAAACCTACCTGCAGAGGCTCCAGCTTGAACTAGAGAATTGTGTGCAGTAGCTTCAGCTTGGACTGGAACATATCTAGATTGTGGTCAGAGTCTAAAAACTGGGGGTCAGGCACTGGAGTTGTTCTGGCTTGGACTTCTAACTGCAAAAGCTGCAATTGATGTTGAAGTGTTTTAAAACATTCTTCTTGTCTTGCAGTTATCACCTTCTGTCTTTCCTCCCAGGTCTCTTGCTGCCCCATGTGGGCCTGTAGTATGGACATCAGGTCTGATAAAGAATGCTCTTTACATTCACCCTCAGTGCTCTCCACAACCCCAGAAGCTCCATTTTCTCCTCTTCACCATGTGACACAATCATTGTATGAGTTAAAATTATTGAACTTTTGGGACAAATCTTTGTGCCTATCAGCATTCAATATTCCCCTAATGTCACTTCATCCTTTTGTTTTGTGTCTCACATTGGATTAAAATTCTCAAATTAAAGAAATGTCCAAACATGGACAAGTTGATCAATCTTGGTCAAATGAATCTTGCCTTAATTAAGTCTAGCACCATCTGAGCTGGTGTCGAACTTTGGGACGATTTGACAACTCAGGGCTGTTGACAGAAGATATTTTGCATACTCATGCTTGTGGGGTGTCTGTGATCAGGTGTTGGCATTGATGGTCCCCGCCAAGAACAGCAAATAATCTCGAGGTTTGCTGCTGGGTTGGACTTATCTTGCTTGGTGAAACCTAAGATGATATGAGAGATGGTAAGTCTTGCTTGCCACAGCAGTGTGTGAAGATGGAGTGGAAGGTATCCAGGAGAAAACGGAACTCAAAGCTAGACATAGTGTTGACATTACTGTCTGTATAGGAAATGCTGTCAGCATCAAAGTCCTCGTGATGATCCACGATGTGCTCAAACACCTCTCGTAGCTCTTCTCTCCTGTCGTGCAGCATGCTGACCAGGCGAGATGAATACATCTACCGTGTTGGGGCAACTCTTGGCAGTCGGCGCTAGCATATGTCATCCAATAAGTTTGTGCATTTCTGTGATCTTGAGAAGAACGCTGCAAGCCTTCTGAGATGGGAAAAGAAGATATAGCATACCCTGTCTTTGCAGCACCTTGAGACATGACCAGATTCAGTGTGTGTGTGCATAGCAATGAACAAACAAGGCCTGTGGGATTGTTTCCTTTACCATGGGCTGAACTCCATGAAGACCAGAGGCCAACACCGCAGCTCTGTTATAACACTGAGTAACAACATTTGAAGTGCATCAACCTCATTTAGAAAGGCAGTAATGCAAGATGCAACAGCTTCCGCCCACTTGTCTGCAGTGAAATGTTCAAATCTGAAAATCTCTCCTTCACGCCACTTACGTCAGTTATGTAACATAATACAAGTGACATCCGTGCTGTGTTACTGACGTTGGTCATCTTATCAACCATGACCACAACAAATGATGTGTTTCTCACCTCTTCTTTCAATGCATCCCTTAACACAGCTGCAGTGGCACTATAAAGTCATTCTGGATTTTGCTTGATGTACCAGTAAACACCTGAGAGGATGCCTGGTGGCATCTCAGCACTCTTGTCATATTCAGCTAAGTAGTCCAACATATCTAGATAATTCTTCTTGTTTGCCCAATCTCTGCTCTCGTCATGTCCTCTAAACGGTAGCTCCTGCTTCCCCAAATACACCACAGTGTGGATGAGCTGTTTCAGAATCTCCTTGTTCTATCCACCTATGAGCAGACATATGTGTAACTAGAAACTGAATTAGAATTAATCAACTTTAATAATTGCATTCAAAGACTGAATTTGAAACACATAGTTAGAATTTGAATTGTTTTAATTTGACTTGAATACTTCAACTGAAAAATGTAAACTGAATAGCATAATTTAAAATTGAAATTATTAGTTTGAGCCTATCCCAGCAGCTTTCAGGCATGAGGCTGCGTACACCTAGGATGGGTCGCCAGTCCATGGCAGGGCCAACACATATAGACAGACAACCGTTCACACTCACAGCCACGCCTACGGTCAATTTAGAGTATCCATTTAGCCTAGTCCCCCTCTTTCAGGTCTTTGGACTGTGGGAGTCAGCCGGAGTACCCGATGAGAACCCACGCAAGCACAAGGAGAACATGCAAACTTCACACATAAAGATCCCTTGCCCAAGCCAGGGCTCAAACCCAGAAACATCTTGCTGAGAGGTGACAGTGCTAACCACTGCACCAATGTGCCACCCTGCATAATTTATTTTCATTGCAAAATGTGGCTCATAACATACATGTAACATTCCAACTACATTGTTCATACTGCTCATCTAGTTCTGTCCGATCATCAGCACACCTCGGCTCGCCCTGACACTGAATACAACACGCTGCTCCCTCACCGGCCCACTCACTCACTCCGCTAGCTTACTGTTAGCTGTTAGCTTGCACACAGCAGCTAAAACACTGCTGGTGCTTTAAATTGTCAAGACTGTTCTTCAACACAAATGCTAAAGCTGTCTAACTATTACATCAATGTTTCCAAGCAGGCCGCCCCACGTTTAAATGTAGTTGAAAAAAACATTAAAAAAAAATTTTAAATCCCCAATTAAACCTAGGGCTTGCATTAAAGTACGCTGGCAGAGACCCTGAGTAGCCTATATAGATTTTAATTTT